>NC_135328.1:21047633-21647633 GCF_023851605.1 Tamandua tetradactyla | reverse complement strand
AAATAGCACAAAAGGGGGAGCAGGAAAGAAGAGAGATATCACCTTTTCCAAGGCAACCCATGTCTTCTCAGTTCGTCCTTGGCAAGGTCTCCAAGTTGGGAAATCAGGAGACTGGGTTACATTAGGTGAAGTCAGGAGTCAAAACACCTTTTATGGAGCTACATGTCATGGCTCTTTGGGGAAGACTTTTGGAGGAATAGATGCCAGCTGCTCCAAGAATGAATGTATACTATCAAATGTTCAATGGGAACCATGAAAAGACTCATACATGTTTAATGTTTAATCATTTACTGCAACTTTCATACTCATTATCTCCTGTGATCTCACAAACACCATGTGAAGTAAGCTGTACAAATGTTATTTCACAAAAGGAATCGCAGGTTTCGTACAAACTCCTTATCCATAGCAGGCCCCAGAGTTCCTGCCTCCCAAGACAGCAAAGACTTTTTCCACAGCATTTCGCATGTGCCACTTCCCCAGCATCTTCTTCCATTCCAAGTACTGGTAGAGCAGGGATGTGAGTGTCTCACTTTTCCTCTCTTTCTTCAGGTGTCGCCCCCTGGGGCCTTTGCTTTCTTAGGGAATTTACTCTAACCCCTGGCTTCCTCAGATGGCACGGGCTCTCAGGATTTGTTTGCTGCACCATATCCTTTCCTTTCAATAAAAGCTTTTAGTATGCTTGGTTAATCCTGTGAGTCCTTCAGCTATCCGAATTTGCAAAATCTTTGCATTTCTTACTTTAGTCTTAATTTCCTATTCTTCTCATTCTTTATTTTCTTCAACATTTTACCTTCTTATGATGTTTGTAAGGTTTACTTTTCAGTTCCTTGTTTCCAATATATGCCTTTAAAGCTCTGAATTTACCTTTATTGCTGCTTTAAGGCTGTCCTACACATTCTCCTAGATAGGTGTTTATTAGCATTCAAGCTCAAAATATTTCCCAATTTTCTTCATTATTTTTCTTTGATCAGTGTGTTATCTAGATCTCTGTCAATTATGTTCAATACTTGGGTGTTTTTCTAGATTTTTTTTTTTTGTACGGGCAGGCTCCAGAAATCGAACACGGGCCTCCGACGTGGCAGGAAAGAACTCTGCCTGCTGAGCCACTGTGGCCTGCCCAATATGTTTTTATTATTTATTTCTCATTTGATTGTTTTGTAATCAAAGATAAGACCTGTGCTTTCAGTTCTTGGAATTTATTGACACTTATGTTAGGCCCAGCATATGGTGTGTATTTTGTCAATATTCCATCAAAGTATGCATATTCTGCATTTGTTAGGTGGAATACTCTTTATAGAAAAAAGTTGGTTGATAATCTTGTTAAAATCTTCTATTTCCTTTTTTATATGTATATGGTTTATTTATTTATTTAGAAGTTTTAGGTTTACAAAAAAATTGAGCAAAAAGTACAAGATTTCCCATATACCCTCTTTAACCTCCCCCCACCCCACACACAACCTCCCTACAGTTTTCCTTCTATTAAAATCTTTCATTTGGGTGGTGCATTTCTTAAAATTGAAATACCAATATATTGATACAGTATAATAACTAAAGTCCATTGTATTAGCTAGGGTTCTCCAGAGAAACAGAATCAGCAGGAGATATCTGTAAATATAAAATTTATAAAATTGTCTCACATAACTGTGGGAATGTAGAGTCCAAGGTCTGTAGGGCAGGCCATAAGCTGGCAGCTCCAATGAAGGTCCTCAGCGAACTCTTAGGAGAGGCTGGCTGGGCAACAGTGGAGATGTAAGAATCCAAGGTCTGTAGCGCAAGCCATGACCTGGCAGCCCCAAAGAAGGTCCTCTATGAACTGTCAGGAGAGACTGGGTAGCTGAAACAGGAAGAGTGATTATTCTTTCTGAGTCCTCCTTAAAATCCTTCCCGTGATTAGATTATGTCACTTATTGCAGGAGACACTCCCCTTTGCTGATTGCAAATGCGGTCAGCTGTGGATGCCACCAATGTGGTCCTGATTTAAGTCCATGAAATGTCCTCATAGCAACACACAGGCCAGAGCTTGCCCGACCAGATAGCCAGGCACCACCACCTGACCAAGTTGACACATGAACCTGACCATGACAACCATATATACATTAGGATTTACTCTGTGTTGTACAGTTCTATGGGTTTTTCCAAATGTATAGTATCATGAATTCACCAATACAGGATCACAGAATAGTTTCCTACTCTAAAAATCTCTTGTATTCTACCTTCATCTATCCCTCCCCCCATTAAATCCATGACAGACACTGATTTTTATTTTTGCTGTAGTTTTGCCTATTCTAGAATGTCATATGTTTAGAATCATACTGTGTGTATAGTTTTTTCAGACTGGATTCTTTCACATGGCAATATGCATTCAAGGTTTCTATTTGATTTTGTGCCTTGATAGTTCATTTCTTTTGATTTCTGAATCTTATACCATCATATTAATGTACCAAAATTAGTTTATCCATTCACATTTTGAAAGGCATCTTGGTTGCTTCCAATTTTTGGCAGTTTGCATCTGTTTACTTTTTAGCTCATCTGGGTAAATACCTAGGGGAGTGATTGCTAGATCATAGGGTAAGACTGTGTTTAAATTTTTAGTTAACTGCCAGCTGTCTTCCAAATTGGCTGTAACACTGCATTCTTACCAGCGATGAGAGTCCTGGTGCTCCAGTTCTTCACAAACATTTTGGGTCACCAGTATTTTGGAATTTAGCTATTCTAATAGGTATGTTGTGGTATATTACTCTTGTTTTACTTTCCAGTTTCTTATTGACATATGATGTTGAGCATCTTTTCCTGTACTTTAAGTAAAATAAAATGGCTGCCTGCATTGGTGTTTGCTGAGAGAAGACCTCTAACACAGAAAACTTTTCTAGAGGAAGAAAACAACTAATGTGCAGGGATTTTCTGAGGAAACAGAACACATCCTACAGGGTTGCTGATAAGCCATACTTGGTGATAAAACTAGTTTCTGTCCAGTAGAGAGACAAATATATCAGAATGGACAAGCATGCCATACTAATTAATGTGCATCTGCCCCCAACTTTGTAAGAACCCTCATAAATAAAATAGAAACTTAATGACAGCTAATCAGAACATTTCCTCACTTGCTTTTGAGCTTGCCCTATATGAGGCAAGAGCTCCCTTCTACTTTCTGAATGGACTACTTATGATTTAAAAAATTCATTAAAGCCAAGAGACCCTAAATTGCATGAAAAGCTTTTCTTTTATTAATTCTCTTGCCATCAGTATATATTCTTTGATGACATGTCAAGATCTTGTGCCTGTTTTTAATTGGTTTGTTTGTTGAATTTTAAGAGTTTCTTTGTCTATTTTGGGTACCAGTCCTTTATTAGTGATAGTTTATGAAAACTTTCTGCAATTTCCAATAAAAGTTTCAGACACCAATTGCAAATTCTGTAGCAACTCAATTAGTTCAATTTTTCTCTACCAGAATTAGGCCAGATTCCATAGGTTAAGCACAGTCTTCTAAAAGATTGTCCTTCAGGCACAAATTGCAAATTGGGGTCCCAGGTAACCTGTGCTTTTGATCACCTGGCTTCAAATTTGAGGGTTCCTATCACCTCCTCAGGTTCAATGATTTGCTAGAACAACTCACAGAACTCACTGAAAAGCTGTACTTAAAACTAGAGTTTTATTATAGTAAAAGGATACAAATAAGTCAAAAGAAGAGACATACAAGGCGAAGTCCTCAAGGATTTCAAACTCAAATTTCTGTGCCATCTCTGTGCAGAGTAAGAACTCTTTGCCCAAGACTGCAGGTGTGGCTGCCCTGTCTTCTAACTACCAGGTGTGCTTCTGGACGCTCCATGAAAAGCGTAAGACAGTCCCATTACAGGAAATTCCAAAGATTCAGAGGTTGCTTTAAAGCAACCAATTTTTCATTATGCTACTATGGAATATATGTTTTGTAAGCTTTTTATCCCAGTCACTGGCTTGTTTATTACCTTATGAGTCTTTCACAAAGTATAGAAGATTTAATGAAGTCCAGTTTACCAGCGTTCTTTCATGGATCATGCTTTTGGTGTTCCAAACCCAAAGTCACCTATATTTCCTCCTATGCTATCTTCTTAAAGCTGGGAGTACTTTGAATCTATAGGTCGAGTTGGGCAAAAAATTATTGTTTAATAGCATCTAGCTTATGTTTTCTAATCATTAGTTTTGAAAATATGGCTTTTGTAGGTGGCATAAATGCTAGATAAAAAATATATATCAGTCTATTGCCCTCTGATATTTTAACAAATTATTTTATTTATAATGTTTCTATTGTGCTTGTAGTTATTTCTGTTATTTTATGTTTTAGGTTTACTTTGTTTTTTCAAAGCTTTATGAAGTGTAAATTTCATGCCATAAAATTTGTGTAAAATTCAGTGAATTTTAATAAATTTACAGATTTATCCAACCATCACCACGATCTAATTTTAGAACTTTTTTATGTCTCCAAAGAGATTCCTCATGCCTATTTATAGTCAGTTTCCCGTTCTCACCTCCAGCCCCAGGCAGTGACTAATCTACTTTATCTTTCTATAGATTTACCTTTTCTGAAAATTTCACATAAATAGGATCATATATTCAGCATTTTGCTTTTAGTTTCTTTCACCAAGCATGTTCTTAAGATTTATTCATGTTGTAGCATACAAGAGTTTTTCCTTTACATTGTTGAGTAGTGCCTTATTGTATGAATATACTACATTTTGTTATCCATTTACCAGTTGATGTGCATTCAGATTTTTTCTACCTTTTGTCTCTCATTAAAAATGCTGTTTGTGTTCACATACAAGTGCTTGTTTGGATGTATGTTATTTCTCTTGGGTAGGTTCTTAGGAGTGGAATTGCTAGCTTATGTGGTAAATTATATTTAACTTTAAAAAACTCTCAAACTATTTTCCAAAGATGTTGCATTATTGTATATCCCATGAGCTATGTATGAGTTCTCATTTCTCCATGTCCTTGTTAACACTTGTATTTTCTGGCCTTTTGATTACAGCCATTCTAGTCAGTGTGAAGTGATGTGGCATGTCATTGTGGTTTTTAGGTGTATTTCCCCAATGATTGATGCATTCGTTTTCTGTGCTTCATAACAAATCACCACACATTTATCTTCTTAATGCAACACATTTATTATCTCACTGTTTTGGAAGGTCATGAATATGGATACAGTTTAATTGGGTCTTCTGCTTAGTGATTCAAATGGCTGCAGTCAATGTGCTAACCAGGATGTATTCTTTACAAACTAGAATGGGGATGAATCTGCTTCTAAGCTCACTTAGGTTGTTGGAGGAATTCATTTCTTTGTGGTTAGAGGAATCATGGCAGCTTGCTTCCAAGCAAGGTTAGAAACAGAGACAAGGGTGAAATGGATCTTATACAATATAACAAAAGCTTGCAAGTGACATCCCATCATCTTTGCCAGATTTCATTGTTTAGAAATAAGTCACAAGATCTGCCCACCTTCAAGGATTGATTGCTTTGTCTTTTTACAGTGGGCAACTTTTGCTTGCATTTTTTCATATGATTTTTATTGAATGCCACTCATTTGTATATAGAAAAATTGATATTGAGATGTATAGTATTTATGACTAGAATTGGGCATACAATGTCTTTTGCTAGGTATTTTGTGTGGGGGTTGAGTCAGTCTAGACAGAATTTGCTTTGGTAGATTGAGTTATGTACCCCAGGAAAGATTATAAAAATATAATCTTAATTCTAATCCCATTCCTCTGGGTATGAATCATTTGTAAATAGGACCTTTTGAAGATGTTATTTTTAGTTAAACTGGGGTCAACTGAATTAGGATAGGTCTTAATTCTGTTACTTAAAGTCTTATAGAGAAATCCACAGGGAAGAACTAGAAGTTGGAAGTCAGTGGAACTCAGAGAGAAAGAAGAAGACATTGCCATGTGATGGTAAAATGACTGAACCAAAAGATTGCCAGCCAGTAAGAATGCTAGCTTCTGAAGCCAATACATGTGTGTCATTAAGCCAACCTATTCAGTGGTAGTTGTCATAGCAGTTGGGAAAATAAGACAGCTGAGTTTGATTTTATTGTTGGCAGTCTTCAGTACATCACCAACTTCAATTCCTCTAGTATTACCTTTGCTTAATGCGGGTGTCTGGAGAGTTTTTTCATGTTCCTGTCAATTATCAATTTTGACCTTCCATGGGCTCATGATAGTTCCATGCTCATCTCTCAAGGATAGTGGTTTTATTTTCTTTATTTTTTCTTTTAGCCTTCCTGCAGATGCAATAGTTCTTTACCTATACCCTGGGGATTACAAGGTTGCTGCTCTTGCCTCAGAACTTACATTTGGAGGAATAAGGTTCAGATATTACTTTATCATAGTGATGACTATGTCCCTCCTTTAGGATTATACCTGTGGTGGATTATTTCCTATTGCTATCTTTTCTCCCTTTCTTGTGAGAACCCCCTGGGGACTTGTGGAGGACAGTCTGTGTGTGTGCAAACTAATTACTCATGGTTCCCAGGGGTTCTGTTATCTCTCAGTATCCTACATTTGACCTTTAGGAATTTGTCAAGAATTGTGAGTGAAATTTTCTTTTTTTATTTTATGGCACTTGGCATCTCTTCCTCCTATGGTCTGCTGCAGAGAAGTCAGTGCTGCATTCTGGTTCTTTGGAGAGATTGGTCTCTCCCTAATTTCAGGCTGGCTAATGAGTTAAAGAACAGTTATGATTTTGTAGATTATCTGACTCTTATTTTTTGTTAGGATGGGAGCAACACTCAAGCTTTCTACATCCAAAATGGAAGTGGAACTACTGTATCCACAGATTTTAGATTTTGACATTTGCCATCTGAGTTTGCTATTCCAAAGCTAGAATTGGTATTATTGACTTAGTGCAAATGTCAGTGTTGTTGTGATCATCTTTGTTTTTATCTCTTTGTAGAGATAAGGCCATCTCTACTTCTTAGTAGGGCTTTCTATAAGCCAACATGGGAAAATTTCAATTCATCCCTTAGCTTATTGTAACAACTGGTTGTATTTTCCTGTCGGTCATGGGGCATTTTCCATCTTTATCATCCTAAAGGACTAGAGTGTATGATTGTTTTGGCCTGCATATGGATTTAGAACCTAGCAGATCTTTTGCTTCAATCTCAGCTTTGTTTTTTTCCACGGTCTTAGATTGCCAAGCTGCTTTGACAAATACCATTCAGTGGGTTGGTTTAAACAACTGGCATTTATTGGCTCATGGCTTTGAAGCTAGAATAAGTCCCAAAAAATATATATATATTGGCAAGACCTGCTTTGTCCTAGTCTGCAGTGCTCTGTTGCTGACTCCTGGTAATCTTTGAGCTTCTTTAGCTTGGTAGTTCTGCCTTCTGTCACATGGTGATGTCTTCTCCTTTATCTTTCTGGTTCCCTCTGACTTTGGCTTTTGGATGGCTCCATCTTGTGGCTTACTCAGAATGACTGTGTCTCAATATTCCTGCTTATAAAGGACTCCATTAATAAGAATAAAGGTACACCTTGATTCAGTTGGGGCACAACATAACTAAAAATAACATTCTCATAAAATCCTGTTTACACACGAGTTCACACCACAGGAACATGATTAAGAACATATGTGGAGGGCCACCGTGGCTCAGCAGGCAGGAATTCTCGCCTGCCATGCCAGAGGACCTGGTTTGATTCCTGGTGCCTGCCCATGTTTAAAAAAAAAAAAAAGAACATATGCATTGGGGCACATAATTCAGTCTAACACACATCTATGTAAAACAGTAAAATAGCACCACTGTGTATGTGCATTTTTTCTAAGTGGAAAAAATTTCCTTGATACTGGAAGACCTGGGTTCAAGTTTTGTCTCTACCGGTTGTGATGTAGAATATACGTCCTCACATAATTTGAAATAATAGATATGCATATTATTTGGCTGGATCTCAACCAGTTTTTTTTTTTTTATTAATTAACGGAAAAAAAAAGAAATTAACACAACATTTAGAAATCATACCATTCTACATATGCAATCAGTAATTCTTAACATCATCACATAGATGCATGATCATCGTTTCTTAGTACATTTGCATCGGTTTAGAGGAACTAGCAACACAACAGAAAAAGATATAGAATGTTAATATAGAGAAAAGAAATAAAAGTAATAATAATAGTAAAAAAACAAAACAAAACAAAACAAAACAACAAAAAACCCTATAGCTCAGATGCAGCTTCATTCAGTGTTTTAACATGATTATTTTACACTTAGGTATTATTGTGCTGTCCATTTTTGAGTTTTTGTATCTAATCCTGTTGCACAGTCTGTATCCCTTCAGCTCCAATTACCCATTATCTTACCCTGTTTCTAACTCCTGCTGGACTCTGTTACCAATGACATATTCCAAGTTTATTCTCGAATGTCGGTTCACATTAGTGGGACCATACAGTATTTGTCCTTTAGTTTTTGGCTGGACTCACTCAGCATAATGTTCTCTAGGTCCATCCATGTTATTACATGCTTCATAAGTTTATCTTGTCTTAAAGCTGCATAATATTCCATCGTATGTATATACCACAGTTTGTTTAGCCATTCTTCTATTGATGGACATTTTGGTTGTTTCCATCTCTTTGCAATTGTAAATAACACTGCTATAAACATTGGTGTGCAAATGTCCGTTTGTGTCTTTGCCCTTAAGTCCTCTGAGTAGATACCTAGCAATGGTATTGCTGGGTCATATGGCAATTCTATATTCAGCTTTTTGAGGAACCGCCAAACTGCCTTCCACAGTGGTTGCACCATTTGACATTCCCACCAACAGTGGATAAGTGTGCCTCTTTCTCCGCATCCTCTCCAGCACTTGTCATTTTCTGTTTTGTTGATAATGGCCATTCTGGTGGGTGTGAGATGATATCTCATTGTGGTTTGATTTGCATTTCTCTAATGGCCAGGGACATTGAGCATTTCTTCATGTGCCTCTTGGCCATCCGTATTTCCTCTTCTGGTAGGTGTCTGTTCAAGTCTTTTTCCATTTTGTAATTGGGTTGGCTGTCTTTTTGTTGTTGAGTTGAACAATCTCTTTATAAATTCTGGATACTAGACCTTTACTTGATATGTCATTTCCAAATATTATCTCCCATTGTGTAGGCTGTCTTTCTACTTTCTTGATGAAGTTCTTTGATGCCCAAAAGTGTTTAATTTTGAGGAGCTCCCATTTATTTATTTCTTTCTTCAGTGCTCTTGCTTTAGGTTTAAGGTCCATAAAACCGCCTCCAATTGTAAGATTCATAAGATATCTCCCTACATTTTCCTCTAACTGTTTTATGGTCTTAGACCTAATGTTTAGATCTTTGATCCATTTTGAGTTAACTTTTGTGTAAGGTGTGAGATACGGGTCTTCTTTCATTCTTTTGCATATGGATATCCAGTTCTCTAGGCACCATTTATTGAAGAGACTGTTCTGTCCCAGGTGAGTTGGCTTGACTGCCTTATCAAAGATCAAATGTCCATAGATGAGAGGGTCTATATCTGAGCACTCTATTCGATTCCATTGGTCGATATAGCTATCTTTATGCCAGTACCATGCTGTTTTGACCACTGTGGCTTCATAATATGCCTTAAAGTCAGGCAGCGCGAGACCTCCAGCTTCGTTTTTTTTCCTCAAGATGTTTTTAGCAATTCGGGGCAACCTGCCCTTCCAGATAAATTTGCTTATTGTTTTTTCTAATTCTGAAAAATAAGTTGTTGGGATTTTGATTGGTATTGCATTGAATCTGTAGATCAGTTTAGGTAGGATTGACATCTTAATTATTTTTAGTCTTCCAATCCATGAACACGGTATGCCCTTCCATCTATTTAGGTCTTCTGTGATTTCTTTTAGCAGTTTTTTGTAGTTTTCTTTATATAGGTTTTTTGTCTCTTTAGTTAAATTTATTCCTAGGTATTTTCTTCTTTTAGTTGCAATTGTAAATGGGATTCGTTTCTTGATTTCCCCTTCAGCTTGTTCATTAGTAGTGTATAGAAATGCTACAGATTTTTGAATGTTGATCTTGTAACCCGTTACTTTGATGTACTCATTTATTAGCTCTAGTAGTTTTGTTGTGGATTTTTCCGGGTTTTCGACGTATAATATCATATCGTCTGCAAACAGTGATAGTTTTACTTCTTCCTTTCCAATTTTGATGCCTTGTATTTCTTTTTCTTGTCTAATTGCTCTGGCTAGAACCTCCAACACAATGTTGAATAATAGTGGTGATAGTGGACATCCTTGTCTTGTTCCTGATCTTAGGGGGAAGGTTTTCAATTTTTCCCCATTGAGGATGATATTAGCTGTGGGTTTTTCATATATTCCCTCTATCATTTTAAGGAAGTTCCCTTGTATTCCTATCTTTTGAAGTGTTTTCAACAGGAAAGGATGTTGAATCTTGTCAAATGCCCTCTCTGCATCAATTAAGATGATCATGTGATTTTTCTGCTTTGATTTGTTGATATGGTCTATTACATTAATTGATTTTCTTGTGTTGAACCATCCTTGCATACCTGAATGAATCCTACTTGATCATGATGTATAATTCTTTTAATGTGTTGCTGGATTCATTTTGCTAGAATTTTATTGAGGATTTTTGCATCTATATTCATTAGAGAGATTGGCCTGTAGTTTTCTTTTTTTGTAATATCTTTGCCTGGTTTTGGTATGAGGGTGATGTTGGCTTCATAGAATGAATTAGGTAGTTTTCCCTCCACTTCATTTATTTTGAAGAGTTTGAGGAGAGTTGGTACTAATTCTTTCTGGAATGTTTGATAGAATTCACAGGTGAAGCCGTCTGGTCCTGGACTTTTCTTTTTAGGGAGCTTTTGAATGACTAATTCAATCTCTTTACTTGTGATTGGTTTGTTCAGGTCATCTATTCTTCTTGAGTCAAAGTTGGTTGTTCATGTCTTTCCAGGAACCCATCCATTTCATCTAAGTTGTTGTATTTATTAGCGTAAAGTTGTTCATAGTATCCTGTTATTACCTCCTTTATTTCTGTGAGGTCAGTAGTTATGTCTCCTCTTCCATTTCTGATCTTATTTATTTGCATCCTCTCTCTTCTTCTTTTTGTCAGTCTTGCTAAGGGCCCATCAATCTTATTGATTTTCTCATAGAACCAACTTCTGGTCTTATTGATTTTCTCTATTGTTTTCATGTTTTCAATTTCATTTATTTCTGCTCTGATCTTTGTTATTTCTTTCCTTTTTCTTGCTTTGGGATTAGTTTGCTGTTCTTTCTCCAGTTCTTCCAAGTGGACAGTTAATTCCTGCATTTTTGCCTTTTCTCCTTTTCTGATATAGGCATTTAGGGCAATAAATTTCCCTCTTAGCACTGCCTTTGCTGTGTCCCATAGGTTTTGATATGTTGTGTTTTCGTTTTCATTCGTCTCGAGGTATTTACTAATTTCTCTTCCAATTTCTTCTTTGACCCACTCGTTATTTAAGAATGTGTTGTTGAGCCTCCATATATTTGTGAATTTTCTGGCCCTCCGCCTATTATAGATTTCCAACTTCATTCCTTTATGATCCGAGAAAGTGTTGTGTATGATTTCAATCTTTTTAAATTTGTTAAGACTTGCTTTGTGACCCAGCATATGGTCTATCTTTGAGAATGTTCCATGAGCACTTGAGAAAAAGGTGTATCCTGCTGTTGTGGGATTTAATGTCCTATAAATGTCTGTTAAGTCTAGCTCATTTATAGTAATATTCAGATTCTCTATTTCTTTATTGATCCTCTGTCTAGATGTTCTGTTCATTGATGAGAGTGGTGAATTGAAGTCTCCAACTATTGTGGTATATGTGTCTATTTCCCTTTTCAGTGTTTGCAGTGTATTCCTCACGTATTTTGGGGTATTCTGGTTCGGTGCATAAATATTTATGATTGTTATGTCTTCTTGTTTAATTGTTCCTTTTATTAGTATATACTCAATCAGTTTTGAAAGTTATTGGTGATACGTATGGCTTATAATGTTATAAATATCAATCAGGAATAATAAAGTCTCTTTTTAAAGATGAACTAGTATAATTAATAATATTTCAAAACCATATTTCCATCATGCTTTTCCATTTGCAAACCTTATTCACCTCCCCTCATTTTAGGTTCCCCAATCTTAGAAATTATTTGGATTATCAACTCCAGTTTAAGATGAGAGTATGAAGGCAGAATGATAAAGTGAAGGCTAACAAGATACAGACCAGGTACATAAACAATCTGTCTGATTCCAATTCCATGTACAACTGTATACAATGATGGCTCCTTAAAAAGTTATGTGCTCCTATCATGATTGCTCCATACAATAACAGGGAGGCCCTTCGATCTCTACGAAAAAGTTCAGTGTTTTCTTCAAAGTACAAAGGAGATTTTCTGCCCTGAATGTTTCATTTTTAAAATTTTTGAATTGCTGGAGGAATGATGGAAGTAGCTAGTACAAATACTTTTAAAAATTGATGGAGGCAAAGGAAAGTGGAAGTTGGGCCATCTATAGCAACATAACAGAATCCAGAAGTGCTGATAAAAATCGATTATCCCAGCAGAGTTATTGAAGCTTATCATATAGCAAGTTGCTAAGAGAAGTCTGCTTTACTGTTATGTGAGTAACATAGATATCTGAGGGTTTACAGTTAGCCATACATAGCACCTAATCCTATACTTGGTCGAAAGAAATGTGACTGCTGGCAGATCTCATTGCCATATCTGTAGGCAGGAGGACTCAAGAGACATTGGCAAATGGATTTGTTTTTTAAAAGTTTTAATTTCACTCCCAACTTCTTAGAAAATATAAATCTCTGCAGAGCATACTGCCTCTACCTTGTTAACTGCCAGCTCTTTTTCCTTGTATTCGCTCCATTTTCCTGTCACTTTTTTCATTTACTCAGAAGACTCAAAGCAGCTTATAGGCAATAGGTCAAGCCTGAGAGAGCAAAATGAGATTTATTTTCTTTTAAAAATATTCTGTAAGCATCTGGCTCTTTAAGAGGACTTGTATGCATTATATAGTAGTTGTCAGAAATACATAATTTAATTCACAGATTTGGTTTGAAATTTTTCTTTCTAAATAATTTATTACATATAATAAAATTCTTTAAAGAATTGGAGATCAGAGTATATTTACATGCATTCACTATGGGAAAAAAGAGAAAAGATTATCAGTATTGGAATGTTGAGCGTTTGAAGGAATTTTTTAAAATATCGTAGTTATAATTTCAAGGAATTTTCACACTTCATCTTATTTTTGTATATGTAGGGATTGCTAAAGTTCATTTCAATCACTTGCCTTTCAAACAATTACTTACTGTGGAAATAGGATTTAAATCCGATTCTCCAGACTTTTAACCTTATGTCCTATCTATTAGACTCAGATATTTGTTATTTCAGATTCATTGACCTAATTTTATACCATATCAACAAAGAAACTTATTTCTTTACTTTAAATTTAAAGCTAGAATTACAAGGAAGCAAATCAGTTCTAAGACACTAAGACAAATGAGTCAATGAGCAAAAAGATGCAGATATCTAGGAAGTTTGAGTGATCCCTCCCCCACTGCCCCATGTAATCACACACAATCTGTTCCTGAGTGTTTAATCCTACACATTCCATAAAGGCGAGCACGTCTTTCAAGAGTTGTCCTGTTCAAGGGTAGAATGTTATTTACAATTTTTAGAAGGTACCCAGAAGACACTCAGGCTTAGCTATCTTGGTTTTGATTTATCTGAAAGGCAACCAAAGGGAGTTAGATTGGTTTTTCCTTGGGCATGCTTTACCTCCTACCACTCTGCTGAAGTTAGAAATAATGGCCTTGTGTAGCTATCAGAATTTGGGTCAGACTCTTCTGACATTCTGTGTATAGATGTGCCCACAGGCACACAGTCCCATATGTGGAACCAGCTATAATATTTATGATAATAGGAAAAGTTGTATCTGCAACTTCATTTTACTAGCAGGATGTATTTATGTTGTGCATAATATTTCTCATGCGGTATGATAGGGAATGGTGAGCATCGCTTTCTGCATTTTTATTAATGACTACACAATTCAGAATATTTAAATGCATTCGGTCAAGTTTCTGCCCTCAAGCTTCAGCAGAGCACAGCACGTAGGGTAACTCCTTTCAGAAAGGGATCAAAACCTCAGAGACATCTTTGATCTCAGCTTATTCATGGAAGTACAGATAATGTTCCTCAGAGCAATTTTCCTATCTCTGGTTTTATTATTGAGACCCACAGTCCATACTACAAAATAATGTTCTAAATATCTTTGATCATTTTTATATATTCCTCTTTTGGAGGGAAGAATGTGTTTTTATCATTTCCCTTAATTGAGCTTATTAAAAAGGTCTTATTACACAACTTCATGAATGATTCTTCATTTCTGAAGTTAGTTGTCAACTATTTGTTTAAGTTACAGTGCCCTTATATCAGAAAGTCTTGGAGATTTTGGTTTCCTAAATAAGAATGGAATCCTCCATTTTGTCACTGTAAAAATTTTAAAGTATTTTTAAATCTGTATTATCCATGAAAAGTTGATTTGTAAGTTTACATATAGAACTACAGTTATTCTTTCACACTATACCTAATTCTATGAAACTTCTGTCTATATATTTGAATCTAAGATTTTGTCCTGTCATTTATATGTTTGAATTCCAAGTCAGAAGGTGGCTGAGATCTGAATGCTAGAATAAGCACAATGGGAAGCAGTAAATAGTGTAGACAAAACTATTGAATTATAGGGAGTTTTGTTTAGACTTGTTCACTGATAACTAGGAATTAAAATGTTTGTGACAACTCACTTTTACAAAAGAGAAAGTTTAAGAGCTGTTAATGGTAACATGTCTACTCAGAAAAATCCTAGGTTATAGTGAGATATGTAAATTATTTTAAGACAAAAATCTTTCTGGATATAAAATATTTCTTCTCTCTCAAATTCAATGATTTGTTCAAAGTTTAGACATTTTCATTAAAGTTTGTTTGCTGAAGGTGTTTAAAAAAGAGATGGTATGGGATTTAGTATGACCAAATGAATCAGGGCTCCACAAAGCATTTGCCAGTTTATATGGTGGAGGTAAAATCCCTGTCATAGAAGTTGGGAGTGGTAGCAGTGAAAATATAATATAAAACTGTAAAATACCATGCTGTATTTAAGTGACATGTTTTTGGAATACTTCTTTATACTTTAGCTGATCTGACCCACACTCAAGCCGTTCAAGATAGATAAATATTATCAGACTAGGAACAATATGGTAAGATGCCTTTCTGAAACAGAAGTTAAGCTTACCTTCAAAATATGAAATTGGAGAGAATGCAAATGCAATGTATGAGATCATCCAGCTGCAGAAATAACACAGTTCATGAGACTGTCTGCAACTGTATGGCCAAAGACTTTAGAGAATACTAAAAAACTAATCAAGGGTGACCTGTCTGCACACCCTATGAGACATGATGCAATGTGATCGCAACTAAAAAAGACTGTGATAATAAGGTGAAGGGCTGCATGACATTTGTAAATACAATACCCAAAGAGCAGAATATCCCAGTATGTTTTCAGTATTCTACCTGGAAGAGGCTTTCTGATGAAACAGCACAAATATTTATTTGTGTCTTTCTCCTTAAAGAAGGATGGATGCATCAGGCTAACATTTTTTTGAAGCCACAGGTGACTGAAATCATTCAGCTGGCTCTGTTTCCATGCTAACAAGGTAACCTCCTATTTTGATAATGAATAGGCTTAATATGTATGTTTCCAGTGTGAAGAAAAAAACTTGCAGGCATTCAAATCATCTAAGCTTTGAAATGATATTTCCCATAATAAAATTATGAGGTATTTTGAAAAGGCAACAATGTAAGCTCTGGGATCTAACTCTCCCACTGCAAGAGTCCTATTGAATTGAATATTCAATGCACCATATAAAAAGAGGAGAAAAAATCATCACTAGAACTAGAAAGGTATTATGAACATTTCATAAACTTCACTTATTTGTTCCACTCTGATTTATTAAATGCCCAGTAGAGACCAAGAATATCTCCAAGTGTTTGGTATATATCAGTGAATAAAAGACCTAAAGATGCCTGTCTCCATACAGTTTACATTTTAGCTGAAAGAGTCAGAAAATAATAGTAAATATAAAATAAGTAAATAATATAGTATTATAGCCTCTTTGGAAGTTCTGCAGTGGTCTCAGCACTAGACTAACATGGGTAAAGCAATCAAAATCGCTAGCTGATCTTTTATGCCCGCCCCCCCAACCCTGAACCTGTTCCTGCTCTTGATGGCACATCCATAGCTTATTACTTCTTCCTGGGTAGGTATTATAAAGATAGCTTAAACCTGGATCCCTTTCTTGGAGATCGCTGGAAACAGGTTAACTCCCAAATGTTGGGAGTCAAGAAGTTCCCTCTATTGCCCTGTCCTCTTGCTTTGCCATAAGGGAGCTGCTCCATCCAGGCTTTTACCTGAAGAATTCCTAAGGAGGGACCGAAGCACTTTCCTGATGTTCATGGAATAGGTATCTCCACATTCAAAAAGACATATGTCATGCTCTCCTAAGGTCTTTCACTGAACTGCCTAGTATAAGGGTAAAGATCTACAGACTTCTGCAGGTTATCATGCTGCTATTGGAGAAGTCAGGCCAAGCTCCCCTTCTTCCAGGAGCCTCCCGACTTGGTTGGAAGAGTAGAAAAGCAGTCTCTGCCAACTTACAAGGGGAGGTGGGAGGAAATGTTACAACACACACCACCAGAGGCAGCTCATTCCTCGGACATTTTGCTTTCAACCCTTGCTTTCTTTTTACATGAGATGAAAGATCAGATTTGATCACTTGTTATCAATCCCAGATCTGCTTTACAATTGTATATTTTTATAATAAGGAAGTGATTACCACTAATTGTTTTCAGATTTATCTGGTATTTCTTTTGCTAATAGTTCTGAAACAATTGGAAAATATATCAAACATTGAATAGATACCAGTTTTTTGATGCAGATTATCACAGGGAGGTGAAGATAAAGGTAGGTAGGAGAAGAATGTTAATTTTTGCTCTGTGTGCTTTTGTTTGCATTGTTATATATCATTTGCAATTTGAAACTATATTTTGGGACAAAATAAAATACGCTTCCTGAAAAGTAGACAACAGAAAGTGGTAGCAGAACTGCAAATACACTGTTGCAGAGGGGTTTGTCTTAGGGTCCATCTGATGGAATTCTCTTTATCTTTAGGGACATTGGTCTGTTTCCAAATGTCAGCCAGTCAACTCAGAAGCAAGAAACCTTATGCATTTTGCTTTCAGGAAACAGATGAGCCCTCCCCCAGGCACATATCAAGATATTTCATCATAAAAAAAGACTATAAAATATTCCAATACAAAAGAGGATATCCAGAATACCAAGTTAAAAACGTGAGGCCTTCTGAAATGCTAACTATAGATATGGATAGTTTAGAGTGGTCTTTGGACATAGAATGATTAACCAGCTTTGAAAATTATTTAAATGGAAGTAAGGGATATTCTTTCTTGAATTTGGAAGACTAACAAAATATTTTTTTTACATACATAATCAGTAATTCTTAATATCATCACATAGTTGCATATTCATCATTTCTTAGTACATTTGCATCAATTTAGGAAAAGAAATAAAAAGACAACGGAAAAAGAAATAAAATGATAATAGAGAAAAAAAAAAACTATATGTACCATACCCCTTACCCCTCGCTTTCATTTACCACTATTTCAAACTGACTTTATTTTAACATTTGTTCCCCCTATTATTTATTTTTATTCCATATGTTCTACTCTTCTGTTGAAGAGTCCCTAGATTTAGTTGAATGTACTAAAAAGATTCTACAATTATAATTTTCAGTGATTACTTAAGAAAACCAAGGTCATTTTGTACTCTTTATATGGTATAGTCTATTGTGTGGCTAATTTCATGGTAAAAAAGAGTCTAGTAGCTTGAATATATGCATGGTAGTTTTACATAGTGCTGCATAAAATCTGATTTTCAGCAGGAGCCAAAAATTTAATAGTTTCACTGGATTTTTTGTCTATTCATATTTCTGAGGGAAAAATATCATATTCCCTTAGAAATGTGAATAGAAAGATTGAATGTGCTCTTACCTCTTTCTCTTTTTAAAGCAGTTTCAGGTGCTTTCACTGCTCCAAGACTGATGGTGCTTCCTTATTTCTTGAATGTCCATTATTTGCAAGGATGGAGCTTCATATCCATTCTGTGAATGAGAGCATTTACTTGTGAAACCCTGGTAATCTTGTCTTACCCAGAATTGACTGCCTGGGCCAGCTCTGCTAATTGATTATCATAGAGCAAGGTAAGGGTGATTATAGCAGGATGGTAAATGATTGGGGAACTCAGTTTATTACTCCACGTGGCCCCTGTAGCTTTGCAGTTACTTCACCCAGGGTTCACTTCATTTCCACAGCCTATTTATTCTTTTGCTTTGCAGTTTCTATATATGGTGATGTGATAAGTACAACTGTTTCAGGTCAAACGTTACGTTCAGTCCTATAGTTATCAGGACACTAAAGTAGCACTAGGATTCAGATAAATCGTTCCAGACTCAGGCTGAGGGAACCACAAAGCCAACACTGTGCTGTCAGCTTTCTGAAGTTTGCATTGATGTGTTCTCCACCCGAGCATTGTAAGCCTCAGCTGGCTGCTACTGCCAGATGCTGTTGCTAAGGCAGTTTGCCAGTCTCTTGCCTCTAGGCCTGTTTGTTTTCCCAGAGTTGTCTTGGTAGCTGTATAAATATTTTAAACCTGAAAATGCATTTGGGGGCAAATTCTGAGAACAATGGTGTTGTAATAGGTAACACAGAAGAAATGGATTAAATCAATTAAAGAGAAAATTAGGGAAAAAACCTACACCAGGGTTGAAGTGATGGAATGGTGCCAAACCCATACTCCAGATAATTCAGACTGAGCCAAATTAAGGGAAGGTATCAGGAGAGTAGGGAAGTATTACAGGAAATTATGGGAAGAAGTTTTGGCCCTAACATATACAATAATTTGGACCCTGGTGACTTGACTCAGAGACAGTGTGGCTACTCCTTTTTTTGACCTTGATTCTTTATTGTGGTACGCAGTTATTCTAGTGTGAGTGAGACCCCTCTATTCTGGAGGTGGAAGGATTTAAGGGTAAGGGTTGGATTATGGAAAAGGTGGGAAACAGCCTACAAGGAACCATTGTTGCAACAAATCCCTGCATCAGCAAGTTGTTGAGTGAAGATGGCTACACATGAAGAGTTACTAATTTCAGTTTTATTCTAACCTTATTTCTCAGCAATGTTGTCATTTACTTCTAAAGTCAACGAACAACTCTCCACACCCCAAAAACTCATAGTAGTTACAATAAGCATGATGTTAAAAAAGAACCAGATACAACTAAAAGAGAGATTCTTTTTATTTTTGGCTAAAACTGCCCAATTTTCTTCATATTGTTACATGGCTAAATGTACGATATAAAACCTTTGTCTCAAACTCTAATATGTACATCACAAGGAAAGGCTACAAGAGGAAGTCCCCTACCCTATTTTTTGGGGGGGGGAATAGGACAATGTTAAGCTTGTTTAGACTTGTTCCCATTTAAACATGAATAGCCATTAAAACGAACAAACACAGAATTATACAAAAACTTGGAATCAAAATAAAGAAAATAAATATTTTGTATAGTATTTCATAGTCTAGATTTGAAGAATAAAAAAATTAACGTGCCTTAGGCAGATAATTAAAAAGTACTGGCAAAGTCCCTTTAGGGACTAGAGAAAAAATATAGAAGTATTAAATTTTCTCACCTGGGAAATCCCTGATACTCTCTTAAACATTAGGGACTCCTAAGTTAATAGGCCAAACCCTTGATATTAAGTCTTGCTTTTATGTAACTTATTTCTTTAATGAAGAAGATAAGCCTACCTATAATTATGCCTAAGATTTACTTCCAGAGAACTTTTGTTGCTCAGATATGGCCTTTCTTTCTCAAAGCCCAATTCTGCTAGCAAAATATTACCTTCCCCCTATATGGGACATGATGTCTAAGGGTATAAGTCTCCTTGGCAACGTGGGAGATGATTCCCAGGAATGAGCCTGGCTCTGGCACCATGGGATCAACAATGTGGGACATTACTTCCAGACTTGAGCCTGGCCCTGGGACCATGGAATTGAGAATGCCTATCTGACCAAAAGGGGGAAAAGAAATTTGATAAAATAAGGTATCAGTGGCTGAGAGATTTTAAATCAAGTTGAGACTTTATTCTGGAGGCTACTCTTTGGCAAGCTTCAGCTAGATATTGCTCATTGCCATGGTATCCCAAGCCCAACCAACAGTATTGCTGCAAACTCTAAACAATACCCAGGACTCTATCTGAGATACTATAAAATTTTCACTCACTAAATTTATTTCTCAGAAACCTAAAACCTCTAGATGGTTCCTAGACCAGATAAGTCCTGAAACCCAGAGGTACCAGTCTCTCCAAGAACATCAACCAGTCGCATCCCCCTACCCTAAAATGTTAATACCCCTTTTCAACGTGAAGAAGTTAGAATTGCCATTGCCCAAATATCCCTAAAATTTGGGAGAAGGATCAAAGGAGAAGGAGGAGTTGTAAAAAAGAAGGTAGAATTTAACAAATGAATATGACTTCTGAATCATTATATCGACATTTTTTAGTCTCCAGTTTCTTGGAGCAGCTAGAAGGAAATATGTGAAATTGTAGAACCATAACCCACACAATACTTTGAAATTTGTGGTAAAACTACTTTTAAAATATACTTTGAAATTTATTGCTTTTTTTGCATATAAGTTATATTTCACAATTATAAACAAAACAAAAATTAGCTTGCTATATTTCTAGAATAGACTGCACTTTGAATTGGAGCCTCCAAACTGGTTCTTAGCCGAGAAAATAACCTAATAATTTCAAGATAAATTGAGTTGAACTTTGTGACTTTTTCCCCCTTTTCATCTCAGTATATGTAAATTGTTCGTAGTCAAGGAAAAGGAAAAAACAAAAACACTGTCACCTCAGGTTGTCTCTTCATTTCTTCTGTGTCTGCTTTATACTCTCCAGGAGTGAGCTTTCTGGCCTTTACATGGCAGAAGCAGGTAAGTAAGGCAAAGTCCCCTTAAGTCATATGTTGGTGTCGGGTTGCTGTAGAAAATGTTGGATTCACATTCTCAGATTTTTCTTCTGGCTTTGGTTGTTTTCTTCAGCTTCTGAGTTCTGTATAATCTGTTCTCTGGTCATAGACGGAGGCTGGCTGTGGCTCTCGTACATGGCACCTTTAGTTCCCATGAAGCTCCAGAGGATGGATCATTCCAAAAAGCTGAAATTGTTCTCTGGCCCCCACCCTCTCCCAGATGAATGGCTCCTGTCTGCCTGCCTACATATCAGGGTACGCTAAGGACTTCATTCCTTTACTCTGAGATCCCTACCTACACTGGAATTGTTTCCACTGAAAAACTCTCCAGAAGTCTGCTGACCCCTCTCATGCTTGAATATGTTATGCTACCATCTCTGTAAGAAGTGTGGTATTAAAAAGTATTTAACAACCATGTACAACGGGCATTGACCCCCGCTGCAGACCAGGCAGCCAAGTCAGAATGAGCACAGGCACACAGGCAGAAAGCAGTTAGGAGTTAGTACCAGCCAAAGAACAGACACCTACAAAGTTGTGACTATTGAAAATATAGATGGATCATCCAAACTTTAAGTCCACTCTCCTCTCATTTCTGTCCCTGTTACTGATGACAACTTTACTGCCCATGCCTCCCTTTACCTCCTTCCCCAACCTAGAAAATTTCACACTCACTGTTAAGTCTCAGTTATTTTTTTTACCCAATTCAATTTTTATTTTTCCATTTACAGATCCCTTTATCTTAAATGGAAGGGAAAATCAGTTTTATTTTTATTTGGGCTTCCTTTTGGTAGGTCTTTGAACCTAACAATTAAAACCCAGGATCATTTTTCACTTTTCTCAGTGACATGCCAGGGAATGGTTGATAAAAGAAAATAAAACATTTCACTCATTGACTCAAGTTACTGGTCTGCCATAAATTAATAATTCACACATGTCATCCTGGCTTTACAAATGTGTTTGAAGATTTATTCCAGGAAATAGACTATTATCAGAACATTTGAGGCAGCATCAATTTGTGTTCTTAAGGAAATTAAAGCATAAGTTTTGTAAAATGAGATAAAAACTATGCTACTAATAAGACAGATTGAAATGAAAAAGTTGCTGGCATGGTTAATGAGTGAATTGAAAAGAACGAAGAATATCAATATAGAACCTAAAACTAAACGGGAAGCAGTATAATATAAAATTGAATGTGCTGAAAATAGAATAATTGACACGGGCCATGGTTGAAAGAAAATATTCCAGAATACAGAGACAAAGGACAAAGATAGGAAAGTGATCAGAAAAAATATATAGTTTATATATAGCTAGTATTAATAATTAGTATAATAAAGCTAAAAACCCAATGTATTAGAGAAACTAATTAAAAATTAAAGAAAGGAAACAATTCCTAGATTGGAGGAAAACAGATATCTCTATATATAATTGTTTGTGACAAGCATGTGTAATGAAAACCGATTAAGCAGGTGTATATTTTGGAAAAAATGGTTGACTTTTATGGACAAAGAACCATACAAGTATCCAAGTAAAACATGTCAAATGTAATATAAAAATCAAACAGATTTTAGATGTACCTACCCTCTTAGAATATAAAAGACAGATGCTCACATTTGGGGTGGAAATACATGTCATCTTTTAGAGAGTCTAATCTCTTAGAATTTGTGAATATATTACCCTGCATGGCAAAAAGAATTTTGCAGATGTGATTGAGGGTACAGGGTGTGGGGTAGGGAGACTATCCCTGATGATCTGGCTGGGCCCAGTCTAGTCACAAGAGTCCTTAAAAATGGAGAACTTCTCAGAGCTATAGTCAAAGTGAGAGATGGCTACATAAATATTCTATGTTGATAGCTTTTAATATGAGGAAGAGGGTCTTGAGCTAAGGAAGTGGGCAGCTTGCAGAAGCTGACAACAGCAAGGAAATAGATTATCCCCTAGAGCCCATTTTCCTTTTTTTCACTCACACCCAGACGACTGACCAATGTTCTCAAAAATCAAAATCACAGACGTTGGTGCCTCTAAACATAAAAGATTTCAGTTGAAGCTGGGCCCTTAGTGCTGACCATAAATCCTTCTTTGCATCCTTATTAAGCTCACTTTCTTTCCCTAAAACTGATATGTCAAATCTTGTCAGTTTTCTTGTAGCAGGTACTGTTGATTTTGCCTGCTTAGCATCCATTCTTCCATTTGCAAACAACATTGCCATGCTTTTCCATTAGAAAACCACTTTGTCTACACATTCAGTCAATACTCTTGACTTTGACCTGACCCATCTCACAGATTTAGGGATGGACAAATGATCAAGCCTTGGTCAGTCAAGGCTGTCATTGCCCTGGCAGTGACTGGTATGGCTCATACTGGTCTCAGTGAAAGTCACTTCCAACACTCTTGCTGAAACTACTGGAAAAAAGTTACCTCTTTTTTTCTTCCATGGTTACTAGGGTGATGAAATGTAAACCTGGAAATTCTAAGAGTCATTGCATAGAGAAAACAAGCATGAAAATGTGGCCAATGCAAAGAGGAAAGCTGAACGAAAACTGGAGAAAGAGCTTTGATGATGTCTTTTGTACCTATTGAGCCAGGTGTGATCAGTTTGTAGTTCCCAAGCAGCACCTTTATTTTTTTCCTCCTTCAGTCATTTTCGAATTGACTTTCTCTCCCTTTCAACTAAGAGTCACAATTAAATACCCCTGAAATATCTAAGCATACCAGCTGTATAGATAGGGCTCCATTGAAGAAGTAGAGCCACAATGAATGGCGTAAGATAAGGCATTTATCATGATTACCTTTTTGAAATTGTGGTACCTGAGATAGAATTCTATGGAAGGTTGTGGACCCTGTGTCTGATCAGCATCTGAGATTACTGTATTTCTCAAGGGCAGCAATTGGAAGAAAAATTGGACAGAAAGGGGAAATGTGAGACAGCAGGAATAAATTGGAATTTCTGAGCACAAACTGGAAGCCATTTCTTTCTCCTCACGTCCAGTTTAATGATGGTAGGGTCACCTGCAGGAGCTGATATCCTTCATCACAGAGTTGCACATATACACTCTTTCCAGGACATGGGGAAACTGAAGGAGGAGAAAGGCGACTCAGTAAGAGATACGAGGTTTGTGGGCTGTCTTTTGCCCAACCAGGGTGAACCAACAGTACAGAAGTACAGAAGCTGCAACAGAACTTCATGCTCAACTTTTGGAGTACAATGGCTGCTACTTCCCTTCCACCTTCCAAATCTTGCACAAATTTCTCTTGAAGCTAACCTTAACTCAGAACCATAAAGAAAAAGTATTCTGGGGAAGTTCTTTCAGCTGAGCTAAACTGATGCAGTATGAAATCCACCGCACCAACTCTTCCATCATTATCTATAACTAAGTATATCTTCTACATTAGAGAATACATTAGAGTCAGACAAAACTGACATAATACCCTGCCATCAGTCCTATCATGTAACTGTGTATAAACCCAGCTATAATTTTTCTTGTAGTATTACCTGCTCTTTGTCCTTACATGTGCTATGTAGTCCATCCCTTCTTACTTTCTTGGGGGATTCACCATACTGATTAAATCTTTTCATAATATGAATTCCAAGGATTTTTCTCATACTGTGAAATTCCGTACTGTCCAATAAAAATGGTGCTGTTAGAAACAATGAGGTAGATTTATATATGCCAAACTTCAATATGGAGTTGAAGGTATATTGTTGAATGTAAAAACCAAAATGTACCCTAATATGCATGCTATGATCCTTTTAATTGCATATAATACACATAGAATATGAAGACATTTTCTCATAAACAGAGATGGGTACAAAATTCTGGAAGGTTATACATTATACCACTAAGAGTATTTATTTTTTTTAGGGGGGGGTTGGAAGATTGGGATAGATTGTGAACTTTTATATTTAGCTTTATATACTCTAATACTCTGACTTTTGTTTTAAAGTTAATATTTAATTTGTAAATGAAAAATAATGATAAAAACAAATTCATGTTTTGAAAATCTCTCGGTTCTTAAAACTCAAAGCTAGCCTACTTCTGGGAAAGAGAAGGAATATCATAGAGTAACAACTAACTAGAAACAAAAATAAGAACTGCCATATACAAATTGAACTATAAGTTTGTTCTTAGGAAAAAGAGGTAAATGTGAGCTGGTTTGTTCAAGAAATATGAAATAATTAACAATTATGAAAAAATCAATAATGAAAATAAAGATATAAGTACACATAAAAGAAAAAAATTACAAATACATAGAGAAATATTCAACACGATAAGTAAAAAAAAATCTAAAAACATGTTTTATACAGATTTGTAGATAGAATGTTCATAATTTAATTTTTTTCTTATATTGATTATATTATGCTGAAACAAGCCCTGAATTTGTATTATAGAGCACAATTTGAAAAATACCTCTTTGCAAACATTGTTTTCTAATTTCTTTAAAAATATGTGAATAAATAAACTTCAGTCTCCAAATGTTCTTGGCTCAAAAATTGATAAATATTTGCATATGTATAAATTTTTACTAAATTTCTTCATGACGTTTATACTTCATTAAGTTGGATAAAACTTAGAACTAATAGAGCATAATATATTTATGCCTTTTTTGTTTTTATTAAACTGTTTTTAATTGCTTCAACTGCTTCGATACCCACTTTTTTTCATTCTGTCTACTCAGAGGTTTTTAATAACTGCATGAGCTTTTAATGTTTATGTTAATTTGTTAGTGAATTTGACATATTGCCCATGAAAAACACAGTGATATAGAAAATCTCTTGTTCTTGATTGTATAGGAGGATATTGCTGTTGATTCAGCTGTTTGGGGAATTTGAGTGGTCATAACAATAATTAAAATTATTTTTACAACTTGCTTTTGAATATATATGTTTGAATAATTCTTATTGTCTCTCATATGAATAATGGCTGATGTCTTAATTATTAAAAGAGCTGATGAACGCTTTTTGGGATGTGCATGCTCACTTGAAATAAGAGGACTGTGCATTTCAGTAAATCCTTTCTTATTAAATTTCTAATTAAAAGCCACATATTCACATGTTGCCCTTGATGAGGAAAAATACAACTCATTTTTTTTATAGCAACTGCTTGGAAAGTGCCAGATTGTTGGTAGAGCAGGGGTGTGTGATTCTTTGCATTGCATCTGACCCAGCTGCTGGATCTTATGCATGTGGGGTTCCTGTTTCTTTAGTTCTCTGTTATGATCAGTGTAGAGTCATCTCTGTTGTGACTCTGTTTCCATAGTATATTTACCTGAACAAGATCCAACAGAATTCCACTGCACCTAGGTGAAAGGTTCAACTTATGATCTTTGAATACCAGTTCCATTCACAACTTTAACCTTCAAATATCCATGATCCAGATTTATATAAGCCAGACATGTTTCCTCGGTTATACGAGATTTTGAGAGAGCAAAGTTCCATTCTTCTTTCTTTTTTCGCTTTCTCTGACAAGATCTGCTTCTCATCCACCCTGAAGAGAGTGAGTTTGGCCCAGCCCTGCTAGTGTATCAGGGCTGTTGGTCTCGTGGTTGAATCACAAGAATGCTGATGAGTATCTCTCAGAACCATATATATACTGTCTGTGACATGGTCTAAGTCATGTACTCTTCAGGTGTACTTTGTGGAAAGTTAATCAACATGGGAATTATTTTGTAGTTCCTGGGGGCGAATATAAGCCAGTGATAATGTCAGATGATTTGGGGATTAACACACTATTAAATAATAAACAATAATAATAAAATTAATGCAATTTAGGTCAGACATACTCTCACATCTTGTGCATTTATATTGCCTACTTGTCTGCTGAAAGCATTTGGATTAACAATACCCTAATGCAGATTTTAAAGCTGAATTATCATTACTACGTAGAACCTAAGGTACTTTCCAAATAGCAAGTTTATAGTTTATGTAAATTATTGCCATGTAATCAGAAATTCTATTACCAGATTGTATGCTATTTCATGTTTCATATAATGGCAAATGCTCAGTTTTATTTTGTGTTTGTCATAAAAAGACACTAAAGGCATAAAAGACAATAATGCATAAACTCTAAGATTCATAATGACTAAGAACAAATTCTAATCATTCCTTTAATATGTGGAAATCTCAGTTTAATAAAATTTTCATAAGATTATTTTGTTCCTTGGCAACAAGAATTTTTAAGACCTATAATACGAACTATAGTAGTTACAGAATACTTTGTGCCTGTTATGATAATATATTTAAAAGTTGCTCTTTTAAGATTTTGTTTTTATAAAAGAAATACAAAACAATACAAATACAAATAAAAACAATGAAGAAGCTCTATTATTCCCTAAATTCAGTGGCTATCTGGAGGGCAAGAAATCTGAAGCTGCCTGAAGGTTTTTTTTTTAAAGATATATATATTTATTCGATCAGATAATTAAATTCCAGTGCAGATAAATTCTTGCAATATGTGTTTTGCATAAATGCAGGGAAGGAAAAATTTAATTTTGTGTCTCTATGGGGAGTTATTGCTCCAGATTACATTTTGTTTTATTGATTTGATTTGCAAGTGGCTACTACCAGAGATTGCTATTTAAATCAGATTTGGTTATTAATAAAACTAGATTTCTTTCCTCATGTTTATACTTCAGAACAGATTTTCAACAGATATCTACCTCATTTTATTTTGTTTTTAATGAAAACATTTGAACACACTTAATATTTGATAAGTGACTTTGAATTTCACAACTATGGGACTGTGAAAACATTGCCTAACTGTGGCCATCTTAACGTTGCTCCTCTTCACACATATGTTGTGTGTCCAACAAGTAAGTCAGTTAATGTGGGGATGTTCTAAGGATTCCTTCGAGACTGTATATTCTATAATTCTGACAGTCTATGATGACCTGTTCCTTTGACAAGCAGGTCTCAATTTTGGTTTTTAATTTCTCTAAGGATTCATAGCCTTTTCTATTTCATCAAGTGAAGGAGTGTTTGCTTTTGTGCTTCTGTGGCAAACAGGTACTACACCAAATGGTCATAAAGAAAGAATTTGCATGCTGTCATTATTTATGTGTTTTAAAAGCTTCTTTTTTTCAAATAATATGTTGTTTTAGTCTCAATTATTTTTTAATGTACCTAATTAAATTAAACTTCACGAATCTGAATCTGTTCACAATTTGAATTGCAGTGCTATTATCTAATTTTCTGTATCATTTAGATTTTTAAAATCACAGATAATGGCTACTTATTTGTCTAGTTTAAGTGCTGTTGTATTATAAGGCATTGTAACCTATCCCTGTAGGGTCAAAATAATGTAAAATAATCATTTGGCATGGTATACTGTAATGGAAAGTTCTTTTTTATTTTCTGGATTTACAGTTTTCTAACCAATTATTTAGTTTGGATTATATATTATCATTGACCCTGACAGGGTGACTACCTGATTAGAAGAGTTAAGCAGAAATGTGATTTAAATGTTCCCATCTATACAATAAATCAAATGTAGTATACATTTTTATTTTGGAGGCGAGATTGCTTCATAGGGAAATATGGTGGAATCCTTGTTCTGACAGTCCTTTACCCTGAGTGGTAGTAAAGGTTGCTGTGCTTGGGCTGAGCTAAGTAAATTGAATTGTTTTTACAGGGCCACCGATCCCTTTACAAACAGCTGTCTGGCCGATGACATTCTTCTCTGCCAGTGAATTCTAGCCATAGCCAAGGAGACTGAAAGAGGTGAAATAATATCTCACAGTCAATGATTTTTGCAGTTGTCAAGATTCCTGGAAAACAATGACTCATTGGACTTGGCAGACATGAAATGTTCTTGTTATCTTAAACATCTCAGAAGTATTTGTTAGTGTCCTTTAAGTACCATATGAACCTGACCTAATACAGCAATTTTCTTTTATCTTTGGCAGTTTTGACACTTTTAAGTCAATGATGCAGTTGTGTAACAAGGGAAAAATCAGCTGCTCTCATCTGACCTTGTTTCTTCGGTCACTTTCCTCTGGCTGGCAGCCTAGTGAAACAACTTTATCCTAATTAAAAACTTGAAGGGAAGCCTGTTGATGTACTTTTTATAGGGAAATGGACTTTGCCATTTTAACTTGTGGTTGCTAAAGATATTAAGGACCTACTTTGAACTTTTGTGTTTTTCAAACATATCTGACTTAAGACTCACGACCTTTGTACTTTCCAGTACAGTGCATTATTTCAAGGGAAGATATTCTTCAAAGGTAGCAAAAGTGTTTCCATATTCCCTATTTCCATGAATGTATTTTAGTGAAAAATGGTGTTAAATAAAATAAATATTTGTTCATCCTTCAGTGCACTTTGCTAAATACACTAAATATTCCAGATATCCGCGGGATGAAGATGTGCTTCAGTATTTAACCAAAACATGACGAGTACTGAATTTAACAGTTGTTAAGTTTGAGAGCAGGGGACAGACACTTAGCTCAAGCACAAGCTGGGTTTCATGGTTTTCTTGGCATTTTTAAGTCAGTGGACAATGTCAGGTTATACTGCAGAAATAAACAGGAAGGATGGGTTTGAAATAGAAAATCAGCTTCAAAGAGTAAGGCTGTTCCTAGAGTCCTGACTTCATTTGTTACAGGATAGTCAGTGAGCACTCACCAGGGGGGTTCAGGGTATGAATCTAGGGCCAAGTTTGTTTTTTGTTTGCTGTGTAAATGCATCACAACTAAGATACACACATCAAAGGGAGATCGCAGAGAGTGTCAAGTAACCCCTACGAGCACCTCATGGGTGAGTTCTGCCACCTTTTAGCATTGATGACAAGTGAACACTTGTAAAAAACGTCCAAGATTTACCTTTATTTCATGTTATCATATAATGAAAAGCAAATACTAGCCCAGCAACACTTGAAAGCACCTAGTTTTTTTTCTGTTTTTATCACCTCCATAAATTCAAAACCATTTGCTCTATAGGAAACTCAGTGTGATTTTAAAGTTTTACATAGTAAATTCCCCGTGTAGACACTTTGTCTTCATACACTAAGAAAGATAGGTTTTAACAAATAGTTTTTGTACTCTACCTATTATCTTATTGGCCTAACAGATATTTTGATGATGGATATATTGAGAATATCAGAATAGTTTCCATATAACAGATATTACTAGGAGAAAATATTACACTAGATTGCACATAGCTTATTACAATATTTAATGTCATCTTAGAGTAATACATTGCTTTGTGGAACTAGAAGGCTCGAGTATATTTCATTTTCTAGTCTTCTCCCAAAGTATATTCTGGATTACAATTCTTTTTTTTTTTTTTAATTGACGAAACATAACAACATACAAACACCAACATTCTTAGCATATGAACATTCCATTCTGGGTATATAATCAGTGACTCACAATATCATCATATGGTTGTATATTCATCACCATGATCATTTCTTAGAAAATTTGCATCACTCCAGAAAAATAAAAAGATAAAACCCATATGTACCATACTCCTTACCCCTCCCTCTCATTGACCACTAGTATTCCATCTACCCAATATATTTTAACTTTTGTTCCCCCTATTTTTTGTCTATACTCCTTACTGCTACCTTTCATTGATCACTAGTATTTCAGTCTACTCAATTTATTTTAACATTTGTTCCCCCTATTATGTATTTATTTTTAATCCATACTTTTAACTCATCTGTGCATACCGTAGATAAAAGGAGCATCAGACAAGAAGTTTTGACAATCACACAGTCCCACTGCGAAAACTATATCATTACAGTTCATCTTCAAGAAACATGACTACTCCTCACCCCCCTAGAGAACCTCTTTTGTTGCTCAGATATGGCCTGCCTCTCTCAGCCAATATGACAAGCAAACTCACTGCCCTCCCCATCTCTACGTGGGACATGACTCCTGGGGATATGGACCTTCCTGGCAACGTGGGACAGAAATCCTAGAATGAGCTCAGCACCAAGGGATTGAGAAAACCTTCTCAACTGAAAGGGGCAAGAGAGAAATGAAACAAAATAAAGTGTCAATGGCTGAGAGATTCCAGACAGAGTCGAGAGGTTATCCTGGAGGTTATTCTTATACATTAAATAGATAGTTAGTCAAGATGTAATGGAGAGGCTGGAGAGAACTGCCTGAAAATGTAGAGCTATGTTCCAGTAGCCGTGTTTCTTGAAGATGATTGTGTAATGATACAGCTTTTGCAATGTGACTGTATGATTGTGAAAACCTTGTGTCTGATGCTTCTTTCATCTACCTTATGGACAGATGAGTAAAACATATGGATTAAAAATAAATAATAGGGGGAACAAATGTAAAAATAAATTTAGTAAATTGAAATGCTAGTGATCAGTGAATGGGAGGGGTAAGGGGTATGGTATATATGTATCTTTTTTTCTGTTTTCTTTTTATTTCTTTGTCTCAATTGATGCAGATGTTCTAAGAAATGATCATGATAATGAATATACAACTGTGTGAGAAAAAAAGAATGTTCATATTGTATGTTGATTGGTTTTATTAATAAAAATTAAAAAAAAAAAGAAAAGAAACGACTACTGGAACACAGCTTTACAGTTTCAGGCACTTCCCTCCAGCCTCTCTAATAATACCTTTTACTAAAAAAGGGATGTCTGTATAATGTGTAAGAATAACTTCCAGGATAACCTTTCAACTCTGTTTGAAATCTCTCTCTCACCTGCTGACACTTTATTTTGTTTCATTTCTCTCTTCCCCCTTTCAGTTGAGAAAGTTTTCTCAGTCTCTTGATTCTGAGTCCCAGCTCCTTCTAGAATTTCTGTCCCATGTTGCCAGGGAGGTTTACACCCCTAGGAGTCATGGCCCACATAGAGAATGGGAGGGCAGTGAGTTTGCTTGTTGTGTTGGCTGAGAGAGAAGAGGCCACATCTGAGCAACAAAAAAGGTTCTCTGGGGGTGAATCTTAGGCCTAATTTTAAGTAGGCTTAGCTTATCCTTTGCAGGAATAGATTTCATAGGCATAAACCTCAAGATTGAGATTTTGGCCTATTGAATGATTGTCCCCACTGCTTGCGTGAATATCAGGAATTCTCCAAATGGGGGAGTGAACTTTTCCTGTTTCTTGCCATCCCCCCAGGGGACTTTGCAAATACTTCTTTATTCACTGTTCAGATCACTCTGGGACTTATCAGGGCATCACTGGACAAACCTACAAAATCCCATGCCCTATTCCAGTTTCCATGTACTTATAGTGCTCAATTAACCTGTCCATATAAGTTGCACTAGGAATTGCACTAGTTGTTATAAGTTTTGTACCAAATGCGTTTATTTTAATGAGTGTTAGCAGTATCATTAGGTTGTAAAAATTTTTTGAAAATACAGATTTTTTTAGTGAGGCTCTTGAATCTTTATTTAGCACCCAGGCCTATCCAGATAAAGTAGAATGAGGTATTAAAAAAAAAAAATCACACTAATCAGAACAGGAGGGAAAAGGGGAGAGGGGCTTACAAATGGATTCAAGTTCAAAGTCCTGGGACTGATAGTGGAAGCAGAAGCTGGGACTAGAAACAGCAGCAGGAGGTTGGAACCATTTGGAATCCCCATGCAACTTTTGTTCTCTATCAAGGCATCTCCTGTAATATAAAGAGTTCTGGATACTTTTGGGTCAAGATGGCTCAGGACACTAAAGTGCTCCTCTTTTACATTAGTCATAATTATTTTACGTGTAAGCAAAATATACAATCACTGCAAAATCAAGAAAGAGAACTAACTCATCATGTAACTAAAGCAGAATCCAGATGGGTAAATGGGACCTGCAGGGTCTTAAAACTCTTGTGTCTGAGACAGGAGCAGGGCTCCCAATTTGAAACAGAGAATAAGGCTTCACTGAATGGGGCCCAAAATAGCTCTTTACACCCACCCAGATTGTTGTTAGAAATGAATCATCCAGCTCTAGTGAGGGCTCCGTCAATGAGACCAAAATGGGGTCTTAACCTAATTGAACAATTAGATCCAAGGGAGGACCCTGAGCTAATTCAGTGACTCAGATCCCAGCTTCCACAGAGGTATGGTAAGGACATTCGCTAAACCTGGTTCCTTTTTGAGGTATTTCCTATCGTGTGCATGTGTGTGTGTGTGTGCACAAAATAATGTTTCCTTGGGCCATTTTTCTATTGAGGTGTTCCTATTTTCTTTGTTAATTTATGTGCATTCTTTAATATGAACCACAGAAGGCATTTTCCTGTCACGAAGTTTACTTTTTTTCCTATTTTGCATTTTGGTGCTTTGAAAAAAATTCTGCCTACTCTCATACTGCTACCATTCTTGAAGCCTCCTAGGCTTCAATTTTCAATTTTCAAATAATTCCTACAATATTCCTGTCTTCTCTCCTAATGCATTAATAACAAGTTTAGTAGCGATTCTTGTCTTCTCTCTTTATGCATTAGTAGAGATTCTCTCATCGCTGCCACAACCAGCTTTTATTTGAGGATATGAACCCCTTCCTTTCATCCATCAGTTCAGATACAATTGTAGATTGAATTGTATCCCCCAAAAAGACATGTTCAAATCTTGTGAATGGGATCCTATTTGAAAATCCTATTTGAAAGATGTTATTCGCTAAATTGAGGTCAAAATGGATTAGGGTAGACCCTAACCCAACATGACTGACATCCTTATAGGAAGAAAAGATTTGGATATTAGCTAGAGACACACAGATGACTGTTGCGATGGGGACAGAGATTGAGTTTTACTACAGAAGGCTGGCAAGCTACCAATGGAACCCTCCAGATATCTCACACCTGGGGTCCTACAGACAATTTGATTTCAAATTTCCAGTTGCCGAAACTGAGACCATAAATCTTTTTTCTATTATTTTAAGCCATCCAGTTTGTACTACTTTGTTAGTGCAGTCTAAGAAAACTAAGACAGATATCCTCAAACTCTATATTCTACAATAGCCAAAGGATCTTCAAGTGAAATATTCTCATTATATTTCTCATAAACCATCATTGCTTACAATTTTAATGCCTTCAAAATTGTGGTTTAAAAAGGGGTGGGTAGGAGACCCACTTTACATATTTCTAAAGAGGTCATTGTCCTTCCTTGGAAGGTGAGTAGAAAGCTTTTTGCTAGGTTGTTTCCTGAATGGTCCAACTCTATCATACATAGCAGAGATACTTTATAGTTTTTGGAGTTTGAGTAGGAATTGTCCCCAGCTTCCAATAGTGATACAGGTTTTTCCTCATTTTAACATTTCTATGTTCATTTCTATCATAATTAATGAGGATAAGGTGGGTGGGTAGGGAGGTGGAAAATGCAACGCCTGTAATTATTTGACATCTTCATCTTGAATGGCTTACTTCTGTAAAACCATCTTTACTAAACTGGAATTAATCAGAATATATAAGCAATTAAATAATAGAAAATTTAAAATTGCTAACCACTTTCACATCTTGAAAAAGAACATTTAAAAACTCTTATCCAATTATAAATACATTCCAATTAATATTCTCCATAAGTCCTTGATTACATTTATTAATTTTCACTGACGATTATTTTACATATGGTTGAAGCTATATACACATGTAACGTCACTTTGATACATATTGAAACTGCTCTTGCAATGGATTATGTTATTCTTTTACATTATTTTCTTCTGCTTCTTTGGGGGGGGGAATCTACATCATTGTCCCATTGCTGTTGGCCTCGACCAGGTGCCTGCCATGATCTGTCTTGTGGGGAATTAGAGGTCCACCTCTCTACCTCATGGCAGTTGTTCTGGTGTTATGTAACCCAGAAAAGCCATGTTCTTTTAATCATAATCCAATTTTGTGGGGGCAGACCTTTAGAACTTTTTGATTGGGTTGTTTCCCTGGATATGTGATTCATCCATTCAATGTGGGTCTTGATTAGTTTACTGCAGTCCTTTAAAAGGGAAAACATTTTGGAGAAGCTCAGACACGAACATTTGAAGGCGCAGAGGAAAATGCCAGAAGGACCCACAGGATCTGCAAGAGCCATTTCAAACCAGATGCTGGGAGAGGAGCCCAGCAAGCATTGCCATGTGCTGTCCCATGAGATGCTAAGGAAGCCAGAACCCAGAGTTTTTCCCTGGAGAAGTTAAGTGAGGGCCCACAGATGCTTAGAGAGGAAGCCACTGGAATCAGAAGCTCAAAGCAGTGAACCAGGAGCAAAGATAGTGCCTTCCCAGCTGACAGAGCAATCCCAGACACCATTTGGCCTTGTTTTGGAGTCAGGGTATCTTTCTCTAGATGCCTTAGTTTGGAAATTTTTAGAGCTAAACTTGTAACTTAATAAATCCTCTTAATAAAAGCCATCCTTTTTCTGGTATATTGCATTGCAGCAGCATTAACAAACTAAAACAGCAGGTGTGGCCATGTGGTTTGCTATGGCTTCTACATAGTGAATGATAGTGGCAAAAACAGAACCTGCTGTTTTTTCCTCCTGTCCTGAGATTGGCAATGTTGTATATAGAGTTTGCTTCCTTAGTCTTGGTCCTTAACTGAAGGTGATATGGAGCAGAGCTCCACGATTCCAGGACATTTGTTACCACAGCATAACTTGGCCTAAGCTAACAGATACAGTCACAAGGAAAAGTTTTAATTGTAATCTCAAAAGCAGGGTATAAGTATCCCAACTAGTAGATTTTATTCAAAACCATGTTCTAAATTTATTAAAAGAAACAGATGATTTATAAAATATACTAAGGAAGAATTGAGAAATCTCTAAACAAGCAGTTTAGGTAACAGTTTCATTTAAACTTTCCAGGAACAGATATTTTCAAAACTGTATTATCACTTGCAGAGCATAAACGATTAGATAGTTTTATAATGATTATGTAAACTTGATTGAAAAATACCTCAAAATTAAACTAGAGATGGTTATCAGTTATGATAGTAATGGGAAAATTCTAAAGAAGCCATAAGAAAATTGTATCTAAAATTATAGGAAAATAATTTACATAATGATGTCAGTTCATCCCAGGAATGAAAAGAAGTGTAAACATTAGTCCTTTTTGGGAAAATGTTTACTGTGTCTTATTCTTGTCCATGCTTTGACCTTGGTTTCCCAACACACTGGTTGTATGATGCTAATCAAGATCTGAGTGTCATTTCTTGCAGTGAGATCAGTTTGCTTTAGTGCCATGACATATAGAGTCATCTTTCCCAAAGCAGGAAAACATAAACAGGGCTGTACTAATTTTTTTTCCTTATGTATTTCTTAGGTTTGGAGATGATTTAACTAGTCTTCATCATCTCTCCAAACACAGTCCTTGTAAATTACAGAAAACAAATTTAGCCTTTCTGTTCAGTGACTCTTTCTCACAGGGCCTTCATCACAGAGTGGAATAAATTATACAACAGTTTAACTTCCTCTGTCCGCTAGCTGTAAAACTGACCATGGATGATTATAATAAGTAACGTTAACCAGGTCAATGTGTTAAGTAACTTGGCTATATACAACCTCCTAGGGGAAGCACACATCCCTTGGAGAATTTCTTGCCTTTAGGAATAAATGACATTCATGATACTAATGATACTGATGATGACATCATGAGAATTATACTTCTGTTTATTTAGAGCTTACTGTGTGCCAGGCAGTACTTTACATATATTAATGCATTTAGTTTGCAAAACAGCCTTACTTATGGGGAAAGGTACCCTTATCTCCATTTGACATATGAAGGGAGTGACTTGTGGAGATGTAAGACAACTTACTCATCATCATAGAGTTCCAGTGACCATTTGTAGTTCCAAACTACCAGATTCTATGGCATATTTCTAGTGCTCTTGGAAGCAGAAACAAGCAAATGTTTTTGCTATTTGATGACAGCTGTAAGATAGCCAAATAATTGGAGCACGTATATTGAAGTATGTCATATTTATACTTTGTTTGCTTTTAATATAAGTAATTTTATTTACAATTATGTTCTTTCTTAAATCTTCGCTTCTACATAGATCATGCTACCTGAGAACACCATATTTCATTAAAATTGGGGTGATTTGAGGACAGAATAAGAACCCATAAATCTAATGCCGTCTGGTAATTAGGGTTTTATTCTGCACTTACCCTGTTCTCTGAATAAAGATGAGTGGAGTATGTATACTTTCTGATGTTTTGAGACTGTGGTGATATTTAGAGCCAATGGTTCCTGCTCTCTGACTATCCTTCTAATTATCCTGCTTTGTTTCTGGGACTCTTACCCTGTGAATTTTCTTACTTGAACAAATCCTAGTACAACACTCAGACAGATTCATCTTCAGACAGCCCTGGCATTACACATGGGTAGTAATGGAGACCACATTTCCTGAGGCCAAATTGTAATTAATTATCAGACAGAAAATTGCTTCAGATTTGCAAGTTCAAAAGGATGAATAGTTTTATATAATTATTTTGAAGTTCATTTTTGCTCATATGTTCAATGGATACTCTTCATTAAAATGCATAAGATTGCATGAAACTGAGCCACCTTGGGAAAATATAGGGCATGAAAATAAAGGGCTTTACAGATTTAACTAGTCCCCTTTCCTGTCCTATCCTGAGGAGCTGAGTTTTCAGATGACTGAGTTTTTCACTGCTCTTATTCATATATAAAGGTCTTCTTTAGGTTTTAGGGCTTTCTGAGAGTCATGAAGCCTCATTTCATAGACAATTGAAAGAATCCCAGAGAATATGGGTGACTTGTCCAAAACCCCATGGTGTCAGAGTCAAGTGTAGAGTCCCAATACCTGAATCACCCTTTTTATGTAAAACTGCTCATTTGCAAGCACTGTGACCCTAGACAGGCAATTTAACATTTCACAGCCTTAGTTTCTATCTGTAAAATGGAGGTAATAATGGTGCCATTGTTTAACTGTAAAATTTGACAGTATTAATAACTGCAATTTCAGTGCTTCAACAAATAAAGTATCACGGGTGGGATAAGACATTGTGGAGAAGGTAGATAATACCAGCTTGATGGTGCAAAGCGCCTTTAAACCCCCTGTAGATGGGATTGAGAAACCCAGGAGGCAGTTGGAGGATAGTGTTTGGAGATGGCTCAGAAGAGAAATTGCGTACAGATCTGCTCTGGATGCATCCTAAGATCCGAAACAGTTTTTCTCCTTTCCCATTTTGTGCGGGATTCTCATTAGTATTGCTTTAAAAAATATTTCACACATTGCCCTATCTAAATATCAACATCTCTGTCCTCTAAAGACAAAATAGAGCCAAACCAGGGTGACTTTCTGTATTTTCTGTTCTTCAGAGATGATTAACAAGGGAGCTTTATCGTTTCATACTCATTGTTTTGTAAGCACTTACCTAGGTAATGAAGGTGGGTGACTATAATTACAGATTTAGTATACATAGTGCTAGAGTTTAGATATGTTTTTAAAAATCTTGGTGCATTATATCAACTGAGAACACACAAATAATTCCCTGTATGATGTGTATTAGCTGTATGTATTGATGAAATGCTAAGAAGTATGTAGGTGCAGACCGTGCCAAAACAAGTGCATACTCTATTACCTGAAAGAGTTTGCAAATTTCCAGGCCAGACGGAACCAAATTATGAAAATATACAAAGAGTACCCATATGGAATTGCTACAGATTTTCAGTGAAGTTGAATTTATTCCTCTCATTTTTAGTGCTCTTTGAAATACTGAAAAAAAAATCTGAAGCTATTTGTTTTTTAATTAAAAATAGTAAAATAGAGAATCAAAGATGGAAAAGATAACAAATGGAAGATAGAATCTTTTAAATCCTATTTCTTACAAATAGTTATTTCTAAGATCATATAAAGCATCTTTAAAGTTGACAGAGGGTCACAGGTTTAATATGGTGAACATAGATCTAGCTACTGATGAGCTATACATTGAGATTAACTCCTACATCCCGTCTGCAGAGCTTCACCTGACTTAATTTCATGCTTTGATTTCCTAATGAGTTCATTAGTAACAAATCCAAAATATTCCCCCAAAATATAATCTCAGTGGTCACTAACACATTCTCCATAAGTGATAAGTCCCTGGTGATTTTATTTTTTTCCATCATTAATATTTCCACAGAGGAGTGGAATTTATAGAAAAGTCATAGTCTTACTGTTTCCTAATGATGTATTTTAAGAGAACAAGAATATATGGTCATGGGTGATGCATGTGTAATACCTTGAACTGGCTCTCTTCTTTGAGTAATAGAAACTTGCCTGTAATTTTCACATTTTTTTTCTGCTTAGTTTGGTTGTTTTTCTAATAGCTGAGGTTTTTATTTTTAATGCAGAAGCAAATAATGTAACAAAATCAGATTATATTGACTGATATCCATTGAAAGTATAGCAAACAATAAGTAAAATTATACATATAAATCTGTATTTAGATAAATATGTTAAATGTTCATTAATATTCTGACAGCTTTCCAACGTTGCATTAACTTTCAGCTCTGCCACGATGAAAAATTAGGGAAGCTTTTGGACAAACATCATTAAGGATATTATTTTTCTTATTATCCTGTTTGCTTTTATGATTCCTTATTGTATTATACATAGAAACATTTTTGTGAAACATGGTGACTATTTTAATTTACTTCCTTCATCTGCATCAAATACCCTTTTCTAATGACAAAGAATGAAGGCCAATTAGTGTCTGGGTTTCTAGCAACTATTGCTGAAATATTAGACTTTAGGTATAGAACATGTAATGCGTTTCTATTATTTGAGCTACTATTGTTTCTTATAGTCTACTTTAAAATCCTTTCAATATTTACATTTATTTATTGTAGGTTTCATTGTAGTTGCTGTGTACATTTACTGAAGGGTCTTCCATGTTGTATAAGAGTGGTAAGGGGTCAAATTGATTGCTCTGGAATTTGGAACTACGATATTAATTACAAGGTGTCCATAAAGTGAAAAAACTCTGAATTATACGAATGTTATTACCTTAGTGTAATTTCTGTCTTAACACTCAAACCTCTCTGCTAGGATGTTTCTGTTTTGTTTCTCAATCTTTAAGCGTGCAATACAGCAAAATAATGGTAAATCAAATTTTATAACAAAAAGTCAAATAAAATTAGCCATTAGGTATCATTTTATTACTTTTTGGCAGAGTGAAATAAATATTTTAATTATGTCAAGCTTATTTATCACCACTGAATTTAAATGAGAATTTTTATATTTCATATTATATTTCTAGTATTTTAGTCAACCTGCATATATTTACTATTGTTGTTGTTATGTTTGTCTTCTTAATATTATTTTTATTGTTTTTAACAGCTCTTAAATTTGTTTTCTGATACTTTTTTTTTTTGCATGAGCAGGCACCAGGAAACAAACCCAGGTCTCCACCATGGCGGGTGAGAGCTCTGCCTGCTGAGCCACCGTGGCCCCCCTGTTTTCTGATACTTTTATCTGTTTTTCTGCTCACTATTTTTTCTTAAACTTACTCATTTATTTTCCAGTCCTTCTTATTGTTGGTGAAGCATATTTTAGTAACTTTTGTCACTGAGTGTTAATGAGGGCCAAACATTCTTAGTCTAAAAATGTCTTTATCCCTTGTTTTAGGGTTGATAGGTTTTTCCTCTCCGTTCTTTGAAGATTATATTCAATTTCCACCTGGCTTCTCTTGCTGTGGATGAGAACTGTATCAGTACAAAGGAATTATGGCCTTTTTTTACAGTAAATTTTCCTTTTTTCTTGGGCTGCTTTAAGATTTTCTCTTTCTTTTTTGCTATTTTGTAATTTCATGACTATGCATTTAAGAGTATACTTATTTTCATTTGCCATCATGTAAATGATCTTTCTTGGGGCTTAATGTAATTCTTCAATCTAATGTGTTTCATTAATTCTGGAAAATTCTTAGCCTGTTTTACTTTGAATATTGCCTGTTCTGCATTCTTGTAATTATGTTTTTCTGGACCTCGTTTTAGATGTATTTTGGATGCTAGTCATTCTGTTAAACATTCTATTAAACTATCTTTCATATTTTCCATCTTTTGCTCTTCCCTACCTGTATCTGTGTAATGTCTCAGATATATTTTTTCTAGTTCACGAATTGCTGCGTCTAATCTGCTATTTAAAATATTCCACTGAGTTTTAACTTTCAATAACTGTAAAGTTTTAGATGTTCTATTGTCTTCTTTTGCACATCTGCCTATTTATTTCTCTTTTATTAATTCCTTTTTATTGAACTAAAGTTAAAATATTTTCTAGTCTCTTTCAGATTTTCTTTCAACTCAGTTTTTTTCCTAGAGACACTAATTCTTCCATTTTTTTGGAACTGGGGATTCTCCCTAAGCATAGATTATTGTTTTTTAGGTTTGTATTATTTTGTTTCTGAGCTCATCTTCAGCAGGCACTTAATTTTTCCTCATTGAGAAAGCATTAGTTAGAAAACAGTTTACATTTTGCTTCTTGCTGGGTACTTTAAGGCTTGCAATGATTCAGAAATTTTTTTTTTTTTTTTTTTTTTTTTTTTGTTAATTTCTTCGTTTGGAATTCTTGAACAACATAGTCAATCTAAGTATGATCTTTAAAGCTGCTCTTGGATGCAGGCTAATTTCCCCCCCTGAACGTAAGCATTTCTAGGTAGAGACACATTTCCTTCCCTTTGCCCTGGCTCATGGATGGATAGTATATTTTGTTTCCCTGTCAATGATGGGGCGGTTATTTTAAGCATCTGGTTCATTCCAGGTTCTCAGTTGAGTTTCCTGCATCAAATGGGTTGACAGTCACCTTTTTTATATCCTTGAACCTCATACACTTGCATTCGAACATTAATCCATTAAATTCCTCTAGGTTGCTGCAGTATCGTTCCTGGATTAAGCTTCCTAGGTTCTTGGCCATGCCAGGAGAAAGAATTCAAGAATTCAAGGGCAGAGCACAGCATAGAGTAAGCAGATAGAAAGTTTATTGAATGGCATATGAGAAGACATGTGGGCATGTGAAAAGGTCCAACAGTGAGGCCATCTGCTTGTATAGATTCTTGTTCCTTTTGTAATTTTTATTAACCATTTTACTACCCTTCCCTTTTCTCTCATTTTTGGATGTTTGATGGCAGATGACTCACTCAGATGGTGTCAGTTGGGTCCACCCTTCTGCCTAGATGAGGCACTCAGTTGTGGTCGTTTGGCTGCTAGGTGCTGTTTATTGCTGTTCTCAGAGATATCTTTCTCCTTCAGACCTGACCTCTTCTACAATTTGCCTTTTGCTTATCCAGCCACTGCCCTGATTCTAACCCTGCTTCATTTTCCCCTCAGGAATTTCTTGCTCCTGTAATCTTAAGGCAATTGGGGCCAGTGGTCAATCTTCTATAGCTGTTTCAAGCTGTCAGTGGAGTTGCAAGTGCTATTTTTGGGAGCATAGAAGTCGTGGGCGATGCTATTGAGGGTGCTGGTTGAACATGGCCAACAGTAGCATAGCCTCTGACAAGGAGAAGTTTATTATGAAAGACTTCTAATCAAGAAGAAACAAACTAGGTGAGAAATTGTATACATATTCTGGACAGAAGCAGGAGCAAGATGGTGCTCAGAATACTCTCTAGAGTTTTTAGAAAAACTTAGTTGGTTAGGGCTTGGCATACTGTGGAAGTTAACAATATCTGGTTAAAATTTGCATAATAAAAACTTCTAGAATGACTTCTTAATTGTCTTTGAAATTTTAACAGAAAGATATTGCCAGACTGTCCTTTGAGAAAGCTGCTAAGGCATTCTTAAAGATATGGGAACTATTTTGAAACCCTTGGGGAAGCACTAAGTGAACTGGTGGGAATCCTATCTTTAAGTCTCTGCTATTCAGAAACAAATTGATATCTAAGAGTCAGGGTGAAAAGAGTGAAATGAGACAAAATAAAGTATCAGTGGCTGAGAGATTCCAAACAGAGTCGAAAGGTTATCCTGGAGGTTATTCTTACACATTAAACAGATATTACCTTGTTAGTCAAGATGTAGTGGAGAGGCTGGGGGGAACTGCCTGAAAATGTAGAGCTGTGTTCCAGTAGCCATGCTTCTTGAAGATGATTGTATGATGATATAGCTTTCACAATGTGACTGTGTGATTGTGAAAACCTTGTGTCTGATGCTCCTTTGAATCTACCTTAGCAACTGACGAGTAAAACAATAAAGATGAATAATAGGGGGAACAAATGTTAAAATAAATTTAGATTGAAATGCTGGTGATTGGTGAGGGGAAGGGGTTGGGGGTATGGTGTGCATGAATTTTTTCTGTTTTCTTTTTTTTTTCTTTTTCTGAATAGATGTGAATGTTCCTGAAATGATCATGATGATGAATATGCAACTATGTGACAATATTGTGAATTACTGATTATATATGTAGAATGGAATGATCAAAAGTTACAGATGTTTGCATTTGTTTGGTGTTTAAAAAATTTTTGATAATCAATTAATTAATTAATTAATTTTTAAAAAAGAGTCAGGGTGAAGAGAGATACAAAAAATGTGTTTTTAAGATCTTAGACTGAGAACGTGAATGTGGCTACTCAGCAAGCTTGCCTTGGGTTGCCTTCATCCTATACAGATGGGTTTATTTGCTTAAGGATCTCCTTTGGGATGCCAGGAGACCTCAATTTAGTAGGGGCATAGGGACAAACAAGGAGTAAATACTAGTGAGGTTTACTAATCTTAAGATGACTCCCAAGGAGTGAAGACGATTCCTCCATGGAAGGGGTGGGGCATTCAGGGACAATGAGAAATTGATGGGGTAGTAGAATGTCTCCAAGATTACAAGGGAGAGGGATAGTGAAGGTTCTAGTTTTGGCTTTACTGTCAACTCCCTTAACTAGGCAAGTCTGAGTAGCAGTAGGCTCAGGGTGGCAGTTGAGCACAGAGTGGCTCATTTTAACTAAGAAATTAATCATACCTGACACATCGAGTGTCACCAATGGCTCCTCTAGGTTGATGTCAGATGTGAAGTCAGCAGAGCCATAAATGGCCTTGGGCACCCTCAGTCTTCTTCACTTGCCTCAGTCTTCTTCACTAGGGCTCGAGGGGTTGTTCTGCCTCCCTCTGAGGGAGATGTGCAGTCCCTAGGCCCAGTGCCCATGTTTGTGGCACCTTGGGCAAGGCCCCAGTGGTTCCCAAGGTCAAGGGTTGACTCAAGGTTTCTGGCACTCTCTTTGCCAGTGGTTCTCTGACCCAAAGTTGAAGCAAAGCCCTTTGGACTTGGAGCCATGATTTGGGTGACCTTGAGGGAATAGGACATTTTTAATAGTGGCTGCAATAAGCTGAGCCTGTTCTCTGGTCTTTTGTTTACCTCTCTTTGCCTTCTTGGCCTTGTTCTGATTATTAAAAACAGAAAAAGTAGCTTCTAACAAGTCACTAATGGGAGCTTGTGGGCCTGTAGAGAGCTTTTGCAGCTTTTTCCAAATGTCAGGGCAGACTGGCTGATGAAATGGGTGCCTAGCGAAATCTGACCTTCCCAGGAGACTGGGCTGACATTAATATACTTTGAAGAGCTTCTACTAAACTCCCCTGAAACAGGGCTGAGTTTTCCTATTTATCCTGAGTGATCTCTGTTAGCTTATTACAATTAATTGGCTTGGTGGTTCATTTCCTCATGCCTTTTAGCAAACAAGTTTTAAAAGGGAATCACTAAGAAGATCTTATTTTCTAATAGAGATTAGACATGGGCATAACACAAGTGACAATTCCTTCTCAGGTCCTTGTCGTGATACAGAGCTATAAACATCTGGGCATGGTGAATTTCTGACTGCTTTCCCTATCTTTTGCAGGGATATTAAAGACAACACCTTGTTTGTGATAAGAATACTTAGTGCAAAATCCTGTGTTACAAAAGATAAAATGTCTCAGAAGGCATTGAAAGCCAGACAGAGGAGAAAGGAGGATACTCTCATGGATGCAGGAAAGAGGACCTCTGGCAAAGGGGTGAAAAGAGGAGCAGATTCAGCAGAAGGAAGGGTCTGTGTCCCCAGAGGGAAGGAAAGAAGAGAGTGTGGGGAAGTCTCAGAGAATTAAGGAAAGAGAGAGGCAGAAAGGATGCATGGGTGGTTTAGTGGTAGAATGCATGCTTTCCATTTGGGAGATGGGTTCAATTCCCAGATCATGCACCAAAAAAAAAAAAAAAAAAAAGAGAGAGAAAGAAAGACAGAGACACTTGATTTTGCAGTCCTTGACACAGGGAGAAGATCCCCAAACAGATCTCAAGGGCAGTATCACCTGGCACCCTGAATGTCCTTGGATCTGCACGGTGTGGAGCTGGACTCCGAGGAGGGAGCCAGAGATTCAGAGTAGACTGAGTTTATCTGATCTGGGGAAGATTCCTAGAGCCACAGAGTTGCATGAGGACATAGGAGGGGATAACAGTAAGCCAAGTGAGAAGAAAAAGTGAAAGCATGTGGACAAGCCTCCCAGTCAGTAGCCATGAATTGCCAGTCCAGATGGTTGGAGAGAAGTGAGTTTCTGGCTGACTCAGCAAAATATGTTGTCAGATTTGGCTTCCTAGGTTCTGGGCCATGCCATGAGAAAGAATTCACGGGCACAGCACTACATAGAGTAAGCAAATAGAAAATTTATTGAATATGCGCATGTAAAGACATGCAGGCACTCACAAGAAAAGAGGAATGAGAGGTGAGAGGCCCTGATAGTGTGCGGCAATCTGCTTTTATGGATTCATCTTTCTTTTGTAATTTTTATTAATTACTTTACTACCTTCCCCTTTTCCCTTGTCTGTGGATGTCTGATGACAGATAACTCACTCAGACAGGGTTGATTGTCTCCACCCTTCTCCCTAGTTGACTCATTCAGTTGGTGGTTGTTTGGCCTCCAGGTGCTGTTTATTGTTCTTCTCAGAGATATCTTTCTCCTTGAGGCCTGACTGCTTCCCAGAATTTGCATTTTGCTTATCCAGCCACTGTCCTAATCCTAATTTTGCTTCAGTATCTTCCTGGTTTCATATTCATGTTTTGCAAAGAAAATGCATACTTAGTGCAAAAAGAAAAAGAAAAAAGTGAACAGCTCTTCTCTTTCTTTTCATAGTGCTCTCTTCAAAAGTCAATGGAAATGCTTTTAATAGGCAGAGACTTTTACTGTAATCAGTTAGGAATGGAATTCATAAAGGGATACAGGGGATATGACCACACAGAGGAAATAGAGAAAATAGACACAGAAAACCACACTAAAGACTCTCGTCACATTAAACAAGGAATCTCTTTACATACATTCCTTCCTAAAACACTGAAATGGTCACTATAGGCCTATATTTCCTAATTACTAACAAGATTCCCTAAAAGGATTCACAAATTCTTATAATATTTTTAGGAAACATGAAGGGAAAGGAATCCAAGGTAACAATAGTTCTTTCTACCCACAACTCAGTTTATCAGTGTGTTTTGGAAATAATTTTTTTACAAGTACAGACTAAAACACTAAGTGTCTATGGAAACATGTCTTATATCTGCATGCAAGATGCATAGACTTTTTCTCTTTCTTTAATTTTGTATTCCTTATTTTTTTTGTCTGATTTCATTGACTAGCATTTTCAGTACAATGTTGATTAGAAAGAGTCACTCTCTACGATTCTGCCTCGTTGTCCAAGGTAGATAATATCCTAGGGCACAAATACTAAGAATTTAATCTTTGTGGTCTGTCAGATCTCATTTTGAATGATAGCAAAACCACTTTCCAGCTGTGTAAACCTCAGCAGCTGGATATGGTAACTGAAAGATTCCTTTCCAAGAAGGGTGATGCGAATGAGAATGCATATTCGAGTAACTGAGCTGGCGGTTGGGTGGGGTTGGGGGTTAGTGTACTCAAACAAGGAGAAGAAGGAGAAGAACCATTCCTTGAATTACTAGATGGATTTTGGAGGATGTATTAGCTATTTATACCATTGTTAAAAACCATTCAACAACATTATATTTAGGATCTCACATCTTTATTGAGTAATCGCTGAATTGGCAGCATCTGTACATAAAATAGAACTCCCCTGAGGCAGTAGAAAAGGGATGCTTCTATAGGGCGAGTGCAGAAACAAGTGAAGAAATCTTCAGATTGACTGATGTTAAGTTTCAGCTTACATAGGGTGGTCTTACAGAGTAGGGAGCAGACATACATTGCTTAGTATGTTATACTTATGCATTCAGCTAAGTTATCCCTATGGGACTGAAACTAGTTAATCACCAGGTGTTGCTTACCTGAAGTTTTGTAGGGTGTATTCTGTTTTCTGAGAATGCTTCTGTAGGTCAGTTGTTTTGTCTTCTGGAACATACTTTTTCAAGAAGGGTGTCTTTCCTGACAATGCCTGAAGCAGGTAGCTATTTTATTTTACTTAACAATGTGAAACAAATTAGCCCAAAATTTAGTATTTTAAAGTAAGCAAAAAAAAAACATTTATCTCTTGGTTTCTGTGGATAACTGTTACAAAGAAAGCCGTAGCTGAAAGAGAATAAATGCTGATCCGATTGTGGAGAAGAAAATAATTTATTCACAATCTTGCAACAATGGGCGCTCAACCAAATGTGGTGACTGGCTCACCAAGAGATAGCATGCCACAGATTTTATACCCTCAGCCTAGCATGCAGATCCCTCCACCATTTCTCTGCTGATTGGATATTCTAGAAATTACAGCCTATCCTGATAGTCTAATTCAAATCTCCTGCTGAAGTTTCCTGCTTTTGATTACGCTTTACATTTCAGTGACCCTGGCTGTTACTTAAACTTGTTTTACCTATTAGAGAAGGATTTGGTGCCAATTCTAGACTTGCATCAGAGGCCCTCTCCTCTCCCTCCTGGCAAGACCTGTCTGAAGTGTTTTGCAGCCCTTTCTTTAGTTAGTTTTATTTCTCTCATCCTGCATCATCTTATGTAAAGCTAAACTTAATTTTATTTTTAACATGAGGAACTCAAGCCACAGTGGGGGAGTTCTCTGCTTCAGAATCTGGGGCGGCAGCTGGAAGACTTGAGGAACAGCAGTGGTGGAGGTGGGGTTGTGGCAGCTGGAATCATCTGAAGGATTGATAGAGTCCAGAGGATCTGCTTCCAAGGAGGGTCACATGACATACAAGTTAGGAGGACACAGTGGACCCTCCTAGGTGGGCCTCTCCGCAGGGCAGCTTGAGTGTCCTCATGACATGGTGACTCATTTTCCTCAAAGCACTGATCCAAGACGGAGAGGGAGGCAGAAACTATCCTTTTAAGCACTATTCTGTATTGCCACATAGGAGATGTTCAACCAGATGTGGGAGTCACATAGCATTTTACCCCAGATTCACTTACTTGGAGGTTTCTTGATAACTATTGTTTGAATAAGAGTGTATAAATGGATTACAGTGAAGCTGAGATTGTGGGATTTGGATGGGAGGAGTTTGCCAAGGTGAGCAAGTAAAGAAGAACCCAGCAGGCAAAAGAGATAGCAGGTAGGCCTAGTTGCATGGAAACAAGATATATTCAGGAAACTATAAATAAAATTAGTCAGTGACCCTGAAATAAAATGAGAAATGAGGAAATAGGTGAAATAGGCAAGACTGAAAATTTGGGCAAGAGTCAGAACGTGAATGGCCTTGTAAATTAGGTAAAAGGATTTAGATTCACCCTGTAGAAAGAAACTCCATCATAAAAAGCTTTTGAAAAAATGCTAATAATCATATATTCATAAATACTGAATGTAGCTTCTTTCCCTCCCTTTACTCGTGTTTTACTCTAAGCTTTCCCTGCTTCTAATATGCAGCACACGCACATATGAAAGGTCAGCTATAAGTCAATGAATGTCAATTCGATACTACTCCATATTAGCAGGAAGCATATATAACAATATATGTTGTCTTTTCTGTGTCTTTTCTTTTAGTGGGGTTATTTGGGTTGGTTGACACCGACATACAAACTTGTTCCTACCAAATGTCAATATGAGATTGAAATGTTAATTTATTTAAGATGTGCCAATGTCACCCTAAAACAAAACAAAAAAGAACCGCATTGCCATGCCAACAAAAATTGTTAAACAAAAAGAATAATAACCCCTCAAACCTGCTTCTGAATAGAAGTTCCTTGGCAGACGTTTATTTGGATCAGGTGCTAGAGAAATTGCTGGCTATAATCTGATCAGCAATGACTTTAAGGATATTAAATTAAGACCCAAATTAAAAACAAAGTATTTGATAAACAATTTGAATCCTATCCCCAGAGTATCTATTTGTATTACGATTTCTGTGGGCATATAAGAGCTTGCATAAAATGTGCTCAAAATGACAGATCTTTGATCAAATGTACCACTTCTGGCAGAAAAGAAAACATAGTCCATAAATAGCATATATTGTGATTTCGTCATTGAATTTAGAAATGCAATCCAGTAATGATTGAATGTCAGAACACTTTAGAACTGTAAAGATAGTTCAGGCCAACCCTCAAGATGTGAAAATTGAGGACACAAGATGTAAAATAGACCATGAAAGTTCATAGAAAATCCAATAATAGTTTCTGAATTCTGAATCTGAATCTACATGTAAATAGTGAAGTCAACAAGGATTCGTTGGGAAGGAATGCATTGCCATTTTTAACTGGGTTAACTTAGCTGCAACCTATTTTAAAATAAAATGATAGCAATTAGGCATTTCCCATTAGTGATGCAATCACTGAAACAAAACTGCTAATCCACAGTTGACATGGGTCAATGACAATTAGAATTATGCCAATTTTCAATATGACACATTTCATATTGTGCTAAATAGAAAGCAAGTTGATAATGCCAAGCAGGCAAACATGTCTTACAGGCATCTGATTTAATTTAATCAGGGTATAGAGGCTCTGAGACCTTTATTTAAATAGATTTCAAATCCTCTTTCCTTCATTCCCCCGAGCTTCAAACTATTCTCTAATGTTCTATTGTTACACTTTTAAAAATTTGGCTTGCTTAATCTAGATATAAACAACTTCCTCTACCCTGGGTCAAATGCAACTGGTTCTAAGTTGGTATCTTTAATTGTAACTATAATGTATGAAAAAAAATATTTAACTGTAAGTCAGACACCTAGAAGACAACTGAATGTGGTTGCTAATAAGTGTGGTTATGAAGATAATGAAGCAAGGAGAAGCAATGATCTTAAATTAGCATAACCAGCTTTTTCCTGAAAAATATTCTGAAAAATATTCATAGACCTTGAGAGACTAAAAATCTAAGGATGACACACTAGTTTTATAACATAAGATAAAGGCTGAGACTCTTCCCTGGAGTGCACAATGTTTTAACCAAAGGACATGTATAGTACCTAGTACGTTGGATATGTGAAGTACAAACCTGCTGTTGTCTTCACAATATGGCATATGATACTATAAAAAGGCTTGGACGGTAATGAAGAATGATTTTAAGAGGAAATTAAGTTTTCAGAATGGTAGCTTAGTTTTCAGGTCCTTATGTACGGGACCTGATTGAAGGGCATTGAACAGTATCTGAACATGTGTAGTGGCAGACAAAACACAATGAAAATCTAAGTGAATGTACATAGTTTGTCAGAGTCAAGCATTGGTTATATTGTGTCAGACAGAATTTGTGTCAACTTTTTAATTGGTGGGTAGCTTCCTTATTACCCATTTATTTAAAGCTCTTGATAAAATAACCTACTATGGCATCTTCTATATCAGAACTTCACTGTGAGGACTTGGAGACACAAAAGAGAAGTTGTAGGGTAGTACTCATGCTGAAAATAGCAGAATAGCTTTTTGATATATATTAGAACTGTGTACTATTTAATCTTCTCTTATTGGTTTCAAATTTTGAGTGATTGGTTTTATTTCCTGAGAAAGAGCTTGCAATAATGTTTGGTTTGTCAAATCTCAAGATACTTATAGTAGACTTTGAAAATTCTTTATGTTTACTTGAAGGAAACAAATACAATTAAACTATTGGTTGCAGTTTGAAGTCTTCCTCTTTGTGTTATGTGTGAGCATGTGTGTGTGTGTGTGTGCGTACATTGCATACAATGTGTGTGCATGTGTGTTTACATACCTTCTAGGTGCTCTGTTTCTTAAGGCCACTGTTTTCTGAAATATCATTATATTTTTGTAATTGACACTTGTTTTGATTGATGCTGAATAGGACATAGTCACTGGACACCTTAAAGACTTTTCTGCAACTGTACTCATTTGTTCATTTAATTAACAATCATTTATTGGGTACTACTACATGTCAAGCACTGTTTTAAGAGATGAAAATTCTCAGGGAATAAGATAGATCCTGCTCCTTCCCTCATGGAATTAAGAGCCTACTGGAGAGTCAGAGACACTTGCCACCAAGTATAGCAAATTCTATGATGTAAAAAGTGTGGGTATTATGAGGCTGCAGAAAGTGATGTCTAAACCAGATGTTGAACCAGATGGAGTTATGCAGAGAAGGAAGGGCAGGAGGGGTTCCAAATTACTAAGGGCTTAGAGATGTGAGAGAGGATGGTCTGCTCCAAGAAGTGAAAAAAGGTAAGTGTGACTAGAAGGTTGAGTGCAGTGGTGAGAGGTAAGGCAAGAGATAGATGCAGGGGTCAGAGCCTACCCTTGTATATTGAAGGCTTTGAACTATTAAAAAGTTAATCCACAATCATATTTAAGTTTTTGAAAAACTTTTTTTTTTTTTTTTGCTACACCTTAAAAAATGAATTACAAGGGAACAAGCCTGGAGACAAGAGCAATTAGAAAGCCCCCCTACCCTACCAAAAAGACAAGATTGAGCTGTGTGTTCATTCAGTTACCAACTGTGATGGTCTGAACATGACCCAGAAAAGGTCATGTTGTTTTAACCCATTCCTGATGGTACAGATCTGTTGTAGGTGAAATCTTATGATTAGGTTATTTCAATTGAGATTTGACCTACCTCATGCAAGGTGTGTCTTATTGCTCTTACTGGAGTCTCTTTATAAGAGGACGTCCTTTTTATAAGAGCATAAAACAAAAAAGCCCTAGAGAAGCTGAGGAATAATGAATATACACAGAGAGAGGAAACCAATGAAGCTGAAAGTGAGGAAACCCAGGAGAGAAGGAAGACACCAGAAGACATGGCCATATGCCTCAGTAGAGCTGAGGATCACTGGTAGCTGATCTTCAGAGAGAAAGCATTGCTTCTTGATGCCTTGAGTTGGATATTTTCATAGCCTAACAACTGTAAACTTAAAAGTTAATAAATCCCCATTGTAAAAGCCAATCCATTTCTTGTGTATTACATTTCCTCAACTTTGGAAAACTAAAACACCAACCTACCAACTGAGGGTAATTCGGTACAGTGGTGGGAGATAGACATCACATGGGCTGAAAAGATAGTAGAAAATAATAAAAGATACTGTGATTTATAGATAAATCTTTGTAGGTTTTTCCTGTGAAGTAGATGAAAGAAATAAAGTAAAAGTTTGGGGGACTTAGGAGTCAAGAAAGTATTGTCAATGTCGAAGAAACTTAAGAATCTTACTCAGATTGTTTTCCTTGGGCTCAAATTGATCAGATGTGTTAGGACTGTATTCAATGATTAAATTGCAATAAATTTTACTAAGTCTATACAGACCAACATTTGTATTTCAAAATCAACTTATCCCAACATTATAATAATCATTGTATTATAATGATTAGTTCATAACTCTAGTTCTAGATTGCTCATGGATATGACATGTAGAGGTACATTAAGATTTCATACTAGTAAAAAAGCATAGTTATTCCAAAGAACCTTGCCAGATAATAACCTTGAGAAGAACTGCATTAAAAAGGATGAGATGGAACCAAAAGAGAGGGGGTGCTAGGGTTTAAATTGACCTTGTCTGGCCAATTTATTGCTGAGGGAACTTCCTTTCATTCCCAGGCTCAATCTGTACTATATCAATTTTACATTCCACCCCACCTAAGTCTTGAATAAGATGACTGTCCTTACCATTTCAGTTTCTGTCTTTCATCCCTCTTACAGCATTCTTCTATTTAACCCTTTCAATTTTCCTGTGCATACAGTACCTGGCTGGCTACCTTGCAGGGGCCACTAGTGCCTATAATCTGTGATCTGTGAAGCCTCCTTGAGCACCCCCCCACACTCCAGTGACCCCAGCCTTCAGTGATTTTGCCTCACTGCATGAAGTAACTTTCTATGCTCCTTATTCATTCTTTTGCTTGTGTTATTTCTATTTCTGAAATCTTTCAACTTTACATATTGAGATCTTACTAATTCTTCAAAGGAAAACCTCAGTTGTACCAACTCTATGAAACATTTCCTATTTCCCCAACAATGTTAATTAGCCATTAAGTAAATATTTGTCACATGCATATATGTCTTTAATATATACTAATGCATTTCGCTCAGTCCCTGGAGCTCCAAATTCATCAAAATATATTTAAGAGCATTCAAAGCATTTACAGTGATAAATGCTGCTTTGGAATCAGAATACAGCTCTCCATAACACCATTTTCTCCCTAATGTATTGTAGGTTACATCTATATGTGAAGGGGTGTGTAAAGGTTGTGCTGTTTAAATACACTCACAAGTATTACTGCCCTTTTTGCTTCCTCCCTACAGATTATATTTCTTTTTTGCTCATTCAAGTACTTATTATGCACTCCCCGTTACTAATCTCACACACACGTAGATTTATGAGGTCTTTCTGTAGTAAAGAAAGCCCAACTCACATTTAAGAGGCACCAATTTTGAGCCTGTTTTATATTCAGACAATGCTTGAACCAGTCTGAGAAAACATATAATTCATCTAAGTTACATGTCTTTCTTGAATACAAATCATCTTACCTATGGACGTGAACCAGTTGTAAAATTTCCACTTCTGATTCCTAAATAATAGGTTGGGATTGATTCCAAGATTCTATTACAGATGCTTGTTGGAAATATTCACATCATACGAAGTAAAATTAAGCAGAGTCACTTCTTCAATGGTATTACAAAACACAAGGGTTTTTTTTGTGTGTGTGGTGGTATTTTTTTGTATTTGTTTTACATTTATTTGTGTTTGTTCCTCCTAGATCTCTTGATCCTGATGGTTGCAGTGCCAACCAAGGGGAGATACTGCTTCATCCAGGGTAGCCTGACCCATCCTTGAATAATCGTGACTGCTTTTCCTATTCACGAATGAGTGTTCCATCTAGTAAACCTGAAAGCACATGTTCAGGCTGTTCTTTATCAGTGAATGACTGAATCTCTGTCCGACATAGTTCATGACAGTCCCCTTGACAGGGTGATGCATTGTTGACTATTATCTCAGTGACCCTTTTAGCCAGAATGCCTACAGATGCTCTTATTATCAGGAACTGGTTTGACGTGCCTTAAACAGGACTACGTGGATGAGTTACAGGTGAGCTCTGCAGACATAATCTCCAGTTTAGCGAAAACTTACTTATACCAAATATTTTGCATTTCATGGAGTTTCTGATGTGTGTTTTCAGTGAAAAAAAAAAGAAATCTGTAGTCAGAAGCATGCAGATGTGGTCTAAAGATGAAGGTCTTGGGCATTAGTTATTCTAATTCTCTACATATGTACCTATAGGAGATCATTGATTTCAAAACCAATTTGATCACACACAAAGTTTTAGTTTTTTTTTCTTTCCCATCACTAATCAAATGGGGAAATGTCCTTTTTAACACTTAAGGGAAGGCTGATTCCTTGTATTTTATCACTCTAAAAGAGACCACCACCAAACTCAGTTGCTGGATTACATAATAGGAAATTGTTATATCTCAAGTTGGATATCTGACAAATTTGTATCTATTTTACTATCTATTCAAACATATGTTTTCTGATGCTATTTTAATCTTTATTAATGCTCCCTAACCTAATATGGAGCTAATTGTTTCTGGAGATTTGAATACCAGGGTTAGAGGACAGATTGGCAGGGGTTTACCTAGAATCATTAAAAACTAAGATTCCTCTTGGAATACTTACGTTGACATTAATAGAGAAAGTCTTCATGAAATCTCTGCATAAACAGAAACTGAAGGGATAAAGATGAATGGCAGATGGAGAAAATCCTATCATAGTCCTATTGTCAGATTTATACTATCTATAAACCATTTTAAAAATTACTTAGAAAAATAATTCTCATAATATAGTGTAGTGGTTTTCAAACTTAATTACTTAAAAAAATAATTCTCATAATATAGTATAGTGGTTTTCAAACTTTAGTGTGTTGAAGAATCACCCAGGATGCGTATTGAAAATGCTTATCTCTAGGCTTCACACTCATGTATATTTTTGTCTAAAACTCCTTGGATTAGGCTCAGGAATGTATGTTTGAATATGTGCTTCCATTGATTATAATTCTGGGTGCGCCTATAGGGAAACACTGACTTGGATGTTTGGATTGGGATTCATACAGTGGGAGAAGAGTGGGATTCTCTATCTTCTTTCTGGGTTGTAGGTTTGCATTAAATCATGAGTTTTCTAAGAATGAAGTTTCTTTATTCAACTCTATAGAACATTTATTTGGTGGCATTTCCTAAACAAAACTAATGAAAGAATTGTCAGTATTATTTCTCAGTGTTTTGGTAAGATTTCATCTCTTTCTGTGTCTTCTTTGCTACTTTTTTTGCATGGAAAATTTGGAAAACTGAGTCAAGGATGACTAACCAGACAACATTTTAATTAGATTCAGATCTATGTTTCTTTGAATGTTCTTTAAAGATCCTTGACTTCAACTCTGACTTTAAGCTGAGTGGACTATTAATGAAGGTCCCTTAGCACCTCTTTATAAAGTTACAACAAATCATTGAACCCTTTTCTGAAGATCAAGTTTTGTGTTGAGAAAATGATTGATTTTCATGGCTTTAACAGGGAGGTTTGAAGCCTGGAATAAGGAATTGCTTAAGTGTTTTGGAGTCAGCCTCATATTTATAACTTTCTTTTATGCTATGTCATCACCCGATGATGCCAGCTGTTCTGGTTTGCTAGCTGCTGGAATGCAACACACCAGAGATGGATTGGCTTTTAATAAAAGGGGATTTATTTTGTTGGTTCTTCAGAGGAAAGGCAGCTAACTTTCCACTGAGGCTCTTTTCTTACGTGGAAGGCACAGGATGGTCTCTGCTGGTCTTCTCTCCAGGCCCCTGGGTTCCAACAACTTTCCCCGGGGTGACTTCTCCAAAGGCCTGGGCTGAGCTGCAAGTGCTGTGATGAGGAATGCTGAGCTGCTAGACTGTGCTACATTGCGTTCTCTCATTTAAGCACAAGCCAATTAAGTTAAACGTCACTCATTGCAGCAGACACGCCTCCTAGCCGACTGCGGATGTAATTAGCAACAGATGAGATTCACCTACCATTGGCTCATGTCCACAGCAACAGAACTAGGTGCTTTCACCTGGCCAAGTTGACAACTAAATCTAACTACCACACCAGCCATGCTTTGAAGTATTTCGCTGATAATTTCTGAGAGCAAGTGTCTAATAGGTACAGGATTTCAGTTGACAATATACATCTGAAAAGTTTTATGGATGTTCAATATTTTAACCTATTACCTACTGCAAAGAAAGCTTAAACACTAAATGTGGTCTCATTCCACAGCATCTAATATGTATAATCAAGGATGTATCACTTCATTAATCATTTTATTTATTTTAAAGCAATAACAACTCTTTCAATGTAAGTTGAGGATTACTTATTAATTAAATCTGTTATATTGTTAACAACATATGTTTTTTGGTAGCTCTTAAATGCTTTGGCTATATGTTGCTCCATGAATTAAAGGAATATATTTTTGCCTGAAAGAAATAAGTTCTCAAGCAAAAGATAGTCATAGAATGACTTTAAGTGGAAAGGAGCATTGCACAGATACAGCGAAATTTTGATGCAATTTTTCTGTTAAACTGTGTTCCACTTAATAAATTAAACAGTTATTAATTATGTCCCCAAATAGGGAAATGTATTCATATGTTTTCATTTAACTCAAAAAAACAGGAAATGAATTTTTCTTCTTGGTTCGAGGAAAATGTTTAGAATTCTAGAGAATTATGGAATTTTTCTTGAAGGCCTCTGGAACATTGAAAGAAAAGAAGAATTAGCTCATCTTTTGAAGCTTAAAGCCATATACCCCAACTTTTAATGACCATGCTATCAATATGGAACTTTATAACAGATAATTCTAATCATTGCTGAAGACCTCTTCAGAAAAATAACACATGTTCTAATTAGGGTCACAAATATAGAGCATTCTTTCATACAGCATCAAGACATGTTGACATTGCTTTCTCTGTTGCTTTCACATTTTTATGTAGGCCATGGCACATTCTAACAAATCCAAGTCACCATTTCCCTCCTAAAAATTTTAGAACATTGATACCTCCTGAAGTTTTCATGATCTCTCTATATTTATTTTTCTAGTTGCAGAAACTAAGTATAATAAGTGGCATTTTTAATTTAGTTTACATTTCACTTTATCCAAATATTTTCTACCTATTATCATTTTCTTAGTGATTATATAAGTAAGACATATGGAGCATGGCATTTTGTTCTACTGTTCCTAATAGTAGCATAAAATCTTCATTTTGTGGCTTATAATTTTATCCATCACAAATAACTTTCTGGATTTTTCTTCAAACAAATCTGGTGAGAGTTTCCACCAGATTTGTATTTATATTATATATATTATATATATATAATTTTTTTAGGGCATCTGTGCCAGTCTGAATCTGTGGTGGACCCCAGAAAAGCCATGCCCTTTGATCCTCATTCAATATTGCTGGATGGGAGCATTTTGATTGTTTCCATGAAGATGTGACCTACCCAATTGTGGGTGGTAACTTTTGATTAGATGATTTCCATGGAGGTATGTCTCCACCCACTGAAGGTGGAGTTGCTTGCTGGAATCCTTTAAAAGAGGAAACATTTTGGAGATAGTCCCCTTTTGGTAGAGCCACGTGAAAGCCAACAGGTGCCGCCATGTTCGCCATGTGCCCTTCCAGCTGAGAGAGAAACGCTGAACGTCCTTGGCCTTCTTGAACCAAGGTATCATTCCCTGGATGCCTTAAATTGGACGTATCTGTGGACTTGTTTCAGTTGGGACATTTTCTCGGCCTTGGAACTGTAAACTAGCAATTCATTAAATTCCCCCTTTTAAAAGCCATTCCGTTTCTGGTATATTGCATTCTGGCAGCTAGCAAACTAGAACAGCATCGTATCTCTCTCCTCACCATTTTCTTTCTCATGCCTAGGGGGTCATCTATTTGCATGTAATTTTTTGAAAATTTTAATGTTATTTAAGATCGTATATCATTGAGAAGTAAATGGCATCGATATATAATAGTTACATCAGATGAATGGTGCATTTAGTTGTAAGTATTCTTTGTTAATATTGTACATTAATAGATGTATATATTCATAGCAAAGCAATGGGGAGAATTTAAACCATCTTCTCTAGATGGAGAGAATACAAATGACTTCTATTAAAGTTGTTCACATATATTTTCAAAACTTCTGCCATGCTTATGTGTGACTTTTATATTAAGCCAGCATTCTGAAGATGCAGCCACTGATCCGTTATTGGGTTTATTCTGGGCACCGAAACCAGCATGGTTCAGAGTGTTTAGAAATCCAGTATTTCAAAGGATTCTTTAGTTGGGAGCATTTATAATAAATGTTCTTTTTTTTACATACAGAAATATAATAAATGGTCTGGTTTTTAGATAAAGTCTCATATCTCTGTAAATTACTTTGCTTATTCAAGTTGCTTGCATTTCAAGTTAATACTGGTGGTTAAATGATGCTGTAGCTTTCTTTCTCTTGATGGACATGTTTGTATCATTAGGAGGTGTTTCTTTGAATCTGAACATCCTTGGAGCATTGTGATATTTTCCATCTTTTTGATAGCAGTTGCTTATGTGTTTGTTTACTTGAGGCTTAATATTGCATGGGCTCCCTAAGCACCACATGGCTATGCATAAAAGAAAAGAACAATTGTTTTTGTGAAGTAGAGAGCTCATTGCTTTTCTGCTTACTCTTTCACAGTATAATACTTGAACTGAAAGAAATTTAATTCACTTGTTTAGCTCTTTTCATCTATTTTATTATATTGATAGAGGTTTAAGGAAACATTTGAAATGTACTATGGTCAGTTTTATCACTTTGGAATGCATTCTATGGACAAAAGGATCTCCTGAATCTTTCCAACTCTATTTTCCATCATATCCAAAGTTTTGCTAACTTGGCTGTGATTTACAGGATTGTCCCTTGGAGTACTGGGCATTTACACTGTGTAATTTCTATGTAAATGGTACTGTTCTAGTTTGCTAGCTGCCGGAATGCAATATACCAGAAACGGAATGGCTTTTAAAAAGGGGAATTTAATAAGTTGCTAGTTTACAGTTCTAAGGCCAAGAAAATGTCCCAATTAAAAGAAGTCTATAGAAATGTCCAATCAAAGGCATCCAGGGAAAGATACCTTGGTTCAAGAAGGCTGATTAAGTTCAGGGTTTCTCTCTCAAGCGGAAGGGCACACGGTAAACACAGTCAGAGTTTCTCTCTCATCTGGAAAGACGCATGGTGAACACAGTCAGGGTTCCTCTCTCATCTGGAAGGGCACATGGCAAACACAGCATCATCTGCTAGCTTCCTCTCCTGGCTTCCTGTTTCATGAAGCTCCCCGGGAGACATTTTCCTTTTTCATCTCCAAAGGTCGCTGGCTGGTGGACTCTGCTTCTCATGGCTATTTTGTTCTGCTCTGCTCTCTTTTGAATCTCTTATTCTCCAAAATGTTTCTTCTTTTTTAGGACTCCAGAAACTTATCAAGACTCACCCAAATGGGTGGGGACATGTCATCACCTAATCCAATTTAACAACCACTCTTGATTAAGTCACATCTCCAGGGAGATGATCTGATTACAGTTTCAAACATACAGTATTGAATAGGGATTATTCTGCCTTTACAAAATGGGATTTAGATTAAAACATGTTTTTTTTCTGGGGGACATACATCCTTTCAAACCAGCACAGATATCATTTTTCTAGATGATACATGTGACTAGGTATGGTGTGAATAGTGTAATTTTGTACCAGGGGCACCTAGCTCTCTTTGGCTGCAATTTCTTCAAAAATTTTTGTACCACTGAACTTACTAGAGCTCAGTACCATGTGAGCAAAGTACCAGAGCACCTCTGAGAAAGTATTGCTGCTGCCAGGTAGAGGCGATGAGTTCATCCTTAAAGGAAGATGTAAAACTCTGTGGCTACAGATCCACAGCATGAGCATATTCTTTTCTATAGAGGTTTTGCTTGGACTGCACATCTGCAGATTCACAAGTTCAGACCCTGAGTTGCAAATGGTTATTATGTGTAAGAGGCTGTTAAGAGGCTGCATGGGGTGACTTGGGTAATATATTACTGAAAAAAAGAAGCCAACTTCTAAGCATTAGATTGAGAACTCCATCACTTCATGCTGGATGCCAGTGTGCACTATGGGTTAATGCAATCTTCTGACATTTTAAAAGCCAGATGGATTTTTGTCTTTTCAGTGTCTCCTGGGGCTTCCAAGCTTTGGGGAGGGAGCTGATGGGCAACAACAAAATATTTTCATGAGAAAAAGTGAATGTGACTGACAGCTAGTAAACCCCAGGCAGAAGAATAAAGGTGAAAGTAAAAATGACTCAGAGATACATCCCTTTTCATGAGTCTGTCTGCAGTACAACAATGACTCATGTCGTCGGTCTCTCAGACTTCATCACATTTACTCTATTCAGAAGTCTTACTGCTAAGGAAAATGTATGCATAAATGAATCCATGTATATGTTTAATTTGTAATAGGACAACTCATGGTCGGGAAAAGAATTAATGTCCACAGCAGTGAAGGAGTTTTGCCTTTGTTACCATCAATGTGAACTTGTGTGCTGCACACAGAAATCGATGCTGTGACAACAGGATTTCGAGAAAAGGAGGAATTTAGTGTGAGTAGCTTGGCAAAGAGATAGGGGGTAAACCTCTGATCTGTCTCCCTGAGCAGAAGGAACCTGGAGGGTTTATACCATTTGGGGAAGGTGGGCTTGAGGCTTGGCTAAGAATAGGGTGAACATGGGTTAAGGGGCAGGCTAAAGTAGAATATGTACAAATCCAACGTATGCTACTTTATGTGTCACATGTTCAAAATTGGCCGCTTAGCATGATCAGTGGGTGTGATTTTCACTATTATAATTAGGCAAGGTGACTTAGGTCAGGGATTCTCCTGACTCTGCATGCCCTAGTTGCTGGAACTGGCTTTAGCAGGCACTGCAAAAAGATAGGAAACAGCAGCTTTTCTTGTGGTAAAGTGAGTTTCTTATAACCATGAGGAGGTGGGAGCTCAGACAAATAAAGGAAACAGGAACTTCTGCAAACCAGTAAGGGAGGGGGTACTTCAGAGTAAAAATGAGTTAGTATGTGGTGGTTTCACCTTTATTATATACTAAGCAAATGACCTTTAATTAATCAAGTCACTTAAATTCCTTAGGTCTATCTTATCTGTAAAATACTCTGGGAAATTTAATGAATTTCTCTATCTGTAGTCATTCCGTCTTGCCCAAATGATTGTGTGTGGGGTGTCTCTGTGTGTTTCCTAACAGTAATGATCAATTACCTAATAAAGTGCAATAAACTATAAGAAAAACTCTCATTCTAAAATATATTGTTTAGAGATGGTAATGTGCTTAAACTAAATAATGTATATAAATGTGTGAAAAATCCATACCAAGTATTTCATTTTCAAGGACAAATACCAGTGTTTTGCAATGTACATAGCCAGACATTTAGATAAAATATTAGTTAAAGATGTAGTCTCAAAAGAATACCTCTGTGTAATTAATGCAATTTATAATAGAGGGTTAATTTTCCTTTCTCTCACTCATTAATTTAGAGATATTTTTATCTATTTGAATCCCAAGTGAGGCCTTATAACAAGTGGCATGTAAAGCTTGAAATTCAGTAGCAGCCTTCATTGTACTCCTATTAAACAGTGATCAGCCATGTATGAGAGTATTTAGCACAATCAGCTGCAAATAAGTGTTCATGTATCCTTCTCTGTGTACATCACCCACAATCCAATTCCTTGATATTATTATCATTAGATGATAATATTGCCTCAAAAATTTCAATTTGACCCATTCCATATCCTGAAAGCAGTTCCTATTCTACCAACCCATAAACTCTATTGCGTTGACAAACTCGATCCCACATCTCCTTCCATATACCATCGCATTTCTTTGATTTCCTTTATAGCAAAAATTATTCGGAGTTGAATATAGATGTGCCTTCATTTCACAGTTTTTCTTCAACCTACTCAAATTTAGCACCTGGCAATAAAATGGGAAAAGTATCTTAGCTTATATGTTGCTCTGAGTATTAAATGAGTCAGTATACTAAATTAAGATCCTTAGAGGAGAGTTAGCCCATAGTGATTGTACACTGTGGTGGTTGAGTTCATATGTCAGCTTGGCCAGGTTATGGTATCCAGTTGTTTGGTCAAGCAAGCACTAGCCTGATTGTTACTGTGAGGATCTTTCACAGATTTAAATGATCAATTGGTTGATTACATCTGTAGCTAATTACATCTACAGTCAACTGAGGAGATTGTCTTCAGCAATGAATGAAGCCTCATCCCAACAGGTGAAGGCCTTAAAGGGAGAACTGACAATTTCAGCAGTCAGGAAGAATAATTTCTATCTTTACTTTAGCCAGCCAGCTTCTCCTGGGGAATTCATCAAAACCTTTACTGAAGTTCCCAGCTTGTGGCCTGTTCTTTGGAATTTGGACTTGCCCATCCCCATGGTCATGTGAGACAATTACTATGATAAATCTCATAATACGTGTATCTCCTATTAGTTCTCTGGGGAACTCTCACTAATACACTTACTAAATGTTAATTATCAACATCATCATCATCATCCAGTATCAGTACTTCACTGAGACTGCTCCTATTAAAACTGTTTTGTGACTAAAGATCGCCTATGCTGCCACCTCCAACCTTCTCCTATTTATTATTTAACATCTTGGTAGAATTGCAGTGATGAACCTCTCTCCTCTTGAAATATTTTCATTTCTTGTTTTTATGTAGTAGCACACACTCCTTATTTTCCTCCAACATTAATCACAGTTCCTTTTAAGTTTCCTTGTCTGGCTCTTCCAATCCTGCTTGTTCTTTAAATTTGTGCATTTCTAGGGCTCTGTTTATGGACCTCTTTACTTGCTCATCTACATTTTCTTCCTTTCAATATCTTTATAATCTGTATTTATAACTCTAGCCTTTTGGCTCTTTCTAGAATTAACTCCATTAATGAATCTTTAAAACACATCTCACAGTAACCTGTTGAAAACAGAAATTAGGATTTTTCACAAAAACCTTCTCTTGCCCCAATCTCTTTCACATCTGTAATGGAAAACCAGACACCCAGTTGCTGATTACCAACATGTAGAAATGTGGCTTGATTTGTTTCATTCCCTCACTACTGATCCAAACTATCTGTAAATTCTATTGCCTCTACATATAAAACATAGCTCCAGTGTCTAGAAGAGGGCCTGAGCATTGTATATAATCATTAATGAATGATTACCATGTTTCACTTATATTTCTAGCTCCAAAACTGAGTACATTTCCTGGCATATAGTTTGAACTCAGTGCAGTTATTGCAATAGTTCCTAAATGCTCATTTTTCACATTAACACACAATGCTTATTCATTCACTAAGCAATGAATTGTTACGTTTTAGTTTCCTCGCTACTAAAATAAATACCATATAGTGGTTTGTCTTAAACAGTGAGAATTTATTGGCTCACAGTTTTGAAGCTAGGGGAAGTCCACAATTGAGGCGTCACTAAAGTGATGATTTCTTTCCTCATTCCGTGGCCTTCTGGACCTGGTTGTCAGCAATCCTTGGTTCTTGGCTTCTCTGTCATATGGCCATGTACATGGTGGTATATTCAGGTTTCACTGACTTTTAGCTTCTGGCTGCTCTTGGTGGCTTCTCTGTCTGACTTTCACTCAGTTTATAAAGCACTCCAGTAATCTGAATTAAAACCTGATCTGATTCAATTGGGCCACACCATAACTGAAGTAACATCTTGATGAGATCTTATTTACAATGGAGGCATACCCAGAAAGCTGCAGACAAAGACCAATAACATGTCCAAACTGGGGTAAATAGTTCAATCCAACACACTGTAAAAGGTGATTATTTAAACAAGCCTAAGATTTGGGTCTTATGAGAGCATTGAGGTTCATTTAGAAGGGAAGTCTTTAGTAGCTCCTCAGATGGTATTCAAGGATGGTAGAACTTAAGGACTATGTTTAACTCTAGTATTCCATAAGTACTCTTCCTGAGCAACTTCTCTAAGCCAAAACTGTATTAAGTACTGAAACATAATGGTGATTAACGTTTAATCCTGACCTACAAGAAGTTTGCCTTCAGTTATAGAAGAAAAGACTGTAAAAGAATGATTACAATAAAGTGTGGTTAATGTAGGGCACTTTGGATCTGCAAGGGAAAGACAGAAACTGATGATTATGGGATTTCGTGATAAAAATGGGAGATTGAGAGAGAAGTCTTGGCAGAAGGTGCAGTATATGCAAAGATTTAGAGATTAGAAATAGCACTTTGAGAGGGAGACTACTTAAGGTATGTAAAATCAGGAGATGATGGGTGGGAAATAATGAGAAATGAAAGTAAATAAGAAAATGCCCAATGTCAGGGGTCATAGAAGCCATGCTAAGTAATTCAGAACTTATCCTATGGGCAATGTAAGACATTGAAGAATATGAACAAGGAGTAGCAATCATGTTGTTGCATTAGAAAAGACATTTTAGCAGTCATATGGGATGCAGATAGAAGAGGGCTTGAGTAGAGGAGGTGTGGTTTGAATTCTGTTTCAGTGATTCAGGTGATAGGTGAGGTTGCCTGAAGTAAGATAGAAATAGGGGAGGTAGAGATAAATGAAAGGATTTGAGAAATCTTAAGGAGAAAAGTTAAGTATTGTGACAGATATTATAGGAATTATATTGTCAAAGAAAACCAGGAAATGTAGAAGAGTAAAATTGTTCAGACAATGAAAAAAAAATTGTTCAGACATTTTTATTATTAGAGAAATTGTGGCTTTACAGAACAATCTTGCTAAAATGCAGAATTCTCATATACCATCTGTGTTGCTTTGGGAGGTATGTTTCCCAGAAAAATATGTCCTTAAATTTAACTGCATTCCTTCAGATGTGAGCCCATTGTAAGGAGGACCTTTTGATGAGGTTACTTCAGTTGAGGTGCAGCCCAACTCAGTCAGACTTGGTCTTGGTCCTGTTATTGGAGTCCTTCATAAGTGGAATGAAATTCAGACAGACAGAAAGTTACAGGAGAGCAGCCGGAAGTTGAACATCAGTGAAACCCAGATGAGAAAGGAAAGGCCAAGAGAGGCTGCCATGTGCATTTTAAGGTGATAGGGGAATGAAGACCAAGGAGAGCCAGCCACCAGCCCCAGAATGTCAGACATCAGAAAGAAAGCATGCCCTTGATGATGCCTTGATTTGAACTTTTTTCCCAGCCTCAAAAACACTAAATAATAAATTCCCAGTGTTTACGCCAGCCCATTGTATGGTATTTGCTTGAGCAGCCAAGGAAACTAAAATATCACCCTATTAACAACTTGCATTGGGGTGGTACATCTGTTACAACTGATGAAAGCACATTAAAAAAATTTTTTTTTAAATACCAAAAAACACCAAGCAAATGCAAAAATTCCTATTTTGATCATTCCATTCTACATATTTAATCAGTAATTCACAATATCATCACATAGTTGCAGATTCATCATCATGATCATTTCTTGGAACATTTGCATCTATTCAGAAAAAGGAATAAAAAGGAAACAGAAAAAAATTCATACGTACCATATCCCTTACCCCTCCCTTTCATTGATCACTAGCATTTCAAACTAAATTTATTTTAACATTTGTTCCCCCATTATTTATTTTTATTCCATATGTTCTACTCGTCTGTTGACAAGGTAGATAAGAGGAGCATCAGACACAAGGTTTTCACAATCACACAGTCACATTGTGAAAGCTATATCATTGTACAATCATCTTCAAGAAGCATGGCTACTGGAACACAGCTCTACATTTTCAGACAGCTCCCTCCAGCCTCTCCATTACATCTTGAATAACAAGGTGATATCTACTTAATGTGTAAGAATAACCTCCAGGATAACCTCCCGACTCTGTTTGGTATCTCTCAGTCACTGACACTTTATTTTGTCTCATTTCACTCTTCCCCCTTTTGGTTGAGAAGGTTTTCTCAATCCCTTGATGCTGAGTCTCAGCTCATTCTAGGACTTCTGTCCAAATTGCCGGGAAGGTCCACACCCCTGAGAGTCATGTCCCACGTAGACAGGGGGAGGGTGGTGAGTTTGCTTGTTGTGTTGGCTGGAGAGAGAGAGGCCACATCTGAGCAACAAAAGTGGTTCTCTTGAGGGTGACTCGTAGGCCTAATTTTAAGTAGACTTAGCCTATCCTTTGTGGGGTTAAGTTTCATATGAACAAACCCCAAGACTGGGAGCTCAGCCTACAGCCTTGGTTGTCCACACTGCTTGTGAGAATAGCAAGACTTCAACTTGAGGAAGTTGAATTTTCCCCCGTTCTCACCATTCCCCAAAGGGGACTTTGCAGATACTTTTTTATTCACTGTTCAAATCACTCTGGGATTTATTGAGGCATCTCTCTGGATAAACCAACAAAATCTCATTTCCTATTCAAGGTTCCATGTACTTAACAGTGCTCAATTAAGTTGTCTACATAGGTTATATTAGGAAATGCACTAGTCAAAGTATAAATTTTGTACCAAATAAACATTTTTTGCTTTAGTCTCACACATAAGTTGAAATTTTAAAATATTAATTACCATCTATTGTCAGCACCCTGCAGTAATGACATTCCTTTGTTCTTCCTCATGCAAAAACATTTTTAAAAATTTGTACTTTAGTCTCTGTCATTATGCACTCTAGGCATTCCTAGATTATACCATCTCAATCTTTATCCTCTTTCTTTCTGATTTCATCTGTGCCCCCAGCCCTCCTCCCTCTATCATTTTCACATTCAGCTTCATTAAGTGTTTAAACATTATTGTATTAGTTAGGTAGTGTTGTGCTGTCCATTTCTGAGTTTTTACAATCAGTCTCATGCACAGTCTGTATCCCTTCAGCTCCAATTACCCAGTATCCTACCCTATTTCTATCTCCTGATGGTCTCTGTTACCAACGAAATTCTCCAAGTTTATTCACTAATGTCAGTTCATTTCAGTGAGACCATACAGTATTTGTCCTTATGTTTCCGGCTAATCTCACTCAGCATAATGTCCTTAAGGTCATCCATATTGTTACATACTTCATAACTTTATTCTTACAGCTGCATAATATTCCATCGTATGTATATACCACAGTTTGTTTAGCTACTCGTCTGTTGATGGACATTTTGACTGTTTCCATCTCTTCGCAATTGTAAATAATGCTGCTATAAACATTGATGTGCAAATGTCCGTTTGTGTCCTTGCCCTCATGTCCTCTGAGTAGATACCTAGCAATGGTATTGCCGGGTCATATGGCAATTCTATATTTAGCTTTTTGAGGAACCGCCAAACTATGTTCCACAGCGGTTGTACCATTTGACATTCCCACCAACAGTGGATAAGTGTGCCTCTTTCTCCATATCCTCTCTAGCACTTGTCATTTTCTGTTTTATTGATAATGGCCATTCTGGTGGGTGTGAGATGATATCTCATTGTGGTTTTGATTTGTATTTCTCTAATAGCCAGGGAAGTTGAGCATCTCTTCATGTGCCTTTTGGCCATTTGTATTTTCTCTTCTGAGAAGTGTCTGTTCAAGTCTTTTGCCCATTTTGTAATTGGGTTGGCTGTCTTTTTGTTGTTTGAAAGCACATTTTTATACTTATACTATTAGCTATAATCCACAGTTTAACTTAGGGTTCACTGTGTTTTGGTGTTCCATGGATATTTAAAAATATTCTATTCTTGTAACATAAATATAACTTAAAATTTCCCCTTTTAACCACATTCAAATATATAATTCATTGCTGCTAATTATGTTCACAGTGTTGTTAGCATAATGATTAGAATGATGTTACTGCCATTACCATCATCCATTACCAAAATTTTCCATTGTTCCAAATAGAACTATATTTTAAGCCTTAACTCCCTATTTCCCACCCCCACCTTGTCCCCTGGTTATCTATAGTCTAGATTCTTGGCTATGAATTTGCTTATTCTAATTATATCTGAGATCATACAATATTTGTCCTTTTGTGTCTGGCTTATTTTACTCAAAATGAGGTCTTTGTAGTCAACGATGTAGTTTCATGTATCAGAACTTCATACTTTTTTATGTCTGACTAATACTCTATTGCATGTGCATACCATATTTCGTTTATTCATCAGTTAATAGACATATGCGTTACTTCCATCTTTTGGCAATTGTGAATAATACCTCTATGAACATTGATGTGCAAATATCTGTTTGAGTTGCTGCTTTCAATTTGGGTGGGGGGGTATATACCTAGAAGTGGAATTTCTGGGTCATGTGGAAATTCTTTATTTAACTTTCAAAAAAACTGCCAAACTGTTTTCCACAGTATCTGTACCACTTTACATTCCTACCACCAATGAATGAGTGTTCCTATTTCTCCACGTTTTTCCAACATTTGTAATTCGCTGTGTTTTTTTTTTTAATAGTAGACCAATAGTGGTGTGAAATAGTATCTCTTTGTAGTTTTAATTCTACTACAAAGTGAATAGTGAATAGTGATTTTGAGCATCTTTTCATGTACATTTTGGCCATTTGAATATCATCTTTGTAGAAATGTCTATTCAAGTCTTTTTCTCATTTTTAAATTGGGTTGTTTGTCCCTTTGTTGTTGAGTTGAAGGGTTTCTTTGTATATTCTGATATTAAACCTTTAATGGATATGTGCATTCCAAAAATTGTTTCCTATTGTGTAGGTTGTTTTGTTACTTTCATCATATAGTCTTTTGATGCACAAAAGCTTTTTAATTTTGATGAGAACCCATTTATCTATTTTTTTTTCTTTTCTTGCTTGTACTTTAGATGTAAAGTGTAAGAACCATTGCCAAACGCAAAGTCCTAAAGGTGCTTCTCTACATTTTCTTCTAGGAGCTTTATATTTCTGGCTACTATATTTAGGTCTTTGATCCATTTTGAATTGATTTTTGTATATGGTGTGAGGTAGGGGTCCTACAGTCTTTTGCAAATGGGCATCCAGTTTTTCCAGCACCATTTGTTGAACAGATTGTTCTTTTCCAATTGAGTGGTCTTAGCCCCATTCTCAATAATCAGTTGACCATAAATGCGAGGGTTGGTTACTGAACTCTCAGTTTGATTACATTGGTCTATATTTCCAATCTTGTGTTAGTATCATACTGTTTGATTTCTGCAGTTTTGTGATGAGTTTTAAATCAGGATTTGTGAGTCCTCCAACTTTGTTCTTCTTTTTCAAGATGGCTTTGGATATTTGGAACTCTTGTTTTATTTAAATTTGATGACTGGCTTTTCCATTTCTGCATAGGAGGTAGTGGGAATTTTTATTGGGATTGCATTGAATCTGTAAATCGCTTTGGGTAGAACTGACATCTTAATAATGTTTAGTCTTCCAATTCATAAACAGAAATGCCCTTCCATTTATTTAGGACTTCTTCATTTTTTTTTTAGTAATGTTTTGTAGTTTTCTGTGTGCAAGTCCTCTCATCCTGGGTTAGATTTATTCTTTGATATTTGATCCTTAGTTGCTATTGTAAATTAGTTTTTTTTTTATCTCTTTTTCAAATTTTTTATTACTAGTGTATAGAAACCACTGACTTGGATTTTCCTTGTGCCCACTCACTTTTCTAAATGCATTTATTAACTCTAGGACCCTTGTGTATTTTTCAGTATTTCCTTTATATAGGATCATATCATGTGGACATAGGACAAGTTTTAATTCTTCCTTTCCAATTTGGATGTCTTTTATTTCTTTTTATTGCCTAACGGCTCTGGCTAGAACTTTCAGTACAATGTTGAATAACAGTGTTGATGATATTTATATGTATATGCATAATAATTAGTGGTCTATAATTTTCTTTTCTGGTGGTTTATTTATCTGACTTTGTTATGAGGGTGATCCTGGTCTTGATGAATGAATTAGGAAGTATTCCTTCCTTTTCAATTTTTTGGAAGAATATGAGCAGGATTGGTGTTAATTCCTCTTAAAGTGTCTGGTTAAATTTCCCTGTTAATCCGTCTGATCCTGGACTTTTCTTTGTTGGGATGTTTTTTTTTTCCTTTGGATTTATTTTCTTTACTAGTTACTGCTTTGTGACCATCTTTTATTTCTTCTTGAGTCAGCATGGGTTGTTTGTGCCTTTGTAGGAATTTACAATATCTAGGTTATCTAATTTGTGAGTGAACAGTTGTCAAAATTCTTCTTTCAGTCCCTTTTATTTCACTGCTTTTGTTTCACTGGGGTTGGTAGTAATATCCTTTTCATTTCTGATTTTAGTTATTGGTGCCCTCTTTTTTCTTCATCAGTCTAGCTAAATATTTATCCATTTTATTGACCTTTTCATTGAAGTAACTTATAATTTTGTTGATTCTCTCTATTCTTTCTTAATTCTTTATTTAATTTATTGCCACTCTAAGCTAATTTTTCCCCCTTCTACTTGCTTTGTGCTTAGTTTTCTATATTTTCCTAATTATTCCAGTTTTGAGGTTAGGTCTCTGATTTGAGGTCTTTCTTCTTTTTAATGTAAGTATTTCTCTAAGTTTCCTTTGCTGCACTGTTTTTGGTGCCTCCTATAAGTTTTGATATGTTTGGTATTTTCATTTTCATTTGACTTAAGATATTCCTAATTTCCTTTGTCATTTCCTCTTTGTCCCTTCGTTGTTTTAAGAGTATGTTAAGTTCTACATATTTATGAATTTTACATTTCTCCCTCTGTTAATTAAATTTCTAGCTCCATTCCATTGTGATTGGATAAGATACACTGAATGATTTCAAAATTTTTGGACTTATTGAGGCTTGTTTTTTGACCTAAGTTGTAGTTTGTCCTGAAGAATGATCCATGTCCGCTGGAGAATAATGAGTATTCAGTTGTTGTTGGGTGAAGTGTTCTATAGATGTGTAGTTGGCTAGAATATCATTCATGTCTTGTATTTCCTTATTGATCTGCCTAGCTGTTCTCCCCATCACTGATATTAAAATATCTGGGTTAGGTTTATGTGTCACCTTGGCCAGGTGTTGGTGTCCAGTTGTTTGCCTAAAATCACTGTCTTTATTGTACTGTGAGAACATTTTGTGGACCTAAATCATCAGTAAGTTGATAGCATCTACTGTTGATTATATCTACATGTAATTGTAGATGTAATGTTGTTGCATTCAGCAATATAAGAGGAGTCAAGGATTCCTTTGGTGACACCTTGTTTTGGACATTCTCATAGTCTCAAAATTGTAAGTTTGTAAGATTTACATTTTAAGTTAATACTAATAATGCAGAACTTTCTTCTGCCATGTTGCTATTTAGTCTTTGAAAGTCTTATACCTTTTTTTGTCCCTCAATTCTCCCATTAATGCCTAATTCCATGTTTATCTGATTTTTTGTATTGTACCAAATTGAGTCCCTTCTCATTTCTATCTGGATATATTTTTCATATATTTTCCTTGAGGTTACCATACTGTTAATATTTAACAAACTAAATATATAACAACCATATTTGATTTGATACCAACTTTACTCAATAGCATATACATACACCTATACCCCCACACCCCCCACCTTTTTGTACTTTTTACAGGTTATATCTTTGTACATTGTATGTACAAAGCCATAGATTTATCGTTAACCTATATGCATTTACAGTTTAGCACCAAAATGACTTAAGAAGTGGAGTTACATACCAAAAAATACAATACAATAGTATTGACATTATAATTACCTAAATGGTTACCTTTAGCAGAGGTCTTTATTTCTTTATGCCACTTTGAAGCATTATTTAAAATCCTCTCCTTTCAGTCTGAAGAACTCCCTTTTGCACTGCTTTTAGGGCAGAACAAGTGGTGATGAACTCCCTTAGCTTTTCTTTACCTGGGAATGTCTAAATTTCTCCATCACTTTTCAAACATCCCCTCACTTTGGAAAGAAAATCTGGCTGGATATTAAATTCTTGTTTGGCAATTGTTGTCTTTCAGCACATTAGGTATTTCAACCCATTCCCTTCTTACCTCCATGATTTCTGATCAGAAATTGGCATTCAGTGTAGTTGGGAACCTTTTATTTAACGTGTTTGCTTTTTTCTTGTAGCTTTCAGAATCCTCTCCTTGTCCTTTGCTTTTGACAGTTTGATCGATATGTGACAAGGGTATGTTTTTATTCATATTTATCCTGTTTGGTGTTGTCTGCATTTCTTGGATGTACATTTTTTTTTTTGCAATTTTTTTTTATTAATTAAAAAAATTAACTAACACAACATTTAGAAATCATTCCATTCTACATATACAATCAGTAATTCTTAATATCATCACATAGATGCATATTCATCATTTCTTAGTACAGTTGTATCGATTCAGAAAAAGAAATAGAAAGACAACAGAAAAAGAAATAAAACGATAATAGAGAAAAAAATAAAAATAAAAAAATAAAAAAATAACTATACCTCAGATGCAGCTTCATTAGTGTTTTAACATAATTACATTACAATTAGGTATTATTGTGCTGTCCATTTCTGAGTTTTTGTATCCAGTTCTGTTGCACAGTCTGTATCCCTTCAGCTCCAATTACCCATTATCTTACCCTATTTCTATCTCCTGATGGTCTCTGTCACCAATGACATATTCCAAGATTATTCTCTAATGTCGGTTCACATCAGTGGGACCATACAGTATTTGTCCTTTAGTTTTTGGCTAGTCTCACTCAGCATAATGTTCTCTAGGTCCATCCATGTTATTATGCTTCATAAGTTTACTCTGTCTTAAAGCTGCATAATATTCCATCGTATGTATATACCACAGTTTGCTTAGCCACTCGTCTGTTGATGGACATTTTGGCTGTTTCCATCTCTTTGCAATTGTAAATAATGCTGCTATAAACATTGGTGTGCAAATGTCCGTTTGTGTCTTTGCCCTTAAGTCCTCTGAATAGATACCTAGCAATGGATGTACATATTAACATCTTTTGCTAAGTTTTGCAAGTTTTCTGATGTTATTCCTTCTTCCCCTTTCTCTCTTTCTTCTCCTTTTGGAAGCCCATAGTTATAGATTGGTATGCTTGATGGTATCCTATAAGTCTCTTAGGCTGTTTCACTTTTTATAATTCTATTTTCTTTCTGCTTTTCAATCTGACTCATTTCAATTCTGTTGTCTTCAAATTCAATGATTCTTTCTTCTGCTAACTCCAATCTGCTGTTGCACCTCTCCTGGAATTTTTCATTTCAGTCATCTAGTATTTCTGTTTTATTCTCTTTTTAATTTCTATCTCTATGTTAAGATTTTCTCATTTTTCATTCATTATTTTCCTGATACCCTTTAGTCCTTCCTCTGTATTTTCATTCATCTCCTTGAGCATACTGAGGATCACTTTTTAAAATCTTTGTTTAGTGTGTCCACAGTTGGGTCTTCTTCATTGATATTTTTCGCGATTTTTTCCTATCCCTTTGCATTATCCATCATTTCCTGTTTCATCGTTTGTCTTATACTGTTTTGTTGCACACTGTATATTTTAACATTCTAAAATGTAAACTATCACATTTATTTCCTGACATGCTCATTTCTTAAGTTTGAAATCAGCTAGTGATATGACAGAGATTTTCTTAAGTGTCAGGAGCTAACAAAGCCAAGCTAACCTAAGCAAAAAACACCTTTCACCATCTTTGAAAGTTAGCTTTATATTGGCTAGTGCTCTCCATCGGAGTTCAGTCCTCCTAACTGGAAGATAAACACATGGTGAATGCAAAGTGCAGGGTCCCTCCTTGCCTTTTCTGGGCCTGTCTCTTCTCCTGGGCTTGTGTTTGCCAGTGGTCTTGGGTGTTTTTCTGTATATAGTTGTTTGAATGGCCCCTTGACTTCCCAGGAGACAGAACTTCTCCCTCTCATGGTGTCCCATTGAAGGACTAAAGCAGGTAAGCCTTTCCCCCAACCTGTGTACTGTAGTTGTTTTTTACCTTGCCTTTCCTTTTCTCAAGCTGCTTTTGCTCAGAGGGCACATGCTAGTAGGAGGTACATGCTAGAGAGCACTTTCCCAGATCAGTCTTCCCCAGCTAGTACAAGGTCATGGGCTTATAACGGGAGCACTGGCTGCCTCCAAACTGTCCTAGGAAGAAGATGAGGGAGTATCCAGGGAGAGTGCCAGCAGTTTCTTCCACAGCTCCTCAAGGCTGTACTTTCTTGAATACAGCACCTACCCAGCAAATGCAGCCCTTCAGCTATCTTCTGCAACTCTGAAGAAGCATACTGCTTTTAAGTGTCTTTTGCTGCCTGTACCAGAAGTGGGGTGGAACAATGGCTGTCCTCAGAACTGGCCCCTAGCCACTGGAAGTAGCTAATCACAAGTAGCGATCAATAATTGACCTCCACTCTCCCCTCAGAATCTTGGGGAAATAGATCTTTATGTCCTTTTCTGGAACCAGTAAGCCATACTCAGGGTTGGACGCCACTGCTGCCTGCTGTGAGTGTAGGGAATGGATGATATTAACTTCCATGTGGAAAGAACAATTTACTGGTATTTACTGCAAATTGTCACCTTCCTCCCACTCTTCCTTGTATGCTGTACAGTGTTCTGCAGGACTCTGGAGTTTCAAAGTAGTTGATTCAGACAGTTCCTGCCTGTTTATTAGTGTTCTGATAGAGGGACTGGTTCCTGGAGTTTTCTACTTTGCCATCCTCCCACCCAGATCATTTTAATAAGCTTTACTGGTTGCCAGAGGGAGAAGTCATTCTCCATTTCATTTTTTACTTAAGAGGCAATAGTGATAAATGGAAGCTGAACAATAAATAGCCTGTTTATGATTGGAACTGCTGAAGGTAATTCCTACTAAGCAGTTAATATTATAGACACAAGAGTAGGGTGAGTGCAGGTTGCTATTGGCATATGGTAGGCATCAGCTCACTAAAATATTCAGTCTAGCAGATGAACATGTTTAGTGTGCTAGCAAAAATATTAATTTTAAAAAGCTTAAAAAATCCCAAGGCTTTGGAAGTTTTGGTTCTCAAAGTTCTTTGATCGACAAATAGGAAGCATTTCATTGGCTGTCTTCTCAGGCAATTTTGATACAGCTGAGACCTTCTCAGACTCTGCTACTAGAGGAAACCTGGGGATAAGAGAATAAGGAGAGGAAATAGGATGTAAAATCCCTGTAATCACACTTCAAGCAAAGCATTCATTTGAAATGGAGACATACTACAGGAAGGTCTAAAGATAGACGACATCTCACATGAAAGGTTTCAAACAGTTAAAAAAATGGAAGTGTAAATATGTATCTAAATCTATACTTTGATACTGTGTTCAAAATTGATGACAAAATCTTATCAATTCTGTAGTCCATGGAAGACTTTTCTATTGTAACTTTCCCTTTAGGAAAATAAAGTTCAAAGAAACCAGGTTAATTCCTTAGGGATCTCCTCAAGGCAATACCATAAATTTTGAAATAGGGAACAAGTGTCAGTTTCATTTCACTCTTTTTGCATAACTTTAAAATACAAAAACTTTCCCAATTTTCTTGGTGGGTGATGGATAGATAGGCAAGGGAAAAAAGAAGGAGATAGGAAAGATTGCAAAAGGAAATACAGAATGAAAAATAAATTGAGGAAAGAAACAAAGGAAAGGAAGATTTCCATTTGCACTGAGTGAAAAAAAAGACTAATCATGAGGACACATTTTATTTATAGAAGGAATTTTATATTTTAGCATATTTAAACAAGTAACATAATAATGGTGTTTATGGAAATTAGAAATACTGAAAGGGATTGTGTTCACATGAGAACTGAACACGTACATTCACTTGCAATAAATAGAAAGACAGATAGACTCATCTATAAGAATGGAAGGAATGTTCTGTTATATTTTTGTCATTTCTAAGAAATATGTGTATGTGTGTGCATTCACTATAAGTCTAGAAAGAGTATTCTGTTCAATCAATAGACAGCAATTTTGAGACATCCATCCCTGAAATCAAACAGCAGATGAAGCTGATTGCCAGAAACAACCATAGGCCAAAAGTGTGTCCTTGAGAGAACTATGTGCAACACCAACAGAACTGAAAATTCATGTACCTGGAAAACAATCCATTTGCATAACCTAGGGGATATCTGCCAAAATGGGTATTCTTGCATTCTGCAAGAACCCCAAAGCTAGGGACACTGTAATGAAAACTGCACTGACTGTCAAGAATACAGGAATTATCGCTCAGGTTGAGAAAATATATTCTAACTAACAAAACTACAGGACCTCTATGCTTATCTCTAAACATGAATGGATGATCATGAATCACCAAATATATAAGGAAATCAATAACAATGAACAGGACTAACCCAAGGGTAAAAAGAAGGAAACTTTGAAATAAACATAATTAGTATTATTGCAGAAGAAATTGATGGATAAGAAAATAACAGATTGTTGAGGGGAAAAAAATAGAAACTCACTCTCTTTTAAAAATTAAAACCATAGAAAACATACCTTAATAGGTAGGGTGGCTAGTAGAATGGAAAAATTGAAGATTATATTGGAGAGTTGGAGATTGAGGCAAGGAAATTTCTCCGCACAGGTATAGACAAAAAAGAGAAATAGCTCCAGGAGTTCTAAGAGCCATTAATAAGGCCAGAAAGAAAGAAAAGAGAAAAAGTTCGGGGGGTGGGGTTGGCAGTTGTAGAAAATGGGAGAAGTGGATAATAAAACAAAGAAATAAAATCTCCCAGAACTGAATATTAAGTTTTGTATGTAACAGTCACTTGAATGCTAAATAGAATAACACTATGTAGTAATAATTTTAATAAGCTAATTCTACAAACATCCTGGTGACATGTATTCCTTCAATATTTTAATATCCGAATTTATAAATATATAAGATTATTTTTAAAATAAAACTACACAGACAACTCCCTTTACATTTTATTCTGCCCGAATTCTACTACTCTCTTCAGAAGTAGTTATGTTTAACAGTTTGGTATGTTTCCTTCCTTAGTTTTTCTCATCATATATGAACTACACGTATGGGTAGGCATGCTCATTTTATTTTAGAGACTTGAACCCACTAAAATTTTCAAAAGATGTTTTAATAGGCATAAATCTCAAAATTAATAATGCAGATATAAAATGATGTTCAACCATCACTGTAATCAGGGAATGCAAATTAAAGTGAGTTCAAAAAGGGGAAAAAGGATTTATAATTTCCTGTGTTGGCAAGACTGAATAAATCATGCATAGTTGAACACAGTTCATTTTACAGGAAACAGGTACTGTCAATTAAACATTTGGTAGTGTATTATCAATAAATATGCATATACTTTGACTCAGAAATTCCAAATCTATGAATATATTTGCAGATATACCTTCTATCCCAATAGAAGTATTTTCAAATCTATATAAAAATGTATATTCACAAGTTTGTTTCTTTCAGCATTCTTAATAGCCAAAACATAAATTTGGAAATGCAAATGTTCACCCAAAATGGAATGATTATGTAAAATATTGATCCATGCTATGGGAATAATATGGCCCCATTACAATAAATGAATTGGATATTACTCATAAATGACTTACAGATGCATTGTTAAATGACAAAAGCAAGTTGTAAAGAAATGTTAATACATGTATGAATTTAAATGTTCAAACAAGTATTTAAAATGCAAGTAACACATAGCACAGTGGTCATCCCTAGATAAGGAAGTGGGAATTAGGAGAGTTGCAGGTTAAAGAAGGATTTGGGGTAAGTATCTTTTGCCTAAGTTGTTATGACAAATACTATACAATGGGCTGACTCAAACTCACATTTGTGAGGCTAGAAGAATTCTAAAATCTAGATATTGGCAAGGTTTACTTTCTCCCTGATGACTGTAGCATTTTGTTGCTGGCTGCTGGCAATCTTTAGGGTTCCTTGGCTTTCCCATCACATGGCACTCTTCTCTCCTTTCTCTTCTGGGTTCCTTCTTCTCCCTGTGGCCTCCTTCTTATAAGGCCTCCAGTAATCTGAGTTAAGAGCCTTCTCACTCAGTGGGGCCACACTTTAACAAAAAATGTCTTCAAAAAGTCCTAATTACAGTGGTTCACACCCACTGGGATGTGGATTGAGATTAAGAATTTATGTTTGTTAGCGTATGTAATTCAACCTACCATAGTAACTATGACCTGAAGACTAGTTAATAGTCAACAATCCTTCATAAAATTAAAATAGGGGTTTCTGTAATTTCCTTATATTGAATAAATAAGTCTCTTACCAAGATGGGCTAATTCCAAAGGAATGAGAAGAGGACGAACTATTCCTTGACTGCTAATACAGTAAGTCAATTATTTGCATCCTTCCATCCATTTGTCTATCCTTCCTTCCATCTATCCATGCATCTATCTATCCAAATTTCTAAATTATTCATTCAGTTATTAAAAAAACTTAGGTTAATTTGGGTACTTAATTTAATTGAGCAGCAGTACACATATAAGTTTTTATACCTGAATGCTTTCTGAGAGGATAATTGCTTTGATTTTATTACTAGGAAATGAGAAATGAATTAGGGAATGTGAGGATGTTTTACAAGACATATACAATTTCCTGTTTCCTCAAATATGTGCTTGAGATTTACAACTGTGCATCTTTTCTCAAGTTCTCTGTCTCTTAAATCCTCTTTCCTTATATGAACTTGCCAGAACTCTCTTCAAAGTTTAGCTCAAATATTGTTTTTGCCCAGAAGTCTTCTTTAACCACTTCAGTCACACAATCGCTCTCCTCATTAGTACGCCTATCTGCCATTAGGGTGTTCATCAAATTCAGCCTTGTAGAACTTGTTTAAATATATTTAACATTTTCTGTGTTCCATTCATAAGTGGTATTAACCATTTCTTTTGCATCATCTATTTTAACCTTCAAAACCGCCCTATGGAATATGGATATGGTTTTATGTCACAGTGTCTTTTTACATACCTCATTTTTCTTACTCATCTAGTAAAACATAAATGTTCTCTCCATATAGCTGTCTTCCAACTAGTGCCTTCTGACTAATATCTAGTCCTAATGACCTCCATAGAATCTTTGTATTTAATCCCACTATCCAACTACTGGCTGATGAATCTTCCACTCAGATTTTAAGAAAATTTTGTTAATATAAATATACTGTCAACTTCTGGGTGTTCTGAGGAAGCTGGGGTCTAGAGCAGTGCCAACCAAGGAGTACCCATTTCTGTACCATTAATTCTCAGTGTGTATGCCATCAATGACCCACTTTATGTTTCATCTTCTATTTGATCTGATCTGACCTATATTTCAGGTGGAAATTGGGACTGTGCCTGGTCTGTGGAGTAGACATGATGCCCATCATTTCAGAATGAGACCTTTCCATTTTAGGTGGAAGATTCATTGGTTAGAGTTAGTTTCTTTCCTTCCTCTCTTTCCTTTTTCTCTCTTTTCTTTTAAACAGGCATTACACGGACTCTCTAGATACAGGTGCTTATGATGAACAGAAATTAACTGGGTTCCAGTATTGTGAAGATCTACTTTCTCACCATCATTTCCTTTCCTGGATCCTGCAAATTGGCCACACAAAGGAGTGCAGTTAGAATTTACTCAGCTCAATTCCCAAGATGCTGGGATGCTGTCTCAGGCAGTGGCACTAAAGATGTGTTCTTTCCATATCACTCAAAGTGCATTGTTTCTAATAGACACTCATCATAGTTTATAAAAAGTAAGTGACTCTTCTGGTTTTCAGGGCTGTTTTTTCACCTCTTTTAGGTGTCTTTGGTTACTTTTAATGGAAGCTTAACAATTTCAAACTTAAACACTAGGTTAAAACTGTCAACTCACTTGGAAGTATGAAGAGGATTTTCTCATTTGGGTATGTATGTATGCATGTATGTATGTATATATGTATGTATGTATTTTAAAGTTTTATTGACATATGGTTTATATACTATGCAACTCACCCATTTAAAGAGTAAAATTTGATGTCTTTTTGGTACATTCACAGAATTATTCAACCAGTGTCACAGTCAATTTTAGAACAGCTGATTACCTCATAAAGAACCCCCTACCCTTTAGCTATCACTCACCAAACCCCCCATCTCTTTCCCCTACTAAGCCAAAGGTAGCCACTAATCTCCTTTCTATCTGTATAGATTTCCTTATTCAGGTGAATGGAATCATTTAGTATCTGGTCTTTTGTGACTAGCTTCTTTCACTATAATGTTTTCTAGGTTCATTCCTGTTGTAGTATCAGTACTTCATTCCATTTGTGGCTAAGTAATGTTCAGTTGTATTGGTTATCCATTCATCAGTTAAAGGATGTTTGAGTTGTTTCCATCTTTTGGCTATATGAATACTGCTGATACATACGTGTGTATATGTATATGTATAAATACATGCACGTGTCTGTATGAATGTATTTTTTCATTTCTCTTGGGTATATATCTAGGAATAAAGTTTTCAGGACATATGTAAACTATGTTTAGCTGTTTGGGGAACTGCCATACTCTATTCTATAGTGGCTGCATTATTTTACATTCCCAACAGCAGTGTATGAGGTTCTTATTTCTCCACATCCTCACCATCTTTTTGATTCTAGCCATCCTACTGGATGTGAAGTGGTATATAATTGTGGTTTTGATTGTATGTCCCTCATGACTAATGATGTCAAGCGTATTTTCATGTGCTTATTGGACATTTTTATATCTTCTTTGGAGAAATGTCCATTCAGATCCTTTAAAATTTTTTTTTAATTGGGTAATTCGTATTTTTATTATTGAATTCTAGATATATGATTTACAAATATTTTTTCCCATTCTGTGAGTTGTCTTTCCACTTTCTTGATGAAGCCCTTTGAAGGACAGAAGATTTTTATTATTTTGATGAAGTTCAATTTATCTATTTTTGTTGTCATTGCTCAGGCTTTTGGTGTCATATAAAAGAATCCTTTGCTAAATGCAAGGATTTTCTAAATTGTGAGGATTTACCCCTATGTTTTTTTGACATTTCATAATTTTTGCTCTAACATTTAGGTCTTTGGTCCATTTGAGTTAGTTTTTTTTTTTTTATATTGTGTAAGGTAAGGGTCTGCCTTCATTCTTTTGCATGCACCTATCTAGTTATCTCAGCACCATTTATTAAAGAGACTATTCTTTCCCCACTGAATGTTTTGACATGCTTGCTGAAAATAAGCTGACCACAGATATATGGGTTTATTTCTGGACTCTCACCTCTATTCCTTTGGTCTGCGTACCTGGCTTTATGCTAGTACTATTCATTTTGAATTCTATTGATTTGTTGTAAGTTTTGAAATGGGAAGTGTGAGTCCTCCTAATGTATTCTTGTTTTTCAGGTTTATTTTAGCTGTTTGGGACCCTTTGCAATTCCAAATGAATTTTAGAATCAGTTTGTCAGTTTATACAAAATGTCAGCGGGATTCTGATAAGGATTGTGTTGAATCTGTATGTCCATCTGGGAAATATTGTTCTCTTAATAATGTCAAGTCTTCTGATCCATGAACATGGCATATTTTTCTATTTTCAGATATTCTTTAATTTTTTTCAACAGTGGTTTATATTTTTCAGTGTATACGTTTTACATTTTTTGTTAAATTTATTCATAAATACTTTATTATTTTTCATTGCTATTTTGAATGGAATTATTTTCTTATTTTCATTTTTGGTTTGCTCATTTTAAATATATAGAAATAAATTGATTTTTGTATATTGATCCTATATTCTGTTAACCTAGCTGTATTTGTTTATTAATGCTAGTAATTTTTTAGTGGATCCCGTAGGATTTTGTATATGAAAGATCATTTCATCTGAAAATAGAGATAGTTTTTGTCTTTCTTTCCAATTGCGAGGCCTTTTATTTCTTTTTCTTGCCTAATTTTTGTGGCTAAAATCTCTTGGCTAGATGTTTTATCAAAATACTAAAAGCACACATCCTTATCTTCTCCTGATCTTATCGTCTTTCATCATTAAGTATGATGTGAGCTCTGGATTTGTTTGTTTTGTAGGTGCCCTTTATTAGGTTGAGAAAGTTTCCTTTTAATTCTAGTTTGTTGAATGTTACTCTCATGAAACATTGTTGGGTTTTGTCAAATACTTTTTTGGCAACTATTGAGATGATCATGTGATTTTTAAAACATCTATTGATGCTTTGATGTGATATGTTATATTCATTGGTTTTCAGATGTTAAACCAAATTTCCATTCCTAAGATAAATCCCACTTGGTTATGGTGTATCATTCTATTTTATATCCTGATGATTTTGGTTTGCTAATATTTTGTTGAGGATTTTTGCATTCATATTCATAGGAGATATTGGACTATGATGCTCTGTACTTGTAATATCTTTAGCTGGTTTGTTAATTATTTTATTTGAGCTAGTAAATTATAATTTATGGAGTATAAAATACCGATACTGTAATAACTAATACTGGTATCTATTAAGCCTGAAATTGGTGCCAGGATCTCCACATCACTTTACAGATATTTTACCAACAAATACAACATAACAAAGTCCTGAGGGTTAGAAAGGTTAGTACATTTGCCCAAAGCCAAAAAAGTTGGTTGAGGCCAACTGTAGACTTAAATTCAATGTGCCTGTCTTCAAAGTTGGCGGTCTTAATATGTTCATGAGTAGATCAGAAATCAGCATTTTGTTTATTGTTTTAATTAGATAAATTTAATCTTACAAATCATTGTTTATAATCTTCTCGCTTTTAATTTTTTTCTTTTTTAGTATTTTTCTACATTCTTACATTTTATAAGATTTATCCTTATCTTGAACTTATTTTTTGGTGATGCTGGAGTTTTCCCTTGTCTCATTATTTCTACAGTGTCATTTTTAGAAGCAATACGATATGAGCTATTTTTCTAGTATGGATAACAATTTAATTGCACAAATACAAGGTTGGTGGTGCAAGGGAATTGACAAGTACAACTAGGTTACTTTTGCCCTGGCAAATTGCTTTGTATAAGAGGTGATAAGTCAAATCATTCAGTATTTTCTCTGAATAGGACATTAAATATTTTCTGGTTAGTTGATTGATTTGAAGGTCTCTGTGTTATGGTGGAAAAAATACTCAACTCAGATAATGCTTGATTCAAACCTTGGCTTTTTCTTTTTAAATGATCAATTCCTTCTGGTTGAATTATAAAAAGATAATCTGGGAAATTTTAGAAAGGCCTGCGTTTGGGTTTAGAATGATATCAGAATACTTTTAGTGTGCTAGTTATGATAAAAGGAAAACCTTGATTATGTAAGAAAATGGCCAGATTTTCTAGTGATTCATGCAAAAATATGTAAGAGTTACAAAGTAACATATTTTAATGTTAACAATAAACAAAAGGATACTGAAGAAAGAGAGACTGTGTTTACAAATGTTGAAACTGGATGATGGCATATAGGCATTGTCCTTATGTTTATAAATGCTCATAATTAATATTAGCAAAAATACAATCTTAGGGCTCAGTAATCTGATCAATAAATTGAACAATAAATTCTAATTGATTAATTAATGTTTTATATCAATGAATTGATAATTGCAATGATTGCCATAATAAAGATTAAAAGAGATTGCATTGTATAAATCCCTTCTAAGTTTTATGTAATTCCTTAGTAATTACTTAATTTATTTCAGTGGTGGAATAAAAAGTATTCAGAGATGGTTGTGTTCTAGAAATGGGAGTTGTTTTTTTGGTGGGGGAAGGGAAGTTGCTTTTAAAGTATAGGAAGCTGTGTAGGGTAGACTCCTGAATTTAAGGAGATCACAGTGTACAGGAATACCTCATTTTATTGTGCTTTACTTAATAGTATGTATCTTTTTTTCTTTTGCATGGGCAGGCACTAGGAATTGAACCGAGGTCTCTAGCATGACACGCGAGAACTCTGCCTGCTGAGCCACCATGGCCCGCTATTGTGCTTTACTTCATAGTGCTTTGCAGATTGTGATTTTAACAAATTGGAGGTTTATGGCAACCCTGCATTGACCAAGCTGTTGGTGCCATTTGCTCAATAGCATGAGCTCACTCTACATCTCTATGTCAAATTTTAATTAAGGTATATACATTGTTTTTTTAAACATAACGCAATTTATACTTGATAGACTAGAATATAGTGTAAACACAACTTTTATATGCACTGGAAAATAAAAAAATTCATGTGACTTTATTGAAATATTTGATTTGTTGTGACGGTTTGGAACTAAGCTCACAGTGTCTCTGAGGCAGCCTGTAGTCCTCTAAGTCTTGCATTCCTGGAAAAGAGAATGTTTAATACCTTAAGTAAATATTAACATATGTTTTATTTACCCTAGTAAATGTTGAAATAACTTCAGTTACAAATATAAGAAATCATACGCAAAGAATTCATTGAGAAATGTTGGATGGATAAGGTGTGACTGGAGACTCAGAGAAGTAAGTAAAGATAAAAAAAAAAGGGTACCATTTTTAAAATTAGATATGGAATCTCTTGTTTTATATTACAATACTATTTCAGCTATGAAATATTTAAAACTATCATTGGATGTCAAAAGATGTAGTGTAAACAAACCGAAAACACGAAAGCTGAGGATAAATTCAAATTATTGATCCCCTCTGAAGCTAGTTTGGGACATTCAGCAGCTTCATCTCCACATACTCTTGCCCAACCCAAAAGGGGCTGCATCAACATGCTCGTACATCCTTCTTGCTGTCCCTTCTGGACCTTATTGATCTGAACTGGTATTGCTGGTTTCTTCTTTTGTGGTAAATGCCTGGATTTAACCTCTCTAACTACCCCTTGTAGATTTAAACCTTAGCTCAGTGGTCTGTCCTGATTTATTTGATCTGGCGTTGGCCCTACAAGCTGTCCTTGAGATCGCCTGCTCTTTAACTCTCTGTAGTGCAATGTGAGTCATTCTTATCCTACCCCTGCCTTCAGGATCCTGGTACTACATCTGGTTGACAAACCTTAAGCTTCCCTATGTTCCAGAGGGAAGCTTGGACAAAAGTCGTGTTACTTTGCCTTAAAATGGCCTTTTCCATATTTCTGGCAGAATATTTTTATAATTAAGTTAAGAATTTAATTATTTTAGGGTAGAAAATTTACAAACAGTTGCGTTACATTGTGTTAGTGGTCCCTGATGCGTGTGTGTGTGTGTGTGTATGTGTGTGTGTGTGTTTCTTGCTAACTTTAAGACTGGGGAAAACCTGTGAAGACACAGGAAAAAATATGAAAAGTAAAATAAATCAAGGAACAGTTCAGAATGCTTGCCAGAATCTGGGAGACATTTCTAGGATGCTTTAAGTGAAAAGACCAGGATTGAAAGTTGCCTAGTGGTCTACTGGTTCTCATAAAACAAAGCAGTCTTGATTGAGGGAAAAGAAATTGAAAGACACTTTTTGTCCTCTTGGTGTCTCTCCCTTATTTCTGAGATTTATGATCTGTACTCATGAGACAGCTGGAGCCATCCCTCTATTTCATGAGCATTGTTTGGAGTTGATGACAGTTCTACTTTCTTTTACTTCCATCTTTTCTATCCCTTGAGAAATAACAACTCCAAGAAAACAACAGGAAATAAAAGTCTCTGACAGGGGATCAGAACTGGCAATGTCAACTGGGAAGTGCAATCCCCAAAATATATTTCTAAATTGGAGTAATTGGGGATACTTGTTGGGAACGTAGTTTTTTTTTTTTTTTTTCAGTTTTTTTAATCAGATAAATTGTTTTAAAAAAAGCAGGCAGAGAAAAGACAAAGCATGTTGGTTAAATAGAGCATTGTAATATTAATGCTTGTTTGAAATTGGGAATTGAACTGGACACTGTGCTCACAGCTTGTCTTCGAAATGAACACCGATCCACATCCCCATGGACAGAGATGGTAGCCTGTAGAGCATCATCAAGCATCCAACAAACATACTTTTGAAAATTATTTGATATGGAGCCAGCAGAAAAATTCAATAAATAATTCAGTGTCTCTTAAAGATGGCAAGAAGAGAGGGCTTCTTTGAAACAGCATTAAAAATAAGAATAATCATGACAGCCACCGATATATCATAGATCAGGGACTGTGGTAAGTACTTCCATAGATTCTTTCTTTTGATAATAGAAAAAATATTGAGGAACCACATGAAATAAAGCCAAGTTGTATAAAAATCCATTAAGATCAATGGAAAATAATAAACTGAAATAGTTCAGTAGCTGGAGGCTAAGCCGGACACTAAAACTACAATGGAAAAGTGAACTTTGCATTGGAATAAGGAGTAGAAATATCATTGTAAAGAAAGGAGAAGTTGATGTGAGAGAAACTCTCTTAGAATGAAGAGTGGATAACTTTGGGGATTAGCATTGTGTTTTCTTTATACTAAATTTATAGTGTTTATTTTTTTCCCTTCTGAGAATAATATTTTTAATTAAAAAGCACTTGTTTGATAGCTTCACTGACATAGTTCCTCTGCTCTGTTGGTCCTAATATATGATTCAGTATTTTATGATTACATAAATCACTTTTAAATTAGGTTTTAAATTTTATTTCTCTGAACTACTAGGCATAATTGTGTATTTAGTTTATCCATGGCATGACATAGCATTAAGAACTTTTAGTTGGATTTTCAGTTCAAGTTACAGCAAGGTCTCACATACTGTGTGCATTTTGTTCAAGCAACTTAGTCTGTGTTCCTTAGATTTTCTATGTCTAAATTGTGAACAGTGACTTCTTTGTCATCATTTTTATTGAAATTTGGAGATCCAAATCTTGAGAAACATTTGCTGAATCCTATGTTTACATCAGGTGCTCTTACTATTTACTCCACTGTATTATCCTGCACTTCTCCCATAAAACATTCATCACACTTGAAAATACCTGTTAAATGTCTGTACCAAGCTAGACTATTTGCTCCTTGAGGATTACATATATGTCACATAAATTACATATGTGTCATACATATATTCTATATATAGATATAGAATGCGAGTAGGTGAGTGAACCCTAAGAAGTGCATGTTGAATGAAATGTCAGGAACAGAAAGACAAATATTATCATGCCTCACTCATATGGACTAACTATAATATAAAAACTTGGTGAACTGAAGCTGAGAGCATGGGTTATCAGGTTGTAAAGGGTCCTAGATTGTAAGCTCTTATAACAGTCACATATATTCAGGAATTGTTACTGTTATTTCTAAATTCTGAGATACTGAGCTGTTTGTATATGATGTGGTCATTCCCAGAAACTTTGAGTATATATGTGACACCTGAGACTCAGAGTTAGAGCTCTGAAGCTAGGAAAGTCAGCAGTACCCCATTTGGCTAGATATTTGAATGACACTGATCTGGAAAGGACTGGGGTAGATCAGAATAACAGGGTAAAGGATGATATCATCGATATTTTAAAACTTAAACATCTATATGAGACCAAAAGGGGAGATGTCTACTTGGTGCAAAATTTATATTTTGGATAGTGCATTACCTAATTTAAGTTGTATGGTCAGTTCAGTTGAGCACCATAAGTACATGGAATCTTGAAGAGGCTATGAGATCTTGTTGGTTTGTCCAGGTTAGTGTGACGCCCCAATATATGCTAGGGTAGTTTGGGCAGTTACTGAAGAAGTGTTTGCAAGTTCCCCTTGGCGGACTGTGGAGAAAGGAGGACATATTTAACTTACCCATTTGGAGAATTTCTGATATTCTTGCAAGCTGTGGGGCAGCCCCAATAATAGGCTGAGCCTCGATCTTGGGGTTTGCCCCTATGAAACTTATTCCTGCAAAGAATAAGCTAAGCCTACTTAAAATTCTGCTTAAGAGCCACCCTAGAAAAACTTTTTGTTGCTTAAATGTGGCCTCTCTCTCTCTCTAAGCCAACTTGGCAGGTAAACATACTGCCCTCTCCACTACATGGGACATGACTCTCAGAGGTGTAAATCTCCCTGGCAACATGGGACAGAACTCCCAGGATTTGCCTGGACCTGGCATCATGGGATTGAGAAAGCCTTAGTGACCAAAACGGGAAAGAGAGAAATGAGCTAAAATAAAGTTTCAGTGGCTGAGAGATTTCAAACAGATTTGAGAGTTTATCCTGGAGGTTATTTGTGGTGGGTAGGTTCTGGTGTTAACTTAGCCAAGTGATGATGCCCAGTTGTCTTGTCAAGCAAGTACTGGCCTGAGCATTGCTATAAAGATATTTTGTGCATGGTTGATAAACTGGAAGGCTGTTATATTAAATCATCAGTCAGTTGATTGCATCTGTGGCTGATTTAATCTGCAATCAATTATCAGCAACCGATAGTCCAATCAGTTGAAGGCTTTAAGGGGGAAGAAAGATTTTTTCACTGCTTCATCAGCCAGCAAGCCTTGTCAGTGGAGTTCATCCAGACCCTTCATTGAAGCCAGCAGCTTCACAGTCTGCCCTATGGATTTTGGACTCTTCAGTTCCCACAGCATGTGAGACACCTTTATAAATCTCGTATTTCCAGATCTCTCATGTTGGTTCTGTTTCTCTAGAAAACCCTGTTAACGCATTATTCTTATGCACTATATAGACATCCTTTTTTAGTTTGTGGTGTATTGGAGTGGCTGAAGGGAAGTACCTGAAGCTGTTGAGCTGTGTTCCAGGAGTCTTGATTCTTGAAGATGATTGTATAATGATATAACTTTTACAGTGTGACTGTGTGGTTGTGAAAACCTTATGCTTGATGCTCCTTTTATCCAAGGCATGAAAAGATGAGTAAAAAAAATATGGATGAAACACAAGTAAAGAATGGAAGATAAGGGTTAAAATAAATTGAGTAGATTGAGATACAAGTGGTCAATGAGAGGAAGGGGTGTGGGGTATTGGATATATGAGTTTTTTCTGTTTTCTTTTTGTTTGTTTTTCTGGAGTGATACAAATGTTCTAAAACTGATCATGGTGAATATACAACTACGTGATGATATTGTGAGCCATTGATTATACGCCATGTGTGGACTGTATGTGTGTGAAGATTTGTCAATAAAAATGTATTAAAAAACAGAGTAAATATATCCATTCCCACAAGTTGTTTCCTCATATACCTTAGAAACACCCTCACAATCTCCTCCCCTGTCCTAAGCAACACTGTCATAATAGATTAACTTGCATTTTTGAGTGTTTTCAATAACTGGAATAATTCACTATACTAATTATTTTGTTTAGGATTTGTTTCACTCATCATAATTATTTTGTAATTCACCCATGTTTTTTGTTAGTTTCCTCTTTTATTATTATTGAGTGGCATCTATGATATAAGTACAACATAAATTGTGTTATTCATTCAAATGTTGATGGATTTGAATGGTTTTGTGTATTAAGTATAAACTTCTGTAAACACTTTGCAATGCCATATGCTTGCTTTCATTTGTGTGGAATCACTGTATCATATGGCAGGTATATATGTAACTTTAAAGACTGTCAAGCTGTTTCTGAAGTATTTGTGCAGTTTTACTTTCCCACCAACAGTGTATAATTCTAGTTCATCATATCTTTTCAAACTATGAAATGGTCAGTCTTCTAGCTTTAGATATTTTTATTAGTAGGCAGTCATATTTCCTTGCAGTTTAAATCTGCAATTATGTAGTGACTAATGATGTTAAGCATCTACTTTTCAAAGTGTCTCTACAAATCTTTTGTCCTTTAAAAAAATTTTTTTTTGCATGTCCTTATTGGGTTTTGAGATTTAAGAACTCTCAAATCTTATTGGGTTTTGAGAGTTCTTTATAAGTTCTAGATAGAAGAACTTTATCAGGTTGCAAATATTGCCTCCAACAAAAAAAATAAAAAAGAGTTCATATTCACTTAGGATTTTTAAAAAAGAATGTGGTGGGCTGAATATTAGCCTCCCCAGAGATGTCCTTATACCCAGCACCTGGGAATATGTTACATTACCTGGTAAAAGGGACTATGCAGGTATAATGAAAGACCTTCAAATAAGTAGGTTATCTCACATTATCTAAAGGAGCCCAATCTAATCATATAACCCCTTAAAAGCAGAGAACTTCCTTAGGCTGGAGACAGAAGGGACATGGTAGAAGAAGACACAGCGATTTGAAGCGTGAGGAGAATTTGGTGTACTGCTGTTGGTGGGAAGAGAGTGGCAGCAATGTGGTGAGGAATGCTGGAAACTTTCAAGAGCTAAAAGAGGCTCCTGGCTAGTAGACAACAAGGCTTCGAGGACCTCAGCACTACGATAACCAAGCACTGAATTCTGCAAACAGCCTGAATATGCGTCAGTGTCCTGATAAGAGCCCTGGCCCACTGACAGTTTTTCCCCCCCATTGGAACATTTGCATCTATTCAGAAAAAGAAATACAAAGAAGACAGAAAAAAATTCATACATTCCATACCCCTTACCCCTCCCTTTCATTGATCACTAGCATTTCCATCTAAATTTGTTTTAACATTGGGTCCCCCTATTATTTATTTTTATTCCATATGTTTTACTTATCTGTTGATAAGGTAGATAAAAGGAGCATCTGACACAAGGTTTTCACAATCACACAGTCACATTGTGAAAGCTGTATCATTATACAGTCATCTTCAAGCAACATGGCTATTGGAACACTGCTCTACCTCTTCAGGCATTTCCCTCCAGCCTCTCCATTACATCTTGACTAACAAGATGATATCTGTTTAACACATTAAGAATAACCTCCAGGATAACCTCTCAATCTCTCAGCCATTGACACTTTATTTTGCCTCATTTCACTGTTCCCCCTTTTGGTCAAGGAGTTTTTCTCAATCCCTTGATGCTGAATCTCAGCTCATTCTAGGATTTCTGTCCCACGTTTATTATCATTTATTGCCAGGAAGGTCCACACCCCTGGGAGTCATATCTCACGTAGACAGGGGAAGGGTAGTGAGTTTGCTTGTTGTGTTGGCTGGAGAGAGAGGCCACTTCAGAGCAACAAAAGAGTCACTCGGGTGACTCTTAGGCCTAATTTTAAGTAGGCTTGACCTATCCTTTGTGAGGTTAAGTTTCATATGAACAAACCCCAAGACTGGGGTCCCAGCCTATAGCTTTGATTGTCCACACTGCTTGTGAGAATATCAAGAATTCAACTTGGGGAAGTTGAACCTACTGACAGTTTTATTTCAGTCTTATGAGACCCAAAGCAAAAGACACAGCAGGGCCCACCTATACTCCTGATCTGTGGAACTGTGAGATAATACATTTGTGCCATTTCAAGCTGCTAAATTTGTAGTAATTTGTTACAGCAGCAATAGAAAATTAATTCATTGTGTTTATATTGAGAATGTAGACTGTTTCTGCTGCAGATATTTGAGATACAGAGTCTCTCTTTTGGCAGTAATTTCCTTGAACTTTTTACAGGTGTACCAGTTTGAACAGATGTATGTACCCTAGAAAAGCCATGTTTTAATCCTAATCCCATTTTGTAAAGGCAGCCATTTCTTCTAATCCCTATTCAGTACTGTATGTCTGAAACTGAAATTAGATCATCTCCCAGGAAATGTGACTTAGAGAGTCACATCTTCATGTGATCTTGATGTGATCTTGAGTGATCAAGAGTGGTTGTTAAACTGGATTAGGTGGAGACATGTCTCTACCCATTTGGGTGAGTTTTCATTAGTTTACTGGAATCCTATAAAGAGGAAACATTTTGGAGAATGTGGGAGATTCAGAGAGAGTAGAGAATGCTGCAGCACCATGAAACAGAGAGTCCAGCAGCCGGTGCTTTGGAGATGAAGAAGGAATATACCTCTTGGAAAGCTTCATGAACAGGAAAACAGGAGAGAAAGCTATCAGATGATGCCATGTTCACCAAGTGCCTTTCCAGATGAGAGAGAAACTCTGTGTTTGCCATGTGCCTTTCTGCTTGAGAGAGAAACTCTGAGCTTCATCAGCCTTCTTAAATCAAGGTATATTTCCCTCGGTGCCTTAGATTGGACATTTCTATAGACTTATTTTAATTGGGACATCTTCTCAGCCTTAGAAGTGTAAACTAGCAACTTATTAAATTCTCCTTTTAAAAGCCATTCTGTTTCTGGTATATTGCATTCTGGCAGCTAGCAAACTAGAACAGCAGGTATGTCTCATCATCAGAAAGATGAAAACTTAAGGGATAAGAAGAAGGGTCCAGGGAAGACGTTTCACAGGTTGTTTGTTAAGCTTTTGGTCTAGATATTAGAAAACAGGAAAAGTAACCCGGGGCACTCCACCATAATCCAACCTATTTCACCAGGGTCTAGAGTCCACATACAGGTTTTAAGGCAATAATAATAAAAACTTTAGTTATAAGATAAAACAGTAATAGCATTTGTTCATTTTCCTGAGTTCTGCTCTATGTGTATTTCCTTTGGGAACCTTCGTTGGTTATAGTTTGCTCATTGAAGTTTCAGGACTTGAAAACCAGTAATTACACTCTGCTTGTATTAACTCTATCAAGATAAGGAATCACATTTTAAAATGTATAATTCTAATGTTTTAAAGTCAACTATCTTTGCTCCCTGCCCCCCGTTAAGTTTTATGGCTAAAAATCCATTAACACACAGACAGAAATATGGCTCAGAAAATTACTCATCTGCCCTTGGTACTCTGTCTCTTTTTGAAGGATCTGAACATACCTCAAACGACTTGGAAATCCATTACTGAAATCTTAACTACATAGAAGAATGAAATGAGTGAGTATGATGTGTGTCTGTAAGATAGATTTTTCTATTAGAATGTAATTTAAAAAATAATCCATTTTTATGGATAGTATTTCTAATGAAGAAACTATGTAATGGGGAATTATAATTGTAAAATTTTAATAATGAATATAATTTAAACTATAATCCAAAGGAAATTAAACATTTTGAAGCAGTATCGTTTATTTTTGACAATTACAACCAAGAGATAAATATTTTTTAGTTGTTTTTATATGCTGTTCATTATTATAGGCATTTTGAGATGAAGAGAAAAACAATGGAGTATAAAGAAGAAAAGAAAATAAAGTTTATTAAATACTTATCTTAGATTGTCTTATTCAGTTCTTAAAAATTAACAAATCTGTGAGTCCCATCTTATTTATTGAGGAACATACATGGCTTAGAAGGAATCAGTACTTTACACAGTCATATAACTCACACAGTATTTGTCCTTTTGTGTTTGGCTCATTTCAGTGAGTATGTCACCTTCAAAATTCATCCATGTTATCTCTTCCCACTTCCAGTGGCCTGGCTTTCTTTCCCTGGTAGTCCTGTGCCCCAGCCCCTCACCTGGGTCCTGGCTTTTCACTCAGATAGGTGAGGGGGGCAAGGAAAGAAAAAAGAAGAAAGAACTTCATTCCTTTTTATGGCTTAATAATATTCTACTTTATAGCTTAATAATATTCCATGTTATGTATATACCACATTTGATGGGTTGCTTCCATGTTTTGGCAATTATGAATAATGCTGCTTTGAACATTGGTGTGTAAGTACCTGTTCAAGTCCCTCTTTCAAATCTTTTATATATACCTAGAAGTGAGATTGCTGGGTCATATGGTAATTCTGCACTTAATTTACTGAGGAACTTTCAAATTATCCTCCACAGTGGCTGCACAAGTTTAAATTCCCACCAACAATGAATGAGTGTTCCTATTCCTCCTCATCTTCTTTTTCTTTTAAAATAGTAGCCATTCTAGTAGATGTGAAATGGTATCTCATTGTGGTTTTTATTTGCATTTCCTTAATAGCTAGTGATATTGGCTTATAGCTTTAAGGCTAGGAGAAGTCCACCATTGAGGTGTCAAAATGGTGATGATTTCTTGTCAAGTAGCATAACATTTTGGTTCTGGCTTCCAGTAAAGCTTGGGGCCTGGATTTTCTGTCACATTGCAATGAACACCATGATGTCCTCTCTCTTTTCCCTTCTGGGTTTCTTTGGCGTCCAGCTTCGTGTTTGCCTGAGGCTTTTTCCCTGTGCCTTGTTCACAAGGCCTCCAGTAATAGGATCATGGCCCATCCTGATTCAGTTGAGCCAAATCTTAGAACTAATACTAACATCTTCAAAAGTTCTTATTTACTATGGCTTCACACCCATAGTAATTGATTAAGTTAAGAACATGTATTTCTGGGCTACATAATTCCACCTACCATGGATAATAAAAGACAGAATGTAATCTAGTACTACATATCCATTCTTTCACACATTCATCACCCATCCAACAAATGTTAAATGATCACCTATTATTACAACCTCTGTTTTAATCAATGGGTATATTAGTTGGGGTTTTGCAGAGAAAGAGAACTAAGATTTATTATATGAAATGAACTGGTTTAAATCGAAGGACTCTATGAATGTTAAATGAGAAGAAATTCTGGTTCAGAAAATTTCAAACTTATTGACCTTTTAAGAAGAAAAAGTTCCTCTTGTTAATAAGATAATACAGATTTTAGATCTATTTTGATGTTATAGTTATCTGCAGAGTGAAGGGGTGTGCTGGTTTGAAAGAATTTTCATACCCTAGAAAAGTTATGTTTTAATCTTAATCAATCTTGTGGGAGCAACCATTTCTTCTAATCCCTATTCAGTATTATAGGTTGGAAACTTGATTAGGTCATCTCCATGGAGATGTGCCTCAATTAATTGTGGGTATTAAACTTGATTACATGGAAGCATGTCTCCACCCATTCTGTGTGGGTCTTGATTAGTTTACTGGAATCCTATAAAAGAGGAAACATTTTGGAGAAAGCGGGAGATTCTGAGAGAGCAGACACTGATGACAGAATAACGAGCACCATGAGGAGAATCCATGCAGCCAGACACCTTTGGAGATGAAGAAGGAAACCACCAGCACCCCACCCGCCCAGGGGAGCTTCATGAAACAAGCAGCTGGGAGCAGACTTTGCCATGTGTCCTTCCAGCTGAGAGAGAAACACTCAACATCATCAGCCTTCTTGAACCAAGGTCTCTTTCCCTGGATGTCTTAGACTGGACATTTCTGTAGACTTTCTTTACTTGGCCTTACAACTGTAAGCTTGCAACTATTAAATTCCCCCTTTTAAAAGCCATTCCGTTTCTGGTATATTGCATTCTGGCAACTAGCAAACTAGAACAGGGAGTTAAACTTACTTTAATTAAGATCTTAATTTATATCTTAGTCAAAATCATCTGCAAAAGCCATTTAAACATAAACAGTCACTGATTCTGGGATGAGCAGATGAAAGAAAGATTAAGGCTGAAATGACAATTTATTAATAGAAAATGTTATAGTTCCCCATTATCTTCCAGATCTGGGAAGAAAAGCCCATAAATTAATTTAAGTCTCGAAATGAGGTAAACTATCCCTCTTTTGGTGAGTTGTGTGGCATATGAAATCATCAGGTTAGATGATTATAGTTACCTTGACCTGGGGTCACCTTTCTCAAACACTTTTAGAGAAATTTTTAAATATTTTTTTCTAATTTGAAAAAAATTGTGATGTCTTAGGCCAATGTCACAGAGATTGATGAGCTCTTCAATTGTAGAAAAAATAACTCAGGTGCAGTGGGTAAGTAGAACATTTGCTCATTTTTATTATCAGATAACTCATGTTATTTTTAGTACAGTTTTGTCAATGTAGAGGTAGTGTGTTTCCTTAGTAAGAATATGCCCCCATCACTAGTTAGCTCAGTTAGTGCTAGTTAGCCAAAGCAGGAGCTTTGCAACTTATAATTGTTCCTAGTCTTGGGTGCGGTCAGCACAGTAGGCTTTTAGAAAAATGAGTTTGTCTACTTATGGGCCAGTGTTCCTTTTATTTACTTTTAATTCCACATACATGCAAATAAAATTAGTTCCCCTAAATTATTTCAACAGTCTGTTTAATATAAAAAGTAATAATTTTAAATGTGCAATAGCATGGACTTTTTGTGGGCCTGTGTAATTATAGTGCCAATTCTAATTTTTATTTTTAAAATTTAATATCATTACAGCTATGGTGCCACAATCCCAGGTGCCACTGGGATTTTCATTGGTAGGAATCCCATAGGGGAAAAAAAAAGAGTTATTTTGGAGACCTGGTCTAGGTCTAATTATTCAGTAATTACAATTATTAATTCTTGCTGTATTTTAATTAAACTTTAACTTTGGGTTTATACCTGATGGAATTTTACTTCCAATGGAAGTCTGTTAAATGTCATCAAGGAATGACACTTTCTGGTATTCATTCATCCCCTTCATTCATCAGCTGCTCCTGGATCTGGGCAGGCTGTATACTCTGCTTTAATCAAAAGAAAGCCACAGAGTAATGTTATGTTAGTTCTAAGCATAAACTTAAAGAAGTTTGGTGGCTTCCACTTTTACACTTTGGGGGTCCTTGATCTTCCCTATATGAAGTCCTTCAACTTGCTAGAAAGACCAAATGATGCAGGAAAAGCCTGGCAATTACATGAGAAGGGAAAAAGTCTAGGTGTCCCAGATGAGCCCAGTCTCCAAATGACACACTAGTTGCATGTGGACTTATGAGTGACTGCTGCTAGTGCAACAGAAGGACTGCCGAGCTGAGCCAAGCCTAGACTGTACAATCATGAGCAAAGATAAAATTGAAGCACAAAACTATGTGCGAATTGTAAAATTGCATGTGGTCTTGTGATATGGAGTGAAAGATCTGGGGAGTTGCAGATTTTCATTATGGCTGATGAAGACCTCCCATTCTATAACAAAGCCATGTCCTCACTCATTTAGGCCTTTCAAAGAAAGAACTCTGTTGTTTTTCTGCAGAAACGTGATGGAACAGACTATTACCCCCACCCCCACCCCCAAAGGCCAACTACTACTGCTTCAGCCACTAGAACCTACTGAAAGAATTGCTTCTTTGCTTGAGCAGACAAGCATATTTGGTATTCCTCAGGGACCCTTAGACTTCTCACTTTCCACATATCATGCCTGGAGTGACCAAAAAAGCACTATCTCCAAGCAAAGAACCCTACTTTTACTTCCCACTGGAACTTGGCCAATAAGAGTTGTCATTGAAATAACATATTTCAAATATCCTTAGAAAAGCATGTTCTCTTTCAGTGGGTACCCACTCAAAAGGGGTTTTGAAACATAGAAAATTTTACTTAATTTGACCATAATGGAAATCACATGAAGGAACTTTGAAGCACAGATTTCTCCTACATTGAAAACACAATATAATGAAGAAGAAATTCATTTAGATTTGAGTAGGCAGGACATTTATTTTTCTTGAGTTTCTCCACAATTGCCTAGGTAGTGATGAGATGAAAGCATTTAACCCCACCATGATAGGTAAATGGGAAGTTCACAGCAGAAGTAGGCAATGCGCTAACCATAGGGGGTAAATAGATGCTTACTTAAAATGTGTATCTGTGTGTGTGTTTTAATGGAGATGTAATGAAAGTAATCCCGAGTGTCTCTTTTTTTAGAAATCGATGAATATTAATGCAGGAAACATGATTCATATAGTATTTAACAACAGTCATTCAAAATTCAATGAAAATCCACAAAATTTTTATAACTTTTCCTTAGCATAAGGAAAGCACAAACAATAAATAAACAATTTTTTAGAGTTTCCTTCAAGGTTATTTTAGATTTTCATTGTGGAGTGAAATGTGAATAACAGGTGGACATTTGGTAAACCCCTGGACTGTGCAGATTAAAATGTCTTCATGCAAAAGAGGAGCAGATAAGAAGGAAAAAGGCCATTAAATATTTTTAAAAACTTTTGTTCAAAAGGACAAATTGAACAATTCATTGAGCAACTCATGGTAAGATGATTCTTTAGCATACACTTGATAAAAACAAATATCTAACATTCAGCTCATTTATTTGCTCATCTTTGTATTTATAATGGTGACATTTTATTTCTTTGTACTTGATGATGCACAAATATGTATCATTTGGCATGAGTTCTTTTTTTCCTATTATGCACCACCTTGTTTTAGGAAAACTAAAGTGTGAAATATGTGCATAGAATTCCCTTAACTCTGAAAGACTCAGCTGTGGGAATGGTAGCTCACATCAGCTCCACTGCATGCTTTCTTTAAAAGTGTTTTTATCGGGATGGCTAATAGTCCAAGTAATCTACTTAGACCACTGCGTAATGAAATAGGAAATGGTTTTGAAAGCTTGTTCCTTATCTGTGGAAATTGTCTTCGCTGAGAGTAAGTGCAAGTCAAAGTCTTCATTACAGGATTGAATTGTTATATTCTGTCAAGGACAAACAGAATACACCAGTGCTGAGGGTAAAAGACAAGGTAGTGTAAATACATCATTGTTCTTAAAGTCAGCTTATTTGTCAGATGTTTTTTGAGGACAAACACAGTAAAATGATTTAAATACTTTTGTTACACTCACCTGGATTTCTATCAGTCATGTATTTAAAGCATTTATTGAGATACAAATTGAAAACGAAATGTTAGATTTGGAAGGATAAAAGATTTCTTCTTAATTACTAATCATCATTAAGATTATTGGAATTTAAGATTATTGGAACTTGGAACTCCATCCATTAACCAGGATTAAAATTTATGGCATTAGTGGAAATATAAAGGGCATCATCATCAATCACCTCTATTCTTGGTTTGGAGTTTTTCCCCTTCAAAACAGAAGACAGTTTTCCATTTATATTTTATCGGTTAATGAAGTAAACCTCGTTTGCGTTCTTTGTAGGTAGTTACTGTTTCCCAGTATGTATGCTGTATTTTTTTTCCTTTTGGTTCAAATATTATTACAAAAAAACCCCATTAAATCCCAAATCAGAAATCCTTTCAGCTCATCATATGACACTAGTAAATTGGCTTCTAAATTAGTTAAGGCCAGCATTATATTTCCAGCAACTGTAATTTAAAGGAATTTTCACGATACATCTCTCTGTGGCACATTTTTAGAATCTTTCTTTAGTGATTACTCGGTTATGGCTTAGAAAGTAGTGCTTAAAATGTTGCTTTTTATATCCACATATTTGCATGTGTCTGAGTTCACAAAATATATAATGATGCTAAAACAAAACAGATAAATTATCTGGATATTAAATTTGATGTACTATGTCGGCCTCTTTCAATTCAGCACAGTTGCCTAAAATTGGTAAGACTTTGCATATTCTTGTTACATTGAGACAGATAAGTATTTTTCCCTGTTGATAAATAATTTACATTAATTTGATAATAAAAGAGCACATTTGTATCATAAAATAGAGGGAAAGTTGACAAGATTAAAAAAATAAATACAGTATGAGATCTGGCCAGTCATTTGGGAATATGTCCTCAGGGTACCTGGGGGTCAGATTTTAATTCTCTCTTGCAATTGGGCTTGCTGTTAGGAAAATTTTGAGAACTGATTGAATTAAGATCACCTGGCAGTTATCACAATTCATTCAGTTGTCAGCTGTACTTCACTTGGCCTCAATTTATCATTCAATCCCTTTGCTTTAGTGGGGTTGAAACTGACCCCTAGCCTTTTAGTGTTTTTATTCCTTACAAGTACAGAATTAAACTCACAGATCAAAAGGATCTGCTACTGGGTCAGGGAATTGAGGTCTTTATAATCCACCTGGCTTTTTCACAGGTGTTATGCAGTGCACTGGAGGGACTCACCGCAGAGGTGAATGGGTAAGACTTTGACTCTTATCATTCAACTTTTGCTTCTGTGGTGGATTTTTTCCCCCCAAATTGCCAGATGGTGTTTGATTATATAGATCATAAAGAGTAATTGATATGTAATCATGAACATAATGCTTTTTTTACCCTTATTGTGCATGGGACACAAAGATTGTTATTTCCAAGTACTAAGGCAGAAAAATGTCCTTTCCCTGCCTTGAATTAGAATGAGAGATTGAAGAGAAAACAGGAATCTTTAGAGTCCCCTAAAGATTATTTTTCTGCTGTAAAGGTGTTTCAAAGTCTGTTGTTACTCTCTGGATTGATAAAAATTTGGAGATTAAGAGTACGGTGAAATAACAAAGGGTTTGCTAATTTCCTCCTTTTATTTTCCTCTCAAAAGGATCTTTGATACTCTGTTCTCCCTCCAAACAGCTCTCCTATATCAAAAAAAAAAAAAAAATTCTTAAATGTCTTCCAAGAGATGGCTCCTGGTACTGATTAACAGTAATGAATCAGACATGCTCCTTACCTTCAAAGCTTGGCATCTAGTTGGGAAAGACAGACATATCAATCAATAGATGAGATATGTTCGAGTACGATACAAGCTTTATGTTAGCGTGATTAATTCCACCTAGATCTGAAATCCGAACAGGTTCTTTTAAGAGCAGTGCTATCCCGAGAACTTTCTGCAATGACGGAAATGTTTTCTATCTGCATTGTCCAATATGGTAGCCCCTAGTCACATGTGGCTATTGAGTATTTGAAAAGTGGCCCACATACAAGAGGAACTGATGTTTAATTTTGTTTAATTTTAATTAATGTACATTTAACAACCAACATGGAGTGTGGTGATAGAGGGTTGTGCTTAGAGTGCTTTTTGTCTCCTCGTTTATTATATTTTTATACTGTAGGTATGGGTCTGTGGCCTGGATAGAGCCCTAACTAGGAGAAGAGCTCACTATCCTTTAAAGACTCACCCTCTGTTATATTTGGGGAAAAGGAGATTTGACTGACTTCTATACTGAAACTCACTCCTCTAACTCCCTTCAATGAATGAAGGGAGTTAGAGGGGTGAGTTTAAATGCAGACACCTGGAATGCTGACTTCTGTTGGCACTACCAGGCCACTGTCTGACAAGAACTGGTTACAGGGATTCATTAGTTCTCTACAACACCGTGATTGCAAGTTTCTTTGAGATCATAGGTTTTATGAAAGTTTTGTTATAATTGGAGGAGGTTATAATTTAGAGAGAGAGAAAAACATCCCTGAAAACTGGAAATTAGAATCCAAATTTGACTTTTTTTTTAGAATCTAGGTTCAAAGTTTACATCTTTAGTCACAAATCATTAACGGCAGTGAATATGAGTGTCTGCTGCTCTACACTGTTGTCAGCATTTGAGATCATATTTAGTTTTTAACTTTGTGAATTAGGTAAAGAAAAAGCATTTGATTGTCTACATTCAATTCTTTTTTGATTATTTTTGAGAATAAAAACTTATCCCTAGGCCCATTAGACTTCTGTATTCCCACTTCCGTGCAATTTTTTTCAAGTTTTTGTCCATTTTTCAATTTGTATATGTTTATTAAATTATAAGAACCTTTGAATTTTGAGACATAATATCCTTTGTCATATATACTGCAAATATATTCACAATTCATGCTAATATTTTGTTAATGGTGCATTTTTTGGAATAAAATATTTAAAACCTTATAAAGTGTGATCTTTTTTTTCCTGGCTCTGTGGTTATCCTTAACCTGTACTATCCTGAGATTCCATTTCAATAACATTTTCTTCCAAAAAGGTTTCTTTTTTTATGTTTACAGCTTTAATTTATCTGGCACTTAGTATTATGTGTGACATGCGGTACAAATCTAATGTCACTTTTCTCTCCAAATGGCTAGCCATTTGTCCCCAAAGTATTCATTAAAATATCCATCATTTTCCCCCATCTGATATAAAACATTACCTTTATCATCAGTTAAGTTTATTATATTTTTGGTTAGTTTTATATTTTGAATCCTGTTTGGTTGACCTGCCTTTCTGTTCCTGCACCAGATACCACCATGTGTTCTTTATTTTATGTTTCTCTGTTAAGAGTGAGAACATGTCCTTTCTCTCACACTTCAAGATAAGTAGCTCCTGTTGCCTTTTGTTTTTTCTCAAGTCCTTTTTTTTCTGCTCTCCCCTCAGATACATTAATATCTTTTTTTGATAAACAGGAATTTTATTCTTTAGAGTTTTGTTATATTGTTTTATATTGTTTACATGCCATTCAAGATCAATTTCAATATTTACATTAACAACTAGGTTGAAGATAATTATATTTATGTATGTAGGCATAAATATATATGTATGCATCAAATACATATATATTTATTGTGCTTCAAATCTGTCACAAGTTCTTTAACACTACACATCCCCCATTACTGAGTTCATATTTTTACTTATTTTCCTGACATTATATCTTCATTTTTTTTCCAAAAATGGTACATCAGGTGAATTCATTTTTAGTATGTCCTTGTCTAGAATAATTTCCTTTTTTTTTTTTAAGTAAAATATTGTTTGGCTTCATGTAATGCTCTTAACTCACAGTTATTTTTCTTCAAAACAAGATATTTTACCATACATCTCTACTTTCGTGATGCAGTAAAGAATGTGAAAGTAAACATGGTATATGTCCTTTATGGATAACCCATGTTCACATTCTTACTGGTTTCCTTTCTGGTTTAAATATTGTTCTAGGAAGCACTTGTATATAACCTTTTTTTAATTGTCTTATCTCGAGACATGATAAATCCTTACATTTTCAATTGATAGATCATTGACTCAAATTTTCATTTTTATCTGTGATTATTCCTTCTCTTTTTTTTATTCTCTCAATAATACCAAATTACTCATATTTTGGCTTTCCTTTTGTTTTCCTTATTTTATCATCTGATTTAATATTCTTCATTTGCAGTTATTTCATCTACTTTATGAGGTTATCAAAACTGCAGATGGCGTGACAAATTCAACACCATGTAGAATCAATTATTTGTTGATTTTTGTTAATGCCTACTTTAATTCTACTTCTATATTTCTTATGAAAATGTCGGTTCCATAATTCAAATGTTTTCTGTGATTCTACATTTGAAATTTAACATCAGAAAAGATTCTCTTTCGCATAAACATATCATGAAAATGTTTTACCCTCAAAGGTAATAGCAATTCTGTGTTTCTATATACCTTCACTTTCAGAATGCTAGAGGCCAGCTTTTGTTTCATTGGTTTTTGCTTTGTCTTAGAACTGAATTTGATTCTAGATATAGGGCAGTTACTTTTGCCCTGTTTGTTAAAATGTTGCCCCTTTAAAAATATTTTCATATTTTATCTACCTGTTTGTAATAATCATTAAATTTGAGAATGAAATTTTTTGCTTTTTTTTTGTGTGTCTTGCTTTCTTTAGGTCTTGGTATTATTCTACATTAGTTAGTAAGAAGATTGGCTCAGCTGGGTTTGTATCCTGACTGTGCAATTTACCTGGTGTACAACTTTGTTCAAGCAATAGAACTGCTCTGTGACTTAGTTTTCTCATCTGCAAAGTGGGGATATCAGCAATACTTAACTTTTTGTGTGGTTTTGGGAATTAAAAGAACAAAAATGTGCAAGGTACAGAGACTAGGGCCTCCTAATAATCTAAGCACTCACTAGATGTTGGCCATGATAATTTTCTGCATATACTTTGTGAGATTCTTTCATTCTTTTTTATTTTTTTAATGGGCAGGCACCGGGAATCGAACCCGGGTCTTCTGGCATGGCAGGCAGCATGCTTGCCTGCTGAGCCACCGTGTCCTGCCCTCTTTCATTCTTTTGCTCAGAAGATGTTGTTGAGCCCCTGCTGTGCTCAGGCTTTATTCTCGGCATTGAATGTAGAGCATGAACAACAACAGCAGAGGTAATTTCTGTCCTCATGGAGCTCGTATTTACGTTTTAGAGGCTAAAAGAACAATAAGAAGTATGAGTAAAGTAGTTTGAATTCCTTTAAGGCCCTGAGTTTGGTCACAGATAGTAAAGAGAAATGGATTCCCCTTTTGGAATTCTTAAAGAGATGATTATCTTGAAGTGTAAGAATTCACCTAAAGTCATTATTATCACAGATTGCTGTACCTCTAGTTTTCTGCACAGCTGTGTAAAATTAGATCCCCAAATGCTGGACCCTCTTCACAACACTTTATCATAATGTGATGTTTTCTTTCGTGAGTATAGGGAAGCCTGTGGTGGAACCTAGGAGAATTATCACCTCCAAAAGAGGTTTGTACTTCAGAGAGTCCCCTGGAGGACTCCCTTGGACATTACTCGCCAGGGTACAGTTGCCTAACAAAGAGACAGAGTGTGTAGTGAGACAAATGCTTGGGGGACATTCAGGAAAAGAGCATGTGCTCAGGAATTAGGGAGATGGCCCGTTCTCTATAACCAAGAAACCTGGAGGACGCCACCCTTTGTAGGCTATTAAAGGAGAAGTCAAGGCTCCAGACATTTGAAAGCAATTTAAGTGGCCATTTCTTGACATGAGTTATTATTGATGAATTTTTTTAACATGTCCATTTTTTTAAATGACTCTATTAGCAAGGCTATAGTTGATAAGAGAGGATGCCACTGGTAATTGAGAAGGGAAATGGATGTATTTTCATTAACTGAGGGTATGTTTTTTCCCTTACAATTATCCTCTATCTGGTAACTACTGTCAGAGGACTTGGGGTCATGCCTCTCTGTCAGTTGCACAAAGTTACTTGGATCATAAGGGAAATCAACAGCTGATATTGGCTTCATTTGCACTGCCCTCCATTACTGAGTGGTGAAGATTAAACCAATCCTAGTATTCCCATAATTTTCAGACACTGTGGCAAATTCCCTGTGCTTTAGAAATTAGCAAATGGGTGCTCTGCCAACACTAAACAACACGTTTTATGATTGGATAAAAGCTAAGATGATTTCAAGGCTGGATTATTTTGTGTAAAACATTATAACTTCCTGGGTTGTAAAATATAAGCAACAGTTCCCAGCAAGCATAGCCCATTCCATTCAACACAGGTGCTCAGAAAGACAGATGCCTTGGGAATCTCTATGTAACCCAGTAAAGGATAGAAATGTAAGATAGCAGCAGGGTTTAAAAGAGAATATAAGTGATCTTATACATATATAACACTCTTCATTCACTCCGAACCATTCACAGTGCTCAAAATCGCCAAAATAGGACACAGCAGGTGCATAAGTAATTTAAATACATGCAGTTATACATTCAACAGAGATGGGTTTAAGATATTATAGGAGATCAGAGGAAGGGATGAAGCAAATTTGCCTGGGGGGAGGACAAGGAAGGCTGATGGGAAAGGGGGTAAATGTACTATATATTGAAAAAGAAACCCTATGAAAAATATTTTTCTCTATATATGTACACATATGTATACACATATATATAATGAATGTGCTGACCACAGTTATTTGGGGGGATTAAATTTTCAAGGTTTACATTCTTTCTTTTTGCCTATATGTAGTTTTGAAAGTCTTGTTTTTTTATTACACTAAGATGAGTACTTAGTTTTTGAGAAGGTAGAAAAGGGCGTTTCCTGTAGAGAGATCATTATATCCAAATTATCCAAGGAAGTTAATATCATGCAGCCGTTGGATAACCAAGAGAAAACTTGTGATGTTGAATAACAGGCTTCATATGTAGTGAATACAGGAGACGAAAAGGCTCCATAGATAACTAATTGGTTGGAAAACCTTTTGCCACACCAGTGGAAAAGTAGAATGGGGTGGGGGAAAGGCTTGCATTTTCTAGTCACAGGGGCTTGAGTCTCTCCTTTTTTTGTTAATCACTGAACCTCCTCATCATCTGAACAAAGCATGTGAGCACATCAATTATATACACATAGAAATGTCACAACACAAATTTGCTTTGGAAGGCAAAAAAAGAAAATTTAAACAATGGTTTCTTTTAGATGGTACAATCACAATTAAGTGCCTTTAAAAGTTGTCACTAATAACAGAAAAGGAAATAATCTAACAACTTTTTAATTTCCAAATTTTTTAAACTTTTTTATTAAAAAAATTAACAAAACATTAAGATATTCCATTCTACATATACAATCAGTAATTCTTAATATCATCACATAGTTGCATATTCATCATTTCTTAGAACATTTGCATCGATTTAGAAAAATAAATAAAAAGACAACAGAAAAAGAAATAAAATGATAACAAAGAAAAAAAAAGATTATACATACCATACCCCTTACCCCTCGCTTTCATTTACCACTAGCATTTCAAACTAAATTTATTTTAACATTTGTTCCCCCTATTATTTATTTTTATTCCATATGTTCTACTCTTCTGTTGATATAGTAGCTAAAAGGAGCATCAGACACAAGGTTTTCACATTCACAGAGTCTCACTGTGAAAGCTATATCATTGTTCAATCATCATCAAACAACATGGCTACTGGAACACAGCTCTACATTTTCAGGCAGTTCCCTCCAGCCTCTCCACTACATCTTGAACAACAAGGTGATGATATCTACTTAATGCATAAGAATAACCTCCAGGATAACCTCTCAACTCTGTTTGAAATCTCTCAGCCATTGACAATTAGTCTCATTTCACTCTTCTCCCTTTGGTTGAGAAGGTTTTCTCAATCCCTTGATGTTAATTCTCAGCTCATTCTAGGGTTTTTCTCAGTCCCTTGATGCTGAGTCTCAGCTCATTCCAGGATCTCTGTCCCACATTGTCAGGAAGGTCCACACCCCTGGGAGTCATGTCCCACGCAGAGAGGGGGAGGGTGGTGAGACTGCTCATCATGTTGGCTAGACAGAGAGGCCACATCTGAGCAACAAAAGAGACTCTCTTGGGGGTGACTCTTAGGCCTAAATTTTAAGTAGACTTGACCTATCCTTTGTGGGGTTAAGTTTCATATGAACAAACCCCAAGACTGGGGGCTCAGCCTATAGCTTTGGTTGTCCACACTGCTTGTGAGAATATCAAGAATTCAACTTGGGGAAGTTGAATTTCTCCCCACTCTCACCATTCCCCGAAGGGGGCTTGCAAATAATTTTCCAGTCACTGAACAAATCACTCTGGGATTCATCGGGGCATCACTCTGGACAAACCAGCAAAATCTCATGTCCTACCTGAGATTCCAAGTATTATGACATTCAAACTATCTACATGAGTTATATTAGGAAATGCACTAGTCAAAATATAAATTTTGTAACAAAGAAACATTTTGTGCTTTAGTCTCACACATAAGGTGACATTTTAAAGTATTAATTATTATCTATTTTCAGCACCCTGCAATAATGACATTTCTTTGTTCTTCCTCATGCAAAAACATTTTAAAAATTTGTACATTGTACATTTCACTATTATTATACACTCTAGGCATTCCTAGATTATACCATCTCAATCTTTACCATATATCTTTCTTTCTGATTTCATTTATGTCCCCAACCCTCCTCCCTCTATCATTCTCACATGCAGGTTCTTTCAGTCTTTTAACATAATTACATTACAGTTAGGTAATATTGTGCTGCCCATTTCTGAGTTTTTATATTCAGTCCTGTTGCACAATCTTTATCCCTTCAGCTCCAATTACCCAATATCTTACCCTATTTCTATCTCCTGATGGTCTCTGTTACCAAGGAAATATTCCAAGTTTATTCACTAATGTCAGTTCATATCAGTGAGACCATACAGTATTTGTCCTTTTGTTTCTGGCTAATCACACTCAGCATAATGTCCTTAAGGTCCATTCATGTTGTTACATACTTCATAACTTTATTCTGTCTTACAGCTGCATAATATTCCATCTTATGTAGATGTCACAGTTTGTTTAGTCAACGGTTGATGGACATTTTGGCTGTTTCCATCTCTTGGTAATTGTTAATAATGCTGCTATAAACATTGGTATGTAAATGCCCATTTGTGTCCTTGGCCTCGTGTCCTTTGAGTAGAGACAGCATATAGATGGGTCCTGTTTTTTAATCCATTCTGCCAGACTATGTCTTTTGATTGGAGAGTTTAATCCATTAACATTCAGTGTTATTACTGCATGGGTGGTACTTTCTCCTACTATTTTGCCTTCTCGATTTTGTATGTTATATATAATTTTTGTTCTTTTTACCTTTACTCATAGTCTTCCTTTCTACACTCTTCTCCACACCTCTCTCTTCTATCTTTGTATCTGTCTCTAGTGTTCCCTTTAGTATTTCTTGCAGAGCTGGTCTCTTGGTCACAAATTCTCTCAGTGATTTTTTGTCTGAAAATGTTTTAATTTCTCCCTCATTTTTCTCTTTTAATAATTTAAATATATTATTCCACTGTCTTCTCGCCTCCATGGTTTCTGCTGAGAGATCTGCACATAGTCTTATAGGGCTTCCCTTGCATGTGATGGACTGCTTCTCTCTTGCTGCTTTCAAGATCCTCTCTTTCTCTTTGACCTCTGACATTCTGATTATGAAATGTCTTGGAGTATGTCTATTTGGATCTGTTCTCTTTGGGGTATGCTGCACTTCTTGGATCTGTAATTTTAAGTCTTTCATAAGAGTTGGGAAATTTTCAGTGATAATTTCCTCCATTAGTTTTTCTCCTCCTTTTCCCTTCTCTTCTCCTTCTGGGACACCCACAACATGTATATTCGTGCGCTTCATATTGTCTTTCAATTCCCTGAGTCCCTGCTCATATTTTTCCGTTTTTTTCCCTATAGTTTCTGTTTCTTGTTGGATTGCAGATGTTCCATCCTCCAGTTTTGAAATCCTATGTTCTGTCTCTCGAAATCTACCATTGTAGGTTTCCATTGTTTTTTTCATCTCTTCTACTGTGTCTTTCATTCCCGTAAGTTCTGTGATTTGTTTTTTCAGACTTTCAGTTTCTTCTTTTTGTTCTTTCCTTGCCTTCTTTATATCCTCCTTCAATTCATTGATTTGGTTTTTGATGAGGTTTTCCATGTCTGTTTGTACATTCTGAATTAATTGTTTCAGCTCCTGTATGTCATTTGAATTTTTGGTTTGTTCTTTTGACTGGGCAATATCTTCAATTTTCCTAGTGTGATTTGTTATTTTTTGCTGGCATCTAGGCATTTAATTACCTTAATTAGTTTATTCTGGAGATTGCTTTCACTTCTTTTATCTAGGGTTTTCTTGCTGGATGAATTTGTTGTCTATCTGTTCTTTGACATTCCGTTCAGCTTTATCTGGACCTTTAGCTTTAAGTTTTGTTTAACAGAGGAGAATTTTTCAGTTGTTGTTTTCTTGTTTCTTGCCCTGCTTGTGTGGTGCCTTCCACCCCCCCCCACACTTAGGAGGGTCTGCTTAGATATTATATACCACAGCCAGATTTTCCCAGACCAAACTGGCCTCCTATCAGGAGGAAAGAGTCACCTGTGTCGGTTTTCCCTGAGGGTTAGACCCAGCAGGTTGAAAGACTTTCCTGTGAAGTCTCTGGACTCTGTTTTTCTTATCCTGCCCTGTGTGTGGTGCTTGTCTGACTGCAGGTCCCACCAGCATAATATGATGCGGTACCTTTAACTTTGGCAGACTCTCCCTGCTGGGGGCGTGGTGGAGACAGAGGAGAGTTTGTAGGCTGGTTTTAATGGCTTCAAATTACCAAGCCCTGGCGTCTGAATTCCTTGAGGGAGGGATTCCACCTGAGTTGGGCTTCACTCTTCCCCTAGGGAAGGCACAGGCTCCAGACAAGCCCCCAAAAGAGCTCACTTCTGCCTATGCCTGGGGCAGTTGCAGCCAGAAAAGTCCTGCCGCTGTATCCAGAGGCAGTCAAGCCTTTGTAGATACACAGCCACAAAAAGCTCTGTTTCCTTCCCCCCCCCCCCCCGCCCCTTTTTCTGTCAGTCCTGCCCCCTTGGCGCTGGGGCAAAAATGAGCAACCTCCGCTTTGATCAGGTTCACCTAAGCTGGGGGCCTATTTTTAGTAGTCAGAATTTGTTAATTAGTTCCACAATTGGCATTTGATTGTGCCCAGTCCCTGCTGCTGGTCAAGTCCTTTCCTTTCCCCTCTGGGAAGTGGCCTGTGGGGGAGGGGCGCTGGCCACCACAGCTTTGGGAACTCACGATTCGGGGGGGTGCATGCAGCTGGCCCAGCTGGTCCAGACTGGGGTACGCTGTGTCTGGTCAGTGATGTGGCCCCAGGAGTTGTTCTGTACTGTTTCTGGTTATTTAGTAGTTGTTCTGGAGGATGAACTAAAACGCACATGTTGTTAAGCCGCCATCTTGACCCGGAACTTAATTTTCAAATTTTTTTAACATAATTTAGTTTGTTCAATCATCACTGCAACTATAATGGAAAACATGTATAAGAATTACTAACTATCCAGACATAGTTTTTGGAATGTTCCATATTGATAAGTTTATTATTAAACCTTAAGTAGGGCATGAGATTTTGTAGGTTTGTCCAGAGTGATGCCCTGATAAATCCCAGAGTGATTTGAATAGTGAATCAAAAAGTATTTGCAAAGTCCCATTAGGGGAATGACAAGAAAGGGGGAAAATTCAACTTCCCCATGTGGAGAATTCCTGATATTCTCACAAGCAATGGGGACAACCAAACAATAGGCTGAGCCCTCAGTCTTGGGGTTTGTTCATGTGAAATTAATCTGTGCAAAGGATAGGCTAAGCTTACTTAAAATTAGGCCTAAGAGTCACCCCAGAGGACCTCTTTTGTTGCTCAGATGTGGCCTCTCTGTCTCAGCCAACATGACAAGCAAACTCACTGCCCTCCCCCTCTCTATGTGGGACATGACTTCCACGTAGTTACAGGTGTGTAGCCTTCCTGGCAACATGGGACAGAAATCCTAAAATGAGCTGGGACTCAGCATCAAGGGATTGAGAAAACCTTCTTGACCAAATAGGGAAAGATGGAAATGAGACAAAATAAAGTGTCAGTGGCTGAGAGATTTCAAACAGAGTTGAGAGGTTATCCTGGAGGTTATTCTTACACATTATATAGATATCACCTTTTTAGTTAAGATATAATAGAGAGGCTGGGGGAAAGTGTCTGAAAATGTAGACTGTGTTCCAGTAGCCATGTTTCTTGAAGATGATTGTATAATGATAGAGCTTTCACAATGTGACTTTGTGATTGTAAAAACCTTGTGCTGATGCTCCTTTTATCTACCTATGGACAGATAAGTAAAACATATAGACTAAAAATAAATAAATAATGGGAACAAATGTTAAAATAAATTTAGTTGATTGAAATGCTAGTGATCAATGAAAGGGAGGAGTAAAAAAATGATTATTAAATTGTTATTTGTCAGATTCATGTGATATCCTATGTGTAAGCTGTTGTAGTTTGGTAAACCAGTTCTCAAAGACAAACAAATAAGCCAAACACTTATTTGTAGTATTTGCTGATTTCCCTCGGTATATATATTCCCACTATGGCCAATATTAAGTTACCAATGGCTTGACAGCTGGCTGATAAAATTTCTGAATATTTAACAATTGGCACTCCTAATTTAGTATGATGTGCTGATGTCAACACACCTTTGTATGCAGATACATATCATGGGCAGTGTTATCATAATAAATAACATTATTGGAGTGCCCACTGTGTGCCAGACACCGTGCTAAGAGCTTTGTAGACTTTTCCCTTTTTATAATGATCACAATAGCCCTATGGAGAAGAATTATTACTGTCGCCATTTTCAGGTGAGAACCTGTGGTTTAAGAGTGGTTAAGTAACTGACAAGTTATACAGTAAGATATATACGTATATGTATATATGATTTGAATCAAGTGTTAGGGAAACGACCAATTATTAGAAACTTTTCCTGTATAAAAGATCACATGCTGGATAGATGTATTTAGATCACGTTGTCTTGTGTGGGGGTAGGGAGTGGGGATGCTGGTATAAGAAGGAGGGAAAGGAGGAAGGAAGAAGGAAGGATGAAGGGAGAGAGAGAGGAAGGAAAAAAGACAATACTATCAGCTTTGCTAGCCTAATCAGGTGCACAAAGGAATTCAAGAGGTATATGGTCAGAGGATTTGTAGATTGTTCATTAATGAGCCTGCTCCATCCTCTATAGGAAGAAATGAAGCAGCAAAGGCTACATCCTTCAAGGCATCCAAACTCCTGGGTCACACTAGTGGGTGGGGTTATTTTGATGGTAGAGGTGTATGCACATGAGTAGGGTTCATTCTTAGATTTCTGGGCATAACAGAGTTTGCACACTGAGTTATGGATCTCTGAGCTTGGTCTTCATTTCCTCCCCTGGATAAAGAGTTATGAGCTTTCTTGTAGAATAGAACAAGGTTTTCCCCACCTCGTTAATGTACTTGCTTCTGTCGTGACCAGCCTGGCTCAGTGTCGAGACTAAAGGGAGGCAACGGGGAATTAAGAAAGAAAGACAAGAGACAAAGATAGAGTTAAAGCTGGGACCAGGTGGGACTCGGAGCTCCAGTGGGGACTCAAAGATCCCAAGAGATTCATCACTGTTCATTTTATAGGGCTGAGAGGTAAAGAAAGTCACAAAAGTGTAGCTGAAGAATAGGGAAGGAGAAAGCAGGGCTGAACCATCTGCTTCCCTGTGCTGGGACGACTCAAAAGTTACATGTTTCCAGAGGCCGCCTTCCACCCAGGACTCAAGCGGCTTTGCAACACTTTAGTCTTGCCAGGACATCAGGTGCCTATTCCCATCGAGACCCCTTTGCTATGTCTCTGCAGCGAGCATGCAACCTCTGTATCTTCTGCACCCTCTGTCTCATCCGGGCCAGTTTCTGCATTAGAGTCTGAGGCACATGGAGCCTCCTTTGTGACAATCCCCAGACCACAGGCAGGGGATGACTTTAGCAATAGCATAAACCATAGTTCTTGTTTTGATATCTGCGTCTCAATTCCCATTATCCAAGTTCTGCTTTAAGAACCTGGATATCAAGCATGTTAAATGTGATCAGCTCACTTAAGTTAGGAAGGAAATTAGAGATCTTAGCAAGGGGCAGAAAGCTATAACTCTTCATTAGTGACTCATACCTACACTGGGGTTACAGCAATCTGTTATAAAAGTCTGTGAGTTAGAGAGCCAGCTGTATCATCCGTCTTTTCTCTGAGGAGGCTATTGAGGTCCAGAGAAGTTAAATAACTTTTACAAGGTAACATATTAAGAAAAAAAAGTCTAAGTGGTACTGAAACCTATAGTCTTTAATTCTGAATCACAATCTTCATCCATAAAACTATCCTGGCTCATGGGAAGCCATTGGAAGCTGAATAGAGGATACACTACTGCAAAATTGTTATTGATCCCTGGTATAGCTTTTACCCAAGGAAAACAAGGACTGGAAGTGAAACCATTTCAGATCAGCTCAAATTGAGAGCTGTGGCATGATTGAGTGACATTCTTATTAGCTGATGTGCTTTTCTCTACCACATTGTTATTTATTTGTTCAACAAACACTACTGTGTGCCAACTGCTATCTCAGGAGCTGATGGATTGGAATGAGTACAACTCCGTATTTTAGAGGGTGCCACCTCCAGCAACCACAGCGTTATATGGGTTGTAAAATAGATACATTTTCAAAGTGAGTGCATAAAGGGAATAAGCTAGCTTTGCCTTGAATTTGTGTAAAAGTGTTTCACACTAGTGATGAGATTAGGGCTAGAACTTAGAAGATGAGGGAAAAGAGGGCATTTCCCAAAGAGTTTAAATGAGGTATGAATGGATTCTTGGCTAGAGGATGGAATTCCCATGGAGAAGAGGGAGGCTGGAGAGTTGGTCTGGTTTGGAAGAGGCTTTTGCACCACTTTAAGGAGTCTAAGCTCAATTTGTAAGCAATGTAGATGAGAGTGAAATCATCATATTTAATTTTGACCAAAATTAAGTCATGGACAGGTGGGCTGAAGTGAGAAGCATTTGAAGCATAGAAGCTAATGTATTACATTAGTGTAGAAAAATAGTAATTTCTATTATTGTTCAGTCCCTTAGAAATCATGTTTTATTCCACAAATGTCTCATTTGATAAGGTACTTCAAACTAATCTATTTATGAATTAAGTCAAATATTGTACATTAATATTTATAATATGAAGTTAAGTTATCAAATTGCATGTGTATGTGCGCTCTAATTGAGCAGCAAGTGGATCCAATATGTCATTAACTTAGTGATTTGGCTATTAAATGAACCCCCCAATAGTTAAAGGACAAAGAGAGATCAATTACTTCTTGATGTCAAGTTTTTTCCTTTTACTTTGAAATGACTATAATCGTGTGAGACTAACTGAAATCCTAGGCTCAATTTCCTCATAAATGAAAAGCTATAAAACTGGAAAGATGAGTAATTATGCTGTATCTATTGAAATAATGTAGGAAATGCCCCATCCCTCCATCTCATCCTTTGGACTAGATTGCCCAGAGAATGAAACAACTTTGCTTTAATCTTTGACCTACATTATCTGCCTCCAGAGTCAACTCTGGTAAACACTTGCAATTATATATCTTGAACAGATTGGTGAGGAAGAGTGATGAAAATTGTGCGGTGACTGTTAATCAGCAAAACTTGTGGATGCATTTTATTCTACAATTAAGCAGATCCAAGATGTTCTGAGCTTAATGGAAAGAAGACTGGTTTAGGAAACAGAACATCTACGTTGTAATAACAGCTCCCTTGTTAATTAGCCTAAGAAATTCATAGAGGTAAAAGCTGTCTGACTCTTAATTACCTCATGTGTAAATTATGAATAATGATGCCTGCTGTGCTGGTTTAAATCTGTTATGCACCCCCAGAAAAGCCTATGTTCTTTTAATCCATCCCTGTGGTTACAGACCTATTATGGGTGGGACCTTTTGTTTAGGTTGTTTCTATGCCTATTTAACCAAGCACCTTTAAGGTGGGTCTTAATTCCCTTGCTGGAATTTTTTATGAGGGATAAAAAGCAGAGACAATTTGGAAAGAGCTCATTAAAGCTAAGAGAGAAACAAGAACCCACAAAAGCTAGGAAAGAACCAAGAGATTGCCATGTGCTTTTTCATGTGACAGAGGAAACTTGGAGGCCAGCACCTTCCCTCAGAGAAAGAATCTACTTCTTGACGCCCTAGTTTGGACATTTTCATGTCCTTAGAATTGTAAATTTGTAACCTAATGAATTTCCATTGAAAAAGCCAACCCACTTCTGTTATATTGCATTCTGGCAATTTTAACAAACCAAAACACCTGCCCTACCAACTATGTAGAAATTCTGCCTGCCAAAGTCACCATATATTAAAGGACGTGAAATTCTGAAACTCTGCAAGTGTGAAGCTGTTACATCAGAACATTGATCTAGCAGCTAAGGGTATCCCAGTTATTGATACCTAATTGCGGCTAGGCTCTCTTTTCTGCACCTTCCACTTTCCTTTTTCTAGTCTGGCCTCTATCATCTCATTGACTTTTCATGGTTTCAAGCTTAATTTAGGTTGGAAAAGAAGTAAATTAAGAGTCTGCCCTTTTCTGACCCTTCCAGATTGAAGATTTAATGTTTTGTCTCTGTAGTCTTTTCAAAACCTTCACTTTCTGAAGAAAATAACTATTTGGGCTAACTTTTTAATGATTTTATTATAGCAGTCAATATAACATGAAAAGAAAATAAGCAATCTAAATAATGCCAATGCTAACTATTGAGTACTTTCTCTGTGCCAGGAACTATGTTTTAATATAGTATAAATATTTCATATATTATGTTATTAGGTTATGGGGGAATATTCACTCCCCACACCCAAAATCCATAGATGTAGTTTATTTCTCTACCTTTTTTTTTTTTTTAAACCTGGATTGTGGGTTTAAAATCATATATATTAAATCTCCTTGTTTTCTCATCTGAAAGATGTTAGATGGATCTGGGTCCAGTGCTCAGTGAGACACTTCATCCCCAAAGCAGTCAACATGGTTTGATGCTGCTGCTCAGATTCCAGGGAACAGCCTAACATCTGTTGAAAGGATGACCTTTCAGATCTCTTCCAGCTCTGGCATTATGGAACTTTTGCTTCTCTAACACCAAGGGAATGGTAGTCACAGCTTGCTGTGAGCCACAGTGGGGAGACATCATAGTGGAGTATTGTGCCCTGGCAGATCCCCACTAAGTCCCAATGTGTTCAGCACACTTCTCTCCCATTTGACTTGGGGATTGGTGCTGTGGTTGACTTGGACTGATAGAATATTGGCAGGTGTGATGTCACTGAAGGCTTGCAAAGTGCTTGCATGACTGGGCTTGCTCTCTTACCCTTCTGCTATGCCAAAAGAATACGTGTCCAAGGAAGCCTGCCAGTTCCAGAAAAGGATGATACGTGCATGTGGCAGAGATACCCTAAATGTGTTGCACCAGCTGTTGTCTAGCATGTCTAGCATGATCAGCCAACCCCCAGCTGGCTACAGAAGTGTGAGAAAAATAAATGTTTACTATATTTTATATCATGGAGATTTTGTGGTTTGTTACAAATCATTATTTTATCCACCTTAGGTAAAACAGTAAGATTATTATCTACATTTAATAGTTGAGGAATTTGGGACACACAGAGATTCAGTAACGTGCACAAAATGACATTGCTAGCAATGAACAAAGCTGGAATTTGAACCTAAGTAATTAACTGTGGTAGTCATAAAGACCATAATATTTGGATTTCCATTCCTCTTATTGTATGTATAAGAACTCAAGAAATACAACAAATGTCCTAGTTTGAAGCTGTTATGTACCCCCAGAAAAAAGCCATGTTCTCTTAATCTGCCCCTGTGGATGCAGACCCATTGTGGGTGGGACCTTTTGATCAGGTTGTTTCAATTGAGATGTGACCTACACCATTCAGGTGGGTGTTAATCCTTTTATGGAGTCCTCTATAAGAGGATAAAAGACAGAAATAGCCCAAAGAGCTTAGGGAGAAACACCTGCAGAAGCTGAAAGGAACAACCTGGAGAGAAGTACAAGCAGACGCCAGGTATGTGCCTTCCCATTTGAGGGAGGTGTCTCAGATGCTAGCAGTCTTTCTTCAGAGAAGGTATCCTCTTGTTGATGCCTTAATTGGACATTTTCATGGCCTTAAGATTGTAATGTGCAACCTAATAAATCCCCTTTGTTACACGCCAGCCCATTTCTAATATATTGCATTGAAGCAGCTTTAGCAAACCAAAACAGATTTTTGTACTGAGAAATGGGGTGCTATGATTTGCAAATACCAAAAATTCTTTACAAACAGGTAAGGGGGAGATTCTGGAAGAATTGTGAGATACTTGATAGGAAAAAGCTAGATTGCTTTGAAGAGACTGTTCATAGAAATATGGAAGCTGAAGGTACTTCCAATGAAGCTTTAGGAAGAAATGATGGTGTCTTTGCAGTTTGGAAAGAAGGTGATACCTTGTTATAAATTGGCAGAGAACTTTGGCAAAATTGAGGCCTAATATCAGATGGAAGGCAGAATTTGAAAACAATGAGCTGGAATATTTAGTCGAAGAGGATTCCAAATTAAATGGGAAATTCAGGCTTACTTCTCCTTGCAGCTTGTAGTTAAATGCAAGAGGAAAGAAATAAGCTGAGAACTGAAATCTTGGATACAAAGAAACCAGAAATTGATGGTTTGGAAAATTCTGGGCTTCCAGAAAGTGAGTTTTCAAAGAATAGAACTCCATGTGAGGATTTAACCAAATAGAGAGCCAGCCAGCCCTTTCAGTGAGTTGGGATTGGAGATGGAGCTATCGAGAAAGGATTTGTACAAAGTCCTACTGTCTGATGGAAGGGACCCCTGTGTTGCTGCCTGCAAAACTAACAAGTTTTTGTGAGATCTGTGTGAACAGATCCAAACCACTGCCAGTTTGGACTCAAAGGGACAAAAAAGGGACAGATTGAAGGAAAAAAGGCAGAACCATGGAAGCCAAGGTCTAGAACCAAGAAACCTTGGGCCAAGGAAAGCAGACCCACCCATGTGCATGGAAAGGGTGAGTTTACTCCTAAGTTTGCAGATGGTGGGTCTACTTCGCCATTGTTCAGGAAGAGTGTTACCATTCCAGGGCTCTCTGATGCCTGGGGGATTGAAGGGAGCTTGGCCACCCTGTTGTTCAGGAAAAGTGCTGGAAACCCAGGCCACATTGCCCAGATGTTAGAACACATTGCCCGGAGTTTGGGGAGAGCTGGTCTCACCCCACTGTTCTGAGGGGGTTGGGTATGTGCCCTGGAAATGACAGAGAGTCAGGCTGCCACTCAGATGCTTGAGAAGAATGGGGGAGAGACATGGCTGTCTCTCCAATGCTTGGAAATGTTGGAGCCCTCACCCTACTGTTTGGAGAGAACAGGGCCACTGTGCAAGCCTGTGGAAAGCAGTGGGACTGCTGCTTTCTCAAACCCAGAGGAGAAAACACCATTCTAAGGTGATTCTCAGACCTGAAAATCTAATGACATATGCTCTGAAGGTTTTCAGAATTGTTTGGGACTTTTGACCCCTGTTTTCCTCCCAGTTTCTGCTTATGGAAATGGGAATGTTTATCCTATGACTGTTCCTCCTTTGAATATTTGAAGCACATAACTTGTTCTAAGTTTCACATGTTCACAGCCAGAGGAGAATTTTGCCTTAGGACAGACCACACGTGTAACTGATTTTGATGAGGCTTTCTACTCAATATTGTTACTGAAATGATTTAAGGCTTTTGTGACATTGTGATGTTTCACTTATGGAAAGAACATTTCTTTTCTCAGTTCAGAGGGTGGAGTGTGCTGGTTTGATGCTGATAGGTACCCCAGAAAAGACCATGTTTTTTTTATCTATTCCTTTGGATATTGACCTATTTTGGATGGAACTTTTGATTAGGTTGTTTCAGCTGAGATGTGAACATCCCACTCGAGATGGGTCTTAATCCCCTTACTGGAAGAAATAAGGGACACAGAAAAAGTCCAGAGACCACAGAGAAAAATCCCCTGGATTTCCTTAGAGAGGAAGCCACTGAAGCCAGAAGTTGAAAGCAAGAAAACCCAAAGAGAAGTACCAGCAGACACCAGCCATGTGCCTTCCCATGTGACAGTGGTGTTCCAGATTAAAGCAGGCTTTCTTCAGAGAAAGTATCCTCTTGTTGATGCCTTAATTTTGGACATTTTCATGACCTTAGAATTGTAACTTGTAACCTAATAAATCTCCTTTGTTACAAGCCAACCCATTTCTGGTATATTGCATTGTGGCAGCTTTAGCAAACTGAGACAGCAGATGTTTGCTGATTTTACTTATTTCTCTATTTTTAAAAACTTGTGGACTGATTAAAAATTCCCAAAAGAATATTGATAAATGAGACTAATGTCACAGTAGTAGCAAAACAGTGACAATATGAATATGTTAATATTTAACTAACAAGTGGATTCATATAATTTATTTTAGCCAGCCTCCACAGCTACAATTCCTCTGCAATAATCTTTTTTTTTGTTTGTTTTTTACATGGGCAGGCACTGGGAATCGAACCTGGGTCCTCTGGCATGGCAGGAGAGCATTCTTGCCTGCTGAGCCACCGTGGTCCGCCCTTATATAATTTATTTTAATATTGGATGTTCTTGTATCAGTAGCACACTCTTTGGGTCACTGTAACTTTATAGTATCATGTTTGTTAAATTCAAGTCCAGCCTCATTCTTCTTGTTTTAATTTTTCTTCACTATCCTTATCTATTATTCATCCATGCAACCTTTTAAATTAATGAGTCACTACCCCTTCTCTTGCTCACTGAGAAAAGGAAAGCATGGGATTTTTATTCCAATTTCAATATATTTTTTAATTAACTTGGGAAAATTTTTATGATGATGAAACTTCTCATCCAGAAACATTACTCTCTTCATTTGACTTAATTTATGTTCTTAAGTAGTCATAGAGTTTTCTTCAGCAAAGTTTTAGGCATACTTATATAAATTTAAGTTACTGCCTTTGTTTGAAGTCTTCCTGACATCCCTCTGGTTCACTGTGTTGTGTTACTTTTTATACCTATTATATAGAAATTTAACTCTTGTCTCTATATTGTACTAATAACTCAGGTGATGACACCCCTTTCTGAATTAACCTAAGTAGTGCCATTGTAAGCTGTTGTCCCAGTGATATTATTAAACTAGCCCTTCTAATCTTAAAAATGTCACAATTTGTATAATAAGGTAGTCACCTTTCTTACAACCAGCATATTACTGTCAATCATTTCCTAGATTTTCCTAGATTTTTCCATTAAATATCATAGTTCACCTCTATTTATTTGTCTTACCAGATTGGATCTATTACTCAATTATTTTCTGATTTATTTTCTTATTTATGTTTAGATTTTTTTCCCTCTAGAGTTACTTAGTGGCAAGATTTTTAATTTATTCAATGTATTGCTTGTTTATTTCACTTTCGTTTGCTCATATTTGCTTTTGGAAACATTTAATCCTGAATTCACCCTTGATTTAATCTGATTGTATTCCATATGTTTTGAGAAGTTATTCTATTTCTCTAGAAATAAAAAAAAAGCAAATTAAAACAGAGATAATTATTTCATATGTATCAAATTGGATAATATTAAACAAATAAAAATGAGCAGGATGGGGTAACTGACATTCAATCAATTATTTTTTCTTAAGAAGTTAGAGAAGTATCAGAGAAATGTGATATCATTTTGTTCTGCCTTCTCAAGTAAAAGAAAACTTAGCTCATAAATAATTTAGGAATAAATAACTTTTTTTTACCCTTAAAATTATGGAGAAATTCTTAAGCGGGCTTGGTATTTATTATTAAATTTTTGTTTCACAGTAAATTCCAGTTTTACTTTTATTGTTATTTTCTCTTAATTCCCAGATACTTTTTGATGTTTTCAAATTCTTATTAGATTTGCCTAAAATTTATTCAGTCACTCAATTAGCTTACACAGCTCCATTTGAAGTTCAAGGACTTTTTTTTCAACTTTTTCCCCAGTTTTTCTTATTTCCCACATCATTTACAGAGCATAAATGTGTTTACATAAATTTGTATCTGTGTGTGTGTGTATATGTATATATAATACTTAGATTTATATCACAATTTCATCTTATATAAGTTTCTTCCTCAAAATGATCTTTTTGATCTTTTCTTTGCATTCTGCATATTCTGATATGTCTTTCCTACGTTTTTTCTTTGTCAATTCAGCTGTTTATTAATGCTTCCAACATAGGGTTTAATTTTCATATAATAGTTTTAATGTTCTTGCAATTTCATTTTTTTGATCAGCTCTTTCCCTACCACACATTGTTATCCCTTTCTACCACTATTATATTTAATAAATACCTTCTTTCATTTTCTTGATATTGCAAAATTCCTGAAGTTTCCTCTGAATTTCTCAGTAAATAATTTCTTTGAGGCATTCATTCTTTTGAGTCTTTGGGATGATGCTTCCTTTAACTACTGCTCTATTTTTTTTTCCATAAGCTTCATTACTTTTTTAATTGCTTTAATCCTCTTTGAATGAGGCAGGACATATCCTGACATTTTCAGTGAACTGTCCTCAGATGCCCTCTCATGTCTTCCATGATGAAGTTTGAGTTGGTTTCTCTAAGGGAAAGTAGGAGCAGTGTTTGCAGTCTACAGTTCCCAGCTTAAGTCTCACTTTCCAGCAGCTATTCATGCTGAGTGAGTCCTTTGTTTTGAGATGAAATTATCTTCTCTATCCTCAGCCTTGTTTTCTCAATTTCTGATCTAATTAAGAACAAAAAATAGGTTATTTCTGGTTCTGTTCAGGAGCTGCAAATATATTTTTGCTCCTGAACATATTTAAAAATTTTGTCATTTTTATGGCATTTGTTTGTCTGCTCCCTCCAAAATCGTCACTTTTGTGGCAGAGTGAGAATTGTATTTCTGATTACAACAGAACTTTTCTAGCTGTATCAGAAAGCAGAAAATAGGTAAGAAGCAACATGACTTCCACCCTTTTTCCTGGCAGTGTTTTAAGAAGTGGAATATGTGTTGCCATGAGGTAAAACAAAGATGGTTTTAACTGTGCAATTCCACCTACCTCATGGGTAGAGGAATTTCCTTTCAGATTGTGGAGTGAAATGTTTTTAAGTCCCAAGTGTTCAATTTTCATTTTTTTCTAGGTAACAGAACACACATGAGTGGAAAGATGACTGAGGGTACTTCAGGGACAACACGATGCTGAACTGAAAGTCTGAGGTTCTTTTTGAGCTGTGCTGTAGTTGTAGTAGTCTCCTAATCTTCCTTTCACTGTGACTACCTGCTCTGTCTTCCATGCTTAATAAATAACCATGTTAAATGTTAATTAAGAACTTCGTGACTGAAGAGCAGAACACCAGTATCCACTTACCTCCCTTAATTGCTCTGGTAGTTTTAGAGGCAGAAACCTCTAGGGATTAGGGAGGCCACTTTCCTCATTTTATGAATGAGACAGAGTTCATCGCTTTTCTAAGGACAAATGACAATTCATAATTAAAGCAAGTACTAACATCCAGGCAGTTATCACTTAATCCACCTTGCTTCTGACTTCATCGACTGGGTTTTGAGTTGGTCATGTAAATTATACTGTGAACTGATTCTGCTTAGAGATTGTGAGATATTGAATGAAAGGCGAGATGAATTTTTAAGAACAAGGAATTGGGAAATATGAAAAGAAACTCAAGTGATGAGCTACATCACACATTACACACCGTGAGAACACATTAGGTATTACTTAATAGTAACAACAACACTGCATGGAACATAATATTTTACCAATCAAAAGGAAAGAAGAATGCTTCACAGAAGCTGTCATTTGTATAAGGCCACACAGCCAGTAAATTCAGTGCCTTAATTTAATTCTAAATCTGGAGGGTGTGTTTAGCTTCACTTCCTATTTTTAGGCAATGTTTACTTTGTCAAGTTACTTGGAATCCCTGAGACTTAGATTCTGCATTTGTTTAAAAAGAGAAATATTATTACTTATCTCAAAAAATTGTTATGAGGCTGAAATTGGAGAATGAATGTGAAAGTGCTTTAAAAATCAGTTTGTGCTGTACAAACGTTAGATGTTATTTATATCCTCTTAAAGTCATAATCATCACCAGGTTTTACCATCACAGTCAGCTCTGAAAGGCAGTCAAGTATTGCAGAGTTCTGTCTGACAAGGGAAAGATAACAGCCGGCCATAATGAATGCTCCCCGAAGCCTTTCCACTCATCCACAGTTGCTGTGAATTGATAATGCTTCTCCAGATTTGCCACTGGAGTTTTGCAAGCATCAAAAGTCTGATGAACAAGTGAAGCTGTTCGGCTCTAAGCAACATTTATCTGCAGAGGTCCATATCTTTAGCTTAGAAAGCTGTAAAAACAACCTGCCAAGAGAAAGACATAAGTTATTGCCTTACCTTTACAGCAGGTTATCCTGTTCTGCAGAAATACTGACTTTGCCCCATCCATGCTGATAGAACACCTGGTGGCCACTGTTAAGTGTGAAAGTAGAGATTTGGCCAAGCAGGATGGGGGTTTAAAGCAGGTGGCCTTTACCTAAGGGAAAAGGTTTTAAAAGTAAGGATTTTGTTTTGACTCTTTTGTTGACTTTATTTAAAGTTTGCCATCTTGGACACCATATACCTGTCTGTGTTACAGAATAGTACTGTTATTTTTAAAGAATAAATATTATTTTCATTTTGTGCAGGCAAATTTAACATTTAATTGAAAAGCATTCTTGAAAGTAAGGAGCTATTTCTAAGGGTTAAAAAAAGGTCTCATGTTTACTCTCATGTGTTTAAAATAATAAGATGAAGCATAATGGGTAAGTATTAAAATAATACTAGAGCAAAATTTATTTTCAACTTGTGAAGCTTTTTGCAAAATCATGTTGTAGGGAGAAGGACCAGAATTTTACTCAAGACAGACACATAAGAAAACGAATTCCTATATGCCTATTTTAGGAAATAACATCCCTCTCTCCTTTTATTACCAGTCCTAGTTCTTATATTTTGCTGTTTGTTTAACTGTTTTCAAAGGAAGGGCAATATACTTAGAGTTGGAATTTGAGGATTTTCCTGAGATAAAAATGCACAAAATGTAATACTAAAATTTTGCTAACTTTATGACATGGTGGCTAAGAGTCAGTTTGCTTAGATTCCACATTTTCCGTTCCATTCTGAAGGGTTGGTAAGACTTCTTAATAATGATGAGCTACTTGTCCACAACTAAGAATTCATTTCATAATATTCATGGTATGGATAATTTTTACTCAATCTGTACATTTCAGTTTAGTGCTGCTTTTTTTTGTTGTTGTTCTTTCCTTCGGTGCTTGTACAAACTAATTTTCTTTATTTTTGTACTAACCATGGGATTTTAATAGAGGAGTATACTAAATAGGGACATTGAAAACCTGGGCTTCAAAGATGACTCTTGAATCAATAAAAGAAAAGTGAGAAAGGGAAGGGAAGAGATACTAGAATGGTCACCAGCTTGGAGGTTATTTACCATTCCCAAGAGCTAAGAGAGAAACGGGTTCCTTGTGCGTTAAGTGCCTTTGATATAGTCAGAGCCCAGTGAAGTTCAGCCAGCACAGAGTGGGCCAACGGAAAAGCCTCAGGATCTGAGGAGGGGAGAATGAGCTTGGCCTCAGGGTACAATTGAGAGAGAAACTCTGGCATCTTCCTGATTTGACACTCTAAATTTAGATCTAGAAAACATCACGAGAATGGGCATACAAAAAAAGAGTGGCCTATTCTTAGGTCTGCCCAAGAAAGGCTCTAAATGTTCAAGGGTAGCAGGTAAAGAACTAGGTTTCTTATTCTTTTAAAGTCACACAAACTGCTTTTTATTTCTGCAACTCAGCAGTTGGGGGACTCTGCTTACTCACTGTTTCATTTTCCTACAAAAGCCTTGACCCAGAATTCCATCCTTCCACTGACTTTCACAGGTATCCTGTCCATAGACTTTGCTGAAAAACCAGGTGACTATGGAAAAGGACTTTCTCTGGCATGCAAGCACATGGACGCAGGTTTGCACTCTTGCCCACTCCTCTTCTCTCACACCCTCTCCTTCCAGGTTTCTTCCTGCCAGCTCTCAGTGGTCTTATTTTACATTTGAGAGGAATGTTCTTGTGAAAATATTTAGCACTGGCTACTCTTCTACCTAAGGAAGATTTTCAAAACATTTTTCCATAAGATAAATTCTTGTATTAGCTGTTAAAATGATGCAGTTTTCTATTAGCATTTAAAAGAGAACAAAAACCTATTTAACACATGAGAAAGTGCTTGATTGTGGGGAAATCCTCAGAAGTGTTGGAAACGGGCACTCAGCCATATAGAAATACTTCATAAAAATAATCATTTCAGCCAAGTCATGAACTGTTTAATAGACTGTTACTACATGTTCATATGCAATTCCTTTTACTTTTTCTTTTTACCATTTAGTTATGACAATTTTCAAACACCAAAGTTAAGAACACAATGATCATCACTCGGCTTTAAAATCGATCAACATTTTGCTAAACATGTTTTATCTACTTCTCCCCCTTCTTACTTTTTGTTGAGCTATTTCAAAGCACTTTATCCTTAGACGCTTCAGTTTGCATCTTAAAGTATAGTTTACAACTGTAGTGCTTTAGCACATCTAAATCATTAACAAAAATGTTTGATAATATTTAATGCCAAAACATATTCCAAGTTCTCTCGTTGTTTAAAAGATGTTGCTTTTTTCCCCATAAAATCAGGCTGCACCCATGTCCATTATATCTTCTGACATGTTTCCGCTTGTATAAATGAGAGCTATTACTAGTTATATGCCAGTTCTGTATCTTTGAAGAAAAACTACTGAAAGCAGAATCCAAATACAGCAGAAAAGGAATCTGGTGGATCCCAGGGAAAGAGCAAGTTGTAAGGCATAGGGGACAGGAAAGAGGAGGCATATCTTAAAAATTATAGCACCGACAAAATACAGTGTTTCAAGGGCAAAACACAACCTTAGAAGAGGCTGTGTTTCAAATTGATCTGTTCTTAAATCTTTTAGTTTATTTTAACGCAAGGGTTACTGTTTTTGTCACATTTTCTAGATGACTGTTAACTAGATTTTGAGGTACCATTTGTTTCAAGGTGAATTTTATCTTTTGAAAGGTAATATTTGCTTGATGATTCTAGGATCTTTGACAGTTAAACTACTTTGGCAGTGTTTGAGTTCCCCACCAGCTCATTAGTAATACTCTTTAAGCTTTTTTGTTTGTTTATTCCAAACTTATTGCTTAGAAGAACTTGCTACAAATATTTGTAGTTATTCTTGGATTCTCATTAAATTTGGGTATTCTCCTTTTGGGATGAGTTTTGTTAAGTTCTTAGCACCCCTTCTCTCTTCCTCTTCATGTTTTTACTGCTGCACAACTCTTCCTCATGCTTGAGAAATATTGAACATGTTCACCTAAATTCTTGCTTTACAGAGATTACTTTGTTACCTAGTTCTATTCAAAGTATCCATGCTTTTCATTTCACTACTTTAGCTATTCTGTCTGGATTTTAGGATGTTACAGATATCTAGATGATTGATAGACAGTATATATATATATATAGATAATTAATTGTCATGGTCTTGCCACCAGAATTGTGTCTTGTACAATTGCTAGAAATTAACTCACACTTTGAAAACATTGAATTGTCGTTTCTGAAATCACTAGCATGCCCTCAAAGAACACATGTTACAGTGATAAAATATACCAGAACAAAAACTCCTGCCATCCTCATTTGTGTGTTTCCATGAGAGTTGCTATCAGGAATCCCTCGAGGTTATAATACCTATACATTTATATTTGTTTCTAAATTAAGATTGTACTGATCCTTAGAGTTTTAATATCACAATATCTAATCTAGATATAGCAACACCAACTTTCAGGAATATCACCATTACAGAGGAATGACTGCATCACTTTGTTGCATTCTTTCCTTCCAAGGAAGATGTTGGAATACGTGGAGGGTTCTTTCCTGTAGTTGAGGTGCTGGATTACATCAGGAAAAGGAAGATGGTTAGTCTGATTTCTTGAGACAGAATCTATTGTTGTAAAAGATTTAATAGGACTGCTGTTGGTATGTGTGTGAATCTGTTAAAGTGTATGATGACCTGTTTTTTATCATCAGAGAAATCAAAGGGGATAATGTGCTGATGTGGAGATGAGAGAATAATGGCTAGAATTAATCTAACAAATGACCTTATTAAAACACCAATGGATTAAAGTCAGTTATAAGGTAGCATCACCAGTTTCTTTCTCAGCTACTTATAGAGAAGTACAAATCTGGATAAAGATAATACCCAGGGCATCAAATAGCTCTACACACATTCATATGCAATGTATAGCATTAAAAATAATAGTATATTATGCACAAGGATAATGCCTGACTTAAAACTAAAAGAATAAGATTCCACAGAAGATAGAGATATTGGAATTATCAAAGACATTAAAATTACTATGATTAATATGTATAATATATGTAATGGCAAGATGGAAAATTTCAGCAGAAAACTAAAAATTATTAAACAATGGAAAATTTAGAACTGAAAAATTCAATAACTAAAATTTTGAACTTGAACAATGGATTTACTTGATTAGACATTGCTAAAGAAACAATTAGAGGAATGGAAAAGAAGTCATAAGGAAATATCCAGACTGGAGAGGAAAAAAAAAAACTATTGAAATACTCGGAAAGCATGCAAGAAACATATGGGACATCCTGACAAATGATGACACATATGTAATTGTATTCCTAGAAGGAAAGGAGAGAGAAACTGGGATGGAAATAATATTTGAAAACATGATGACTGAGGATTTTACAAATCTGAGGAAAGATACCACATGAATGGATTAAGATCACTACAAATCTCAAGTAAGGACAAATGAAAACCACTCTTAGAAAAACCATAATAAAATTGCTGAAAACCAGAGCAAATTATTAGATGCTGCAGAGAGAAAAAAAAAAGGCACATTACCTTAAAAGAAGAAAACAAAATTAACTGCTAGATGATCAACAGAAACAACAGAAGTCTAATGAAAATGGAATTTATATCTTCAAAGTATGAAAAGAAAAATAAGTACCAAAAAAACAAGTCTGATAATATTGAAATAAGGAACTGGCCATGTTTACACATTACTAAATGTAAATTATGGATGTGCTGTCTAAACATTAGCCTCCATTTGCTATTTAGCCTAGCTCATTTTGATACCACCCTGATGTCCTTTTTAATATTCTTCTGACTCCAAACCTAAGTCTTGATTTAGCTGAGAGGATGCAGATAGCAGGCTGGGCTCTGTACTCTTGATTAGATGCACCATCATCATTGGTTTCCTTAGCTTAGGATATACTCAGATGATGCTGAGTCAGCATGAAAGGACACTCAGCAGTTAGATGTTGCTCAGCTTTCCTGGTTTTCCTCAGTAATATACAGGTTCAGTGTCTGATACACCTGATAGTTTACATTAGGTGTGCCTCATCATATCTGAAGAGCTGTTAAAGATGACTCTTTCAACACTGAACTCCCTCTCTTCCTCAAACAGCCTCATTTCCTCAAACATCCCATTTTTCTTTTTCATAAGAAGAGCTGGCACATACTTCAAAAAATATTCAGTCTTTTTCAAGCTAATAGTTTATTCAGCATATGCATATCTCTGGATTACTTCTCTTAAAAAGTTAAATGTCTGAGCCATCACTGGCATAAATGCCCACCAAAATCTACCTGCTAATCCAGAGATTTTTGTTTTTTAAATAAAAATCTAAATTCTTATTATTAGGATGGGTCTCAATTGGTAACAGGATTTAAATACTTTAAAATTGTTATTGAGACTAATATTGTGGGGTTTTAACATCTTTACCCACACACTTGAGCAATAGGTACCCATACCTCCTATGCAAGAATTTAATCCTAACTTCTGAAAGGCCGATCATGCCATGGCCATCCTAATTATTACATTTCCACAGCCCCTTTTTTTTTTTTTTTATGTCCACAGACTTTTAAAAGAGCATGATTGGGAAGTGGAAGGAAAGGACAGTGCCAAACTGGGAGACTTGTATTGGTAATCTACAATATAAAGGGAAATAAACACACAGGCAACACATGTAGACTCTGAACAATGCTGTACTTGCCCATCATTGTGTGAACTTTCCTCTGTCTGCCTTTTTATCTAAAGTATCGGTGTCCATTTCAGTGTAAGTCTACCCATTGTACCAGGATGAAGAGCGCCTCCAGTTTTTCACCATTGGAAATTTGCAGTAAGCTGCTTTATTAATTTATTTAATCTCCTCAGACTAACAGTTGCATCAGAAAACAAATGTATTCTATATATCAGAAGGAGGCATCCAGTCAGAATTCAGGTAAGACAAAGATTTATCTCACCTATCCAACAACCGAACTTCTCCAGAAGGCCTTCACTGATCACATACCAGGAAGTGGCTTTTTGGGTGTAATACCACTACCATCTTTATCAAGGGCCAGGAAAAGTTGAATAAAGGCTCAAAGAAGGGAGTAGAAACTGGTACCCAGCCCCATATTCCATAGACAATGAATGCTAAAGTTCTCCAGCTATTTCTCATGCTATGGGTACTGGAATATGAAAGAGAGGTTATGTAAAATTAATAGATAAATTCCTGGGCCAAGAAAGGAAAAAAAAAAGGAACTTAAAATCTTTCCTAGGGCTGAGTAATTACTGTATAGTTCTTTTTTCCATAGGGGTAACTTGGTTCTTTATGTTAACTAAGAAATAATAAGGGGTTTAAAGATCATAGAGGGAAAAATGAGATTTTACAGGAAAGATTTAACCAAATACATGGAATTTAGTTGGCTGATAAACATAAAGACTGAGGTAGCATTGCAGATTTAATAACTGGACTATGGTGTCAAATAATTGTCAACTCTAACAAAGGTATCAAGTGATGGGTCCCAAATGCCATTTGTGATTGCAGTATTTTTACTTTCTGAGAAAGGAGTCCTACTCAGGAGGAATTTTAAAATTACAGTAGCTAATTGGATTTGCTACTGCTTAATTAAATGCTTAAAGTAAATTTTCAATCAGCTATAGAAACTATAATTGCTGTATTTTATTTGGAATGCCAGTGTTGGTTGTGAATATGGGATCCTGTTAACCACAGCAACTGCCAAAGGATAGGGCTATCTACCTGCTGTTTACTACCTTTCCAAGAGTTCTGTAGCATTGGAGATGAGTTCTTTCTGTGTTTTCTGTGTTTACAAAGCATTTGTGAGCATTTGAAGTGCTAGAAACTCTGTAGGCATTAGAGAACTCAGAGATAAAGAATTCAAATTTTAGTGGAGAAGATATCTGTTTTCATATTCAACTTGTGTAAATAACTTATTGAACCTACAAGCCACCATCTTTACAGATATATCCCATTTTAACTCTCATCCTGTTGATTTTGGCTCAACTTCTTGGCCTGTGAAGATAAATTGAAATCTTAATTTTGTCATCCACTATTTTAGCTATTGTCTCCCTTCTTTTCTCTATTCCCACTGACATTTGCTATCTATAAAATTAATGACCATTCCTTTTATACTATCATCAGAGTTAAGTGATAGATAGTTGAGCACCATAGTTTTGTGATTTGGGAACCAAAAAATAATTTATTATCCTCAGATTATAATTTGAATTGTGGAGAAAATTTGCCAGACTCCTTTGAGCTTCACTTGGTCATATGCAAAAGAGGGAAACATTTGTCTCACAGCGCACGTGTGAATAACTCAGTATTCCCTTACTATATGCAAAGTTCATAGCACATCATAGAAATTAACTATTTAACAAACTAACTATGGCAAAAGGAGACAACCTTACAATTTATCATTGATCCATTATCCAAACATCTGTGAATACTGATTCTATTCCAATTCTCATGCCAAAGTCTAAAGATATCAAGAACACCAAAATGTATTTTTAACTTTACAATTAAATATGGGAGATTGATGAGCAAATAGTAAAATTAAAGCAATCTTAACATCAGGCAACTTAGGTCATTAGTAAATTTCATCTATATTTTCTATGTCATTCTCAAATATGATAGCATGCTTTGCATTTAAAAAAAAAAGAGATCTAGTTCCATCATCTGAAGGTGAAGTTCAAGTGCTATGTAATAAAGACAGAATAATAACTATTAACGTTAAATCAAGGTTCCCTGTGAACTAATTTAACTCTGTTTTCCCAGTTTTACTTTCTTTCATCCTCCTGTGTTTCCCATGTACCTTGGCTTCTAGCCAACTCAGTGGCTCACCATTCCACACACATAGTGTGCTCCCTTTTGATTACCCAATCAAAAATGGGTAATTGAATGTGCGCATTTTCTTCCTCATGCTTATAGTCCACTTGCTGTCTTTTCTCTGTCTGGCATTTTATCTTTCAAGGATGAATTTTTGGATAAAGGGAGTGCCTCCTTCTTCTGAGTTCTCAAAAGATACCACATATGATGATGCCTATTCTATAATTAGGAAACTGTGAACTTTCATACTAATCCTTTCTGATGACAAAAGAGTATTCCAATCTATGATGTATTTAATTTCCTTAATCATTCTCCTATTCTTGTGCAGTTGTGTGCTATTTATTTATTTATTTATTTATTTATTTATTTATTTATTTTCTCTCAGATATATTTGGTCAAATAGTTTCAAGTTAAATGGCAGAGGTTGAATTACTAGGTCAACATTGTTTTATTATAGACATTAATTTTCTGTGATGTTAATTTGATTGATTTTTAGAATACATTGAAGGATATCAAACTTTAAAGAAGTGATCTACTTGTGAATCAAAGGATACGTATATAATATAAATCATCACCACATTGCTGTGTATTGGCTAAATTTGCATTTTGATATATAAAGCATGTTTAAGAGGGGAACAAGTAGCTGAAGTATTTTGCTCATTTTGAGAGTGTTATCTCTAAACCTAGAATGGTTTTAAGAGACTAATGATGCATAAATAATATCCTTTTCTCCCTAAAGCAAATGTTTAGAATATACATCTGTAAGTGACTGTGATGAGTCAACATTTTCATCTTGAATGGATGTTTAGAGATTTAAAGATGCTTCTATTTCCCTAATAATTTTGCTTTTTATTTGGATCTACTAAAGACTTCACCTCCTTGCTGGATAACTTCCGTTGTTGACCAAACATATTCAGATTGCCCAAAGAGTGAATATACTTTCAAATGGTGATGGTTAAAATTTTTGTTGTAAAATATGAAATACTTCCAAAAAAGGGACATCTTAAATAATTTTTCAACTTGATACTATCATTGAAATAAATATAACCTCTTAGAAAGACTACTTAAAAGATGACAGAACTCATTTTTTCCGTTAATTGTGTGTCTACCATGAAATCTGCTTCGTTGTCTTGGTATTCTATATTTGGTTGGCATTTCACGATTTTTAAAGAGCTCTCGTATAGGTATTTTTATATTTGACTTTCACATCAGCCTTGTAATGTGGGAAGGCAGTTTTAGAGATGATTTTGTGACGTGGAGATATTGTGGCCAGCCTACCCCAGAAGAACAATAGACTGAAAGTGAGACTAGTATTCAGGATTCTTGGTTCCCACTCTACTATTCTTTTTACTTCTCATACTGTCTCCAAACTAGTAGGGTGCCTTATTATCTATAAATGTCTCCTGAGCTACAAATGAATTATTCTGACAAAATTGGAGATTTTATAAAACTCTGTACTTTATAATAAGTGTTCTGATGCCTTTAGAGAAATATAATAGGCTTCATTTCTGGTTTTCCTCTAGGCTGTATATTATCTTTGATGATGAGCTTATGTTTTATTATATATACAGTAGACTTACTGTACTTGGGTTCCAAGCACCTCAAATATCCTTCTAATTATTGAAGGATAATTTCAAGTATCCTTCTAAATTATTAACTGCTTTTAGTCCAACAAAGACTCTTCCCAAGATAAATAATTTTTTTAACCTAAAGTTAAATATAAAATATTGAATAGCAAATCCCTGATTGTTTCATGATTCTTGAAGCATTACAGTCATCCAGAAGGCATTATATCTACCAAATGAGTTAGGACAATTGATTTATTAGTTTTTTCTGCCCATTTTTATGTACATAACATATTGAATATCTTGAAATAGGATGCTCTATGGAAACTCTCAGGATGCTCAGAAAACTATGAAGTCTCTAAGGCTGCTTTTGCAAATTCCATGCTATGCCAGATGGTTCCAAATTTTAAGATTATTTTAAGATTCCCAGGAGCTGTGAGGCAGATCAGAAGTCAAAGTTGAAGTCAAATCTGGATCCCTTCTGCCTATGTGTACTTTCGCCTTTCAGAAATTTGGTTCAAGTTCAAGGAAGCAAACATTTACTTTCTATTTAATAGCAGACATTCCATAGGGTTGGCAACATAAAAGTGGACAATTCAAGATCCTTGCCTTTAAGTACATCACCATTTAACAGGAGAAATGGAAAGATAAGGAAATTAATTATTATAAATTTAATAGAGAAATATGTGCAAGAAGCATGGATAACAAAAAAAGAGAGAACGGTAAATCTGTGCCAGGAAAAGCTTGCATACTCCCCCAAGCTTACCTCATTTCTCTACCTGGAATGATCTGGGGATGTGAATCACATCCATTCCACAGAGTGCTCCACTAATTTACAAAGCACAAAATATATCTACCGGTATGGTGAGGTTTCCTTGGGATGTATCATATAATCATGGTATTTCAGATACCAGAAATAAATAATTGGTGGTCTTCAACTAAAATAAGCTCCAATTAAAAGAAGCTGCCTTTAGAATTGTCTTTGGCCGCTGGTATAGTTCTGTCTAATGGTTCCTTTGAATGACAAAACAAGGTATGAGACAAAATCAAGGTCACTGATACAATTATGTTCTAATCAGGATTTAGTTAGGAATACAGAAGTCCTGTTAAGTGCTTTGTGTAGAGGCAGCTATTTGAAACAGAAATAAAGACTTAAAAGTATTTGAAAGGGCTGCAGAAGCAGAGGTCAGGAATGCCACTATTGGGAACCGTAGCTGCTTGTATCAGGAAAACTCAGAAAAATCCCTGGAAATGTAGGGAAGCGGTAGTTGACATGCAGGTGCCAATTAAGTATAATGATTTCTCCTTCCAAATCCTCCTCCAATGCTTTTTATTGACAGGATTTACGTGGGAACTATAGGAAAAGGGATTCAAAGAAATTCAGATCAAGAATTTTCTCCTTTTTGCAGTAGATCTTGTACAAGGATAGTAAATGAATTAACAAGAGACCATATAGCACACCTGCCAAAATTACCCCAAACTTATATCCATAAATTGCTTTTTTATTAAGTTTATCATTTTTTCCATATTTTGTGTTGCAATTTGGAACAGAATATATATGGAAGAGTGAACAAGAATTACTATATAAATGGCAAACAGCTTAAGAGTTGACACTTTATTTTGGCTGGGAAAGTAACTGTATCTAAAATGGTTAAGAGCTCAAAAATACACAGCTAATAAATGGTAATTTTGAGCTAGCTTTGTAAACTTCTTAATTCTTCCTTTCTGCATTTAGGAATGGGGAGAGTACTCTTAGACTTGCTCATCAGATTAAATAAATAATGCATATGAAGTATTTGGCAAAGCAGCTTGCATAATAACTGCTCAGTAAATGACAGAAGTTATGGTTTGCAGCATCGTCATCACCATTATCTTAGGTGTTGAATCAAGCACAAGTTATTTGGTACTTAACCTGGCACTCAGTTTGAAAATATCTAAATTCAAAGTAAAAGAACAATTATTGGGGGAGATTAATATACAGGGGTGTGTGAGTCTGGAGACAGTTAATAGATTATTAGCCAAATTAAGGTCTGTGTGCATGTGTGAATTTTTGAAAGACTGTCACAAGCAGCAAGAAAAGCAAGTTCAAGTTCATAGTTGGCTGAGAATGAGATGTTTGGGGGAAACTGGAAATAGTTCAGGTTAGTCAAAGTTTAAAGTATGACAAAAGTCAGGGAGTCAGGAGAGATGGGGTTGGGAGGGAAGGAGGGTAGAGGCATGTAACTTCTTAATTGTGAATCAAATGACAGGGTTTGGATTTTATTTTGAAGGTCAGTGGGAACCAATGAAGAATTTTAGCAAATTAGTGACAGCAGCAGTGTTTAAGAAAGCTCAATCTCTTCCATGAGCGGAGAATGAATTAGAAGGGGAGAGACTTCAATCAGGTCAACAGGAATAGAGAAAATTATATTAATCCAGTCAAGAAGAGGTGAGGGTTTGAACTAAGGCAGTGGTGGTAGGACCAGAGAGGAGAAGTTAAATCAACTAAAGTTTAGAGAAATTGGGCTTGGAGGCAGGAGCACTATTAGAGGAAAGGGGAGATTCGAGGGTGGCACTCATGTTTTTACCTGGAGTTGGTGGTGCACAGTACTATTCAGAGAGTGAGAGAGAATAGGAGATAAAGAACAGGATAAAAGAGGAAAGTTTGAATTAGAAGAAGGTTCATCTGCAGAGTCCGTGGGATATCAAGGTGGGGATATTTGGCAGAAACATGGATCTAGCCCAGAAGACAGATGTAGACTGGAGATTGAGAGTTGGAAGACATTTGATTATCAGATGGTCATGGCAGGAGATAAGTACTTTCTGGAAAATATATAGAAAAATAAAAGAAATGGGTAATAGAAAATAAAGAAGAGGAGAAAGGGTGAGAGATAAGACATGGGAGAGAGAGAGTGGCATAATCTGAGCTATGTCTTTATTATTATTATTATTATTATTATTATTATTATTATTATTATTATTATTATTATTTGACATGAGTAGGCACCAGAGAACCCAGGTCTCTGGCATGGCAGGTGAGAACTTTGCCTGCTGAGCCACAGTGGCCCACTCAGAGTATTCAGCGATAAAATATGGTTTTAAGTGGTAAAAGCTTAGGGCAGAATCCCATAAGGGGCCCCAATTAGCATTTCAGAAGGTAATTTATAAAAAAACAAACAAAAAACAGTTCAGGGATTCTGAATGATGGTCTTAATTTTCAAACCTTTGCCACTTGCTCATTTTTGGTGTTTGATTTTCCCAGTCCATTTCACCACTGGGATCCTAATTAAAGCCTACAATGAATATGCCTCTGTAATTGATTGGGGAGAAAAAGGAAGAAGGTGCTGGGAGACAGTGTTTCATTCTTCAGGTGGTTTTTGTGGGAACAGAAACCCGAAAAGTAAAGTAGGGAGAGAGGACTGAAATGTAGAGAGATAAGCAGGCTGAGTTCATTTGCAAAACTGAAAGAAAAACAATGATACTGAGCCTAGTACTTTCCTAAGAGGCTGGTTTTAAGTGTTAAGAGAGTTAAGAAAGCCCATAAATTTCCTCCTAGTCCCTATGGGAAGAAAGGAGGCAGGTGAATGGAGAGACTTTAGCTTACAGATACAGAGAGGTATCACTATTTTTTTTTTAAAGAAACCTGATTATAATGAAATAGGTATAACAGGGTGAGACGCACCTAACCCTTTGCTTTATACTTTTTCTATTCTTAGTGGAGGGACAGGAGCTTCTGGGAATTGAATGAAAGAGGTAAAGATGCAGGTAGCCCTTTGGTACTTTATCACTAAAACCACCTTCCTTCCTATTTCATTAATCTCCCCATCAAATAAGAAACCATATCCCTCCTCGTTGTGGAAACCAGACTTCAGATCACCCTGATAACCTTTACCCAGTAGAAATTCACACTGACTTCAGTTTAGAGATTAGAGGCTGTTGCATTATCTATGATCTCCCTTCAAATCAACAAAGGATCAGGGGGCTTATTTTCATGGACTGCTTTTAGTCTAGAATAACCGCCTTTTCACTCACAGTGCCAGATATTTTACTGATATTCCTATATGACAATTTTTTCTGTCTTTTGACGTTTTCACTGAAATTCTTTGCTAATCTAAGTAGAGAGTAATTTTTCCCCAAGTGGATTCTTAAACTGAGTGAAATATTTTATTGCTGAATACTCTAAGTGATAAATTCATATTTGACAAACATGTTACTCCATTATTATTTTTCATAAGAAATAAAAAGCTTGTCCCTTCCTAAGGGAAAGCAACCTCTTTTCTCAGTCTTCCAGTGTGGTTGTTTACCTACAATTATAGCCTCTCATTTTAACGGAATGCATTTGGATAGAGCCTTGGATTCTGTCTACTTTCTCCAGTTCCTTGGCACTTGGGTTGTATCTCTATCTGTTAGCCTTATGTACCATCTCTTGATTCATTGCAAATGGCACTTACTTGAATCTTAAGGAATCCAAATTGGATTTTCCCATAAACTGCTACCTTATTCTGACCATTTCTAGAATTAGAAGCCTCGCTCCCTTCATCTCTGACATCACTCTTGGACATCCTTCAACATCTCTCTCTCTGGGCCCCATGCTGACTGTTCAAGCCCCTACTCCACTTCATCCTGGTCACTTTTCATTCCCCCAGTTAGCTTACACCAAAGTTCCATGATGACTTCCTAAGACCCTCTGAGAACTACCAGAAAGCCTAATCAGGGTAGAAGCAGGGTGCTTTTGATGAGTTGGGCAGAATGATTTGGGGGGAATTTCCATTAAATCAATATTTATAATCTTCTAACTGGGGGACACACAAGAATGTTTAACTGTGTAGCACTTCCAGATCATTGATCAGAATTAGAAAGGTTGTACACATCCCAGCAGCAGTAGAAAATGTTGAAAACATGGGTGAGTCTACACTAAATTGGGTTCTAATCAAGTAAAGTGGAGAATGGGACATGCTAGACAGAGAGAAATACTGTCCCTTTCTGCTGATTAAAGGTCTGTGTTCAAGAGGTAGCAGACTTGTTCTGGGTTTCTCTTCAGAGCACATTTACAACCATACTGGTGGAAGTGAGTAAAAAGATAGATTATGAATCTAGATAAATAAAACATTTCTGATAACTTGAAGGGTATAAAAATGAACTTGTCCTGTGAAATAATGGTTTTCTTCTTTATCCCTAAAATGTTCAAGCAAGGGCTACTAATCAAGAATATTATAGGTGGTATTTCCTTACTAGTTGAGTGTTTGAGTTGAATGAACTTCAGAAGCTTTTTAGATTCTAATTTCCATGGTTCAAATAGAGTCAGTGCAACTTAAGGGAAAATTGTATTGAATTTTGAGTCAGAAAAGCAGCAGTGAATTCCTAGCTCTTTCGTTAATTAAGAGTGGGCTTGAGGTCGGTTCATTGAGGCCATCTATGAAATAGCGATTATGACCTCTGCACTAATAGATGTAGGTTAAAATTAAGGAACATGTGAAGTACCTAAGACGTAGTAGGTACTCAAAAGCTTTTCTTATTAATTCTAAAGGTAAGGATTCTGAGTCAGTTATTGCCCAAGTGGCAGCCTAACCTAGGGGAAGAGAGAGAATGTGGGAAACAGATTTCCAGGACCCAATAACTCTACACCACTGTTTTTGTTTGCTAAATGCTATAGGAATACAATATACAGAAATGGAATGGCTTTTAAAAAGGAAATTTATTAAATTACATATTTATAGTTCTAAGGCCATAAAAATGTCTAATCTAAGGCAGCCAGAGAAAGATATCTTGGCTCAACGAAGGCTGATGTCTGTCACATGGGAAGGCATGTGGCTGGTGTCTGCTGAACCTTGTTTCTGGTTTCATTGCTCACAGCTTCTGAATGTCAGTAGTTTCCTCTTGAAATGTCTGTGGTCCTCCACTTAGCTCCTCTGGGACACAGCTCTGGGTTCTGGTTTGCTTAGCATCTCATAGGAAGGCACGTGGCAACATCTGTCGGGTTCTGCATCTCTAAATGTCCGTATATAGGCATCTGGTGTCTCTGGAGGCATTCCAAACATCTTCAGATGTTGGTGTCTCTCTTGGTTCTGAGCACTTTCCAAAATGTCTCCCCTTTTAAAAGTCCAGTACACTAATCAGACCCACCTTAAATGGGCAGAGACACATTGCCATCTAATCAAAAGGCCACACCCACTGTTGGGTATGTTACATCTCCATGGAAACAATCGAATCACAAGTTCTACCCTACAATATTGAATCAGGACCAAGAAAATATGGCTTTTTCTGGGATACACAATAGCCCCAAACCTGCACAACCGCCATATGACTTTTCTGTTTCTAATCCTACCTATGCCCAGATACAATTGTCAAAATTATGAGAAGCAATTTCCCTGTACCATTAGTACAGATGTCAGTTTCCAAAATAGTAGAAATGCATCAGGCATCCATTTCAAAAGGATTTGAGAGAGTCTACTAGTAGGTAGTCACTATGTCCCCTTCCCAATAAATTTAGGAGAAAACAGTTTTAATCCAGAGGAAGCATACAGAAAAATGAATTTGGGTTTTAAATAATACCTCAAACGTAGTCTGCCTTTTTAAAAATTAATCTTGCTCTAGTTTTCACCATCATTTGGTAAAGCTCATTGAGGCATGGGGCAATCATGCTTCATTACTTTAAAATTGTCTTTTCGTAGTAAGTGCATTAATATGTTTTATATTACTGCTGTTCTCAAAGTGAAAATAGAAGTTTTTCTATTTTCTTCATGTTGCAGGATTGAATTTTTATCTTTTTTGCTTTCTTTCCCTTAAATTTACAAAAATTCTCCAGGCAGAATTTTAGCATGAAAAGTTTACAAGTCCTCAGAAAATCTGAGAAATATTCTAAAAAGAAAAGCTTTCTAGACTTATTTTTTTAAACATGAGCAGAAATCTAGTGCATCATTGAAAAAGTATTTGTGTATCTTTTTAAATTTAGGGCTGTATCAGTCAGGTTCAGTTAGGAAACTTCAAATTAATTTGAGTGAGGAAAACTTCATGTTAATAACTATTAATTAACAAGGGATTAATTACTAAGGGTTAAAGAAAATTTTTAAAATATAGTAAGGGCAGATATAGGGAACAGACATTATAATAAAAGCATTTTTTTAAAAAGTTTTTTATTGTATAGTATAACATATATACAAAGCAAAGAAATACAAAAGCAATAGTTTTCAAAAGCAATAGTTTTCAAAGCACTCTTCAACAAGTAGTTACAGGACAGATCCCAGAGTCTGTCATGGGGTACCATACAATCCTCTCAGACTTTTCCTTCTAACTGCACCAGAATATAGGAGGCTAGAAGGCTTTGTTTTTGTTTGTTTCTTTTTTTTTTATCACCACAGTTAACTTTTTTTCTTTCTTTTATGTGAAAAATAACAAATATACAAAAAAAAAGCAATACATTTCAAAGCATAACATCACAATTAGTTGTAGAAATCTTTCAGAGTTTGACATGGGTTACAATTCTACAGTTTTAGGTGTAGCTGTTCTAAGATACTGGAAACCAAAAAGAGATATCTATTTAATGATTCAGCAACATATTCATTTGTTAAATCCTATATTCTCTATATAACTCCATCTCCTTAATAAAGACATATTTGAAACAGACCATCCCTACCCCCAAAATTTCAGCCTGAAATTTTAGTCTGTCTTCTGGGCAAGGTGTCAACAGAAACTCCTGGATGGTTGAGATGTTTGCTGAGATAGTTCAGGTTGAAGCTGGCAAGTAGGAAACTGTGCACTGGAGTACCTATGAGACTTTCTAAGAAACCACCCTCTGTGTTGCTGCTGAAACTTGCTAACAAGGTGGCCAGTAGCCAGAGGTCAGTACTGCAGCACCAATAAATAAGAGAGGAGTGCATTACAACCTGAAAGAGAAGCCCTTTCCTCCTCTGTTAACCAGCTAGCATCCTTTTCTGGCAAAGTTAAACATCATATCACCTGGCAGAGGAGAAATATTTAGAGTCCAGGTCCCATATGACAAAGCAGTGCAATGAAGGATGGATTTGGAGTTGAGAACCAATACATTGATAACCTACATAAGCCATCAGTAGCTTTCATTTGCACAAATCTGTGTTGGTTGCAATATATTATGCAGATTAGGCACACAGGTTAATAAGTAGAATAAGCTTAGAGCTAAAATGAAAATGTAGAGTGCAAGTAATACTGCACTAGGTATCTATTGCTATAAAAAAATTACCAAATTTAGCAGCTTATGTAGCACACATTATCTCTCAGTTTCTGTGGGTCAGGAATCTGGGCAGGGTTTAACTGGGTCCTTTGCTTCAGGATCTCTTACAGTGTTGCAAAGAAGGAGTCAAGATCATGGTCTCATTTGAAGGCTTAACTGGGGAAGAATCTGTTTCCAAGTTCATGTGGTTCTTAACAGGGTTTCTTTTCCCAAGGGATGTTGGCTTAGTGTCTTTGTTATTTCATGGCTGTTGACTGGAAGCCACTCTTAATTCCTTGCCACATGGACCTTTCCATTGGACAGCTGAAAATATAGCAGCTTGCTTCATCAGAACAAGCACATGAAGAGAGTCAAGAGAAAGTGTTAGCAAGATAATCATCACAGTCTTTTTATGCCTAATTTTGGAATTAACATCCCATACCTTTTCCATATTCTATTCGTTAAAAGCAAGCAACTGGATTCAGCCCACACACAAGAAGTGATTTACAGGCAGGCAAGGATACCAGGATATGGGAATAATTGGGAGCCACTTCAAAGCCTACCTACCACAGATACTTCAATTATTTGATGCGAATTCAATGAAGCTATGGGTGAGAAAATAACTAACATAAAGGCTGCTTTTCTGGCCATTAGTGTTATTAGTCCTCATGGAATAGTTTATGCATTGTTTCTCTTAGTTTGAATCCCTGTCTTGGTAAATTGCCTGGTTCTCCTACCTCATTTTATAATTGGAAGTTGGCCTAGCTCTGGCTGGTCTCATTCTGGAGATGAGACTGCTGCCGAACTCCTGAACACCAAGCGCTAATTGATGTAATTATTCCCAGTGTCAGACATTGTAGATTCTGTCTGCCTGGACTTACAGTACTATTTCACTTGATTTTCCATTACTTTGTCTTATTTATTGGTGCTGTCCCTGGCTCTGTCCTAGGGCCAAACATTTGCTGAACTGCTGGAGAGCACACTATGGATTTCAAGCCAAATTTCTATGGCAGTACCATACTTGACAGAAGACTTATTCTTAATTAAAGGGTGCGTAATTGGTGGCTGGGCAGGCTTATGTGTCATGTCTTACCCATAACCTATGCTTGAACAGTGTTCCTGTAGTTAGGCTGTCGTGACTTGTGGAAACATGGTTAAGCCCCAACATTTTCAAAGTTTCAGATACTGGACCATCCTATGCGTTAATGTGTGTGTGTGTGTGTGCGCCACAGAGACAGGAATGAGTATTAGTATTTAAGAAGAAACACTCAGTTGTTCTAAAATAAAGTTTTATGTAAGTCCTAATTGGAAAAGTTAAATAAAAGCTAAGAATGCTGTGAAGGGATCTGTGAAGTTTGAAAGAGATTTTTTAGCAAAGCAAAATGTTCATAATGATCAACGGTGTTCCTGTGGAGAGATTCATCTTTCTGTGTTATTAGAACTTTTGTCATTTTTAAGGTCAATTTAATTAACCCTTCTCCCTTTTGGCTATGCTACGCGGTTGTTCTCCACTATAGGACAGGAGATTGTAATGTAAGATAGTTTATGAAGAGTCAATTATGTAACTGGTTATTTGCATGCATATGGAATTCCTTATTCCCACTAGCAGTTGTGAAAGCCTCAACCTCTATGAATTTAAGTTCCCTCAAACTTTTAAAGCCTCCTTTTGTTTGTTGAATGATTCTAATAATGCCCTTTAGTCCCCATTCAAATCTCGTGCCATTGTTTCATATGAACTGAAAACAAATTCCTGATTCTTTAAATAATGAATGACAAGAGTCCAAACTTTGGCAAGGCTTTAAAATTGTTTATAAGCTTTTTCAACTCTGAAACTCACTGGTTTGGTTTTGCTTGAGGCAAATTATTCTAGCAGACAAAGCAATAGCTATTGAAACCAGGAAAACTAAGAAGGAAAGCTTCATTCCTGTCAGTGCCTAATAAGTGTCTCCCTTATGTGGTAGGAGGACTTCTAATATGGCCCTTAAGATTCCCATCCTCTCTCCCCACACCCACCTCTGTGTACATACCCAGAATAACTCCCTTCTCTCATGTGTGGGTAGAGCTTTCAAATAAGATTGATGTCAGTTCAATGACTAAGTTACTTATCTAACAAAAGTGAGGGTATTTTTTGTAGATGTGGTCAAGATCCTTAATCCCTAGATTTTAAATAATCAAATGGGAAATTATAATAGGTGGGACTGACCTAATCAGATGAACTCTTTAAAAGAAAATCTAGAGGTCAGAAAAATTCTCCTGTTAGTCTTAAAGAAATATTTTACCATATTATCCTGTTAGTAGGCCATATGGCAAGGAACTGCAAGGAGCTGAGGGCAGTCCTCAAGTGACAGCCAGCAATGAAATGGGTACCTCAGTTCCAGTTCTAGGACCTGAATTGTATTAACACCCACATGACCTTGGAAGAGGTCCCTGAGCTCCATAAAGGGATGATGTACCCCTGTCTAGTATCTTGATTGCAGCTTTGTGAGACCTGAGAAAATAACCCAGCTAAGCTGTGCGTGGGCTTCTGACCCATGGTAAATGTGAAATGATAAATATATGTGGTTTTAAGCCACTACATTTGTGGTAGTTTGTTGCACCACCATGGGCAACTAGGTATGTATTAGTCAGGGTTTAACCAGAGAAGCAGAAATAATAAGATGTGGCTTACACAGTTGTGAGGATTGGCTCCACAAATCTGAGATCTGTAAGACAGATCGTAAGAAAGAGAAGATCACAGATCCTTTACAGATACATGTATTGAAAATATCTTCTCACACTATGGCTTGTTTCTTCATCTCTTGACCCACTTGACTTTTTTTTTTTTTTTTAAGGTTAGTGTTTTTTCTTTGTCCTATTTATGAAATCTTTGCTTAATTCTGAGTAATGAATTCTTTTGGGTATATGCCTAATAGGATTTCTGGGTCATAAGGTAATTCTTTATTTAGCTTTCTGAAGAACCACAAAACCGTCTTCTGCAGTTTTACATTACCTTTAGCAATGAATGAGTGTTCCTACTTCTCTGCATCCTTTCCAACACTTTTTTCTTTTATTTTTGGCAGCCATTCTAATGGGTGTGAAATGATATCACATTGTAGTTGTGATTTGCATTTCCCTGATGACTAATGAGGTTGAACATCTTTTCATGTGCTATCTGTATATTTTCTTTGGTGAGATGTTCATTCAAGTGTTTACCCATTTTATAATTGGGTTGTTTGTCTTTTGCTGGTTAAGTTGAGGGACTGTTAAAAATATGTTCTGAATATTAATCCTATATTGAATATGTGGTTTCCAAATATTTTCTCCTCTTTTGTAGGTTGCCATTTTACTTCTATGATAAAGTCTTTTGAGGATCAAAATTCTTTTTTTTTTAATTCTGATGAGGTCCTATTTCTTTCTTTTTTTTTTTTCATTGCTTGTGCTTTGAGTGTAAAGTCTAAGAAACCATAGTCTAACACAAGTTCCTGAAGATGCTTCTCCACATTTTCTTCTAGGAGTTTGATAGTATTTGCTCTTATATTTAGGTCTTTGATCCATGTTTAGTTAATTTTTATATATGATGTAGAGGTAGGAGTCCTTTTTTTTGCAAATGGAGATCCAGTTTTCCCAGCACCATTTGTTGAAGATACTAGTTTGTCCCAGTTGAATAGTATTTGCTACCTTGTCAAAATTCAGTTGACTGTAGATGTGAGGTTTGGTTTTTGAGCTCTCAGCTCTATTCTGTCCTTGTACCAATACCATGCTATTTTGATTACTGTGGCTTTGTAGTAAGTTTTAAGATTGGGAAGTGTGAGTCCTCCAACTTCATTCTTCTTTTTCAAGATTTCTTTAGCTATTTGGGGTCCCTTATACGTTCATATAAATTTAATGGTAGGGTTTTCCATTTCTGCAAAGAAAGTTGGAATTTTGATCGAGATTGTATTGAATCTATAATTGCTTTGGGTAGTAGTGACATCTTAATGATATTTAGTCTTCCAATCCATGAACATAGAATATCCTTCCATTTATTTAGGTCTTTAATTTCTTTCAGCAATATTTTATAATTTTCTGTGTATAAATCCTTTACATTCTTGGTTAGATTTATTCCTAGATATTTGATTCTCTTTGTTACTATTGTATGTGGAATTTTTTTCTCTATTTCTTGTTATGACTGTTCAATGCTTGTATATAGAAAAGCTACTGATTTTGGGGTGTTGATCGTGTACCCTACCACTTTACTAAATTCATTTATTAGCTCTAGGAGCTTTGTTGTGGATTTCTCAGGCTTTTATGCCTATAGGATCATGTTATCTTCAAATTGGGATATTTTTAATTCCTCTTTTTCTAATTTGGATGTCTTCTATTTATTTTTCTTACTTAATTGCTCAGGCAAGAACCTCCAGTACAGTGTCAAATAACACAGTGATGATAGTGTGGTCCTGGGCCTCTCTTTGTTGCAAGCTTTCTTATTTGGATTCAATCTTTTTTCTAATTACTGGTTTATGGTGATGTTCTATTTTTCTTGAGTCAGCATAAGAAGTTTTTGTGTTTGTAGGAATTTGTCCATTTCATTTAGGCTATCTAATTTTTGTCTGTTATCCATAGTATCCACTTACAGTCATTTTTATTTCAGTGGGGCCATAAGTAATGTCCCCTTTTCATTTCTGATTTTTGTTACTTGTACCCACTCTCTTTTTTTCTTTGTCACTGTAGCTAAATTTTTGTTGATTTTTTTTCATCTTTTCAGATAACCAGCTTTTGGTTTTGTTGATTCTTGCTATTGTTTTTTTTTTTATTATTGTTGTTTTGTTTTCTATTTCATTTATCTCCACTCTAATTTTTGTTATTTCCTTCCTTTTGCTTGCCTTGGGTTTACTTTGCTCCTCTTTTTTTAGTTCTTCTGATATTGAGGTTAGGTTTCTGATTTGAAGCCCTTCTTCTCTTTTAATGTAAGCTTCTAGAACTATAAATTTCCATCTCAGCACTGACTTCACTGCATTCTATAAGTTTTGATATGTTGCATTTTCATTTTCATTCACCCCAAGATATTTTCTAATTTTGTTTCTGATTTCTTTCTTAACCCATTGGTTGTTTAAGTATATGTTATGTAATTTCAACATATTTGTGAATTTTCCCTTTCTCCCTCTGTTATTGATTTCTAGCTTTATTCAGTTGATGTCAGAGAATATACATTATATTATCATTATTATTATTTTTATAATTTATTGAGTCTTGTTGGTAACCCAACGTATAGTCTGTTCTGGAGAATGATTCATGTGTGTACAAGAAGAATGTGCACTCTGTTTTTGTTGGGTGCAGCGTTCTGTATATTTGTTAGGTCTTGTTGGTTTAGTGTATCACTCAAGTTCTATACTTCCTTATTGATCTTCTAACTAGATATTCTATTCATTATTAAATTGTAATGTGTGAAAGTCTCCTACTATTAATGTAGAACTGTCAGTTTCTCCCTTTAAATCCATCAGTATTTGTTTCATATATTTTGGGGTTCTGCTATTAGGTGCATAAATATAATTATTATATCTTCCTGTTGAATTGTCCCTTTTATCAGTATGTAATGACTGTCTTTATCCCTTATAACAGTTTTTGACTTAAAGTCTACTTTATCTGATATTAGTATAGCCACTTTAGCTCTTCTTTGGTTACTACTTGCATGGCCTATTTCTTTCCATCCTTTCACCATCAACCCATTTTATTGTTAACTTTAAGGTAAGTTTCTTGCAGATAGCATTTTGTTGGGTTATGTTTTTTTATCCATTCTACCAATCTCTGCCTTTTGACTGGAGAGTTTATCCATTTACATTTAAATTACTACTGATACTACTAATCTTTCTTCTGCCATTTTGCTATTTAAACTTCATAAGTCTTATAACATTTATGTCTCTCTCTTTTATAAAAGCGTATTTTTATATTTATTTGTATTCTTGTCCTGTATATCTTCAATGCCTTCTTATTTCCATCTGGATACTTTTTTTTTCTTTTTTTTTTAACTTGGGCAGGCACCGGGAATCAAATCCAGGTCTCCAGCATGGCAGGTCAGTACTTTGCCTTCTCAGCCACCATGGCCTGCCCTCTATCTGGATACATTTTTCATCTGTTCCTAGGGGTTATCATAGAGCTAAAATTAGCATCCTAAATATATAACAATTATATTTGGATTGATATCAACATATACTTTTCCTATACTCCTCTGTGCCCCCACCATTTTTTTTTTTTTAACATAGGTAGGCACCAGGAATCCAATGTGGGTCTCTGGCATGGCAGGTGAGAATTGTGCCACTAAGCCGCTGTCACACTGTCCTCCCACCACTGTTTCTTTTACATGTTAATATATCTTTGTACAGTGTATGCCCAAACCATAGATTTATCATTACTTTTTCTGCATTTGCATTTTAGCCCATATAGGAAGTAAAAAGTAGCAAACAATACAATACATACTAAACAATACAATACAATAATAACCCACGTGGTTAGTTTTACTATGGGTCTTTATTTCATTATGCTGCTTTGAACCATTGTCTAGTGTCCTTTCCTTTCAGTTGGAAGAACCCTCTTTAGCATTGCTTTTAGGGCAGGTCTACTGATGGTGAACTCCGTCAGCTTTTGTTAGTCTAAGAATGTCTTAAACCCTCTCTTCATTTTTGAAAGGGAGTCTTGCTGGTTGCAAAATTTCTGGCTGGTCTTGTTTTTCTTCAGCAATTTAAGTATTTCAACCCACTACTTTTTTGCCTCCCTAGTTTCTGATAAGAAATCTGCACTCAAACTTATTAGAATTCCCTTATATGTAACACATTGCTTTTTTCTTGGAGCTGTCAGAACTCTTTCTTTGCCTTTTGCATTAATAGTGTAATTGATATATGATAGAATATGTTTTTCTTCATGTTTATCCTGCTTGATGTTCTCTGAGCTTCTTCGATGTGCATATGCATGTCCTTTGCTCAGTTTGGAAGTTCTCTATCATTATTTCTTTAACTATTTTTTTCTTCTGCCCCTTTCTTTTTGTTTCATTTCAAAAACAGTCTTGTGTTCAAGGCCACTGAGTCTTTCTTTAGACATCTTAGTTCTGCTCTTGAAACCGTCCTGGACACTTTTTTATTTCTGTTATTGTGATCATCAATTCAGTAGTTTTTTGGTTCTTTTAAAAAATTTCTCTCTAACTTAGGCTCTCTTATTGTTAATTCTGTTTTTCTGATCCTGTAGTTCTTTCTGTGCTTTCCTTCAACACATTAAGCATATTTAAGATCACTTTAAGGGTTTTTTTGGTATTCCACATTCTCATATTCATAGTTGGTATTTTCTGTATTTTTATCCTCTTTCTTAGTTTGGACCATCGTTTCCTATTTCTTTGTTTTCTCTTGTACTCTTTTGTACATTGTTTGTATTAATATTTCAAAATGTTAACTCTTGGATTTATTTCCTGAGATGTCTGTTTCCTGATTTTGTAACCAGATGGTGATAAGACAGAGATTTTCTTGAGCTTCACTCCTATTATCAGAAAGGTCTGCCTAAGGCAAATGAAGTGTGTATGGTTTTCCTGTCTTACTGGATCATTGCCTTTCCTGGGATTTTGCTTGTTAATTGTTTTGGAGTTCTCCTGTTTATAGAAGTTTGGTTGTCCCCTCTGTCTCCCAGGGATAAACCTCCCCCTCTGGGTATCTGAAACCAGCAGGCATTTGTTCACCTGTATAGTTTTTTACACTCCTTTCATTGTCTCATGCTGCTTTTGCCTAGAGTGCAAATTCTGGGACAAGGGTCAACCCAGGGAGAACTTTCTGAATTCTGTCTTTCTCAGCCAAAGTAGGGCCAGAGACACACTAAAGGAATGCAGACCAGCTCCAAAGTATCCTGTTGAGGGGGTCAAAATTACCAGAACTTCTCTGATGGTTCCCCAAAGCCCAGCAAATGCAGCCTTCCTGCTAATTTTTCCCCACAGTCCTGAGGATGTGCTGTCTTTCAGTTTCCACTGGCTCCATAACTTTCTGGAGAGGGTTGAAACAATAGCTGCCCTCAGAACTGGGATGTAGCAATTTAAATTCATTCATCAAAAGGCGTTATCAGTGATCAGCCATGCACATTTCTGTCCTTGGAGAAGAGGATTTTCATATCCATTGCTGTCACCAGCAGCTAGCCAGGGACTGGGCCCAGGGTAACCTCTTGTGAGAGTGGGGGATAGGCACTGGTTGCTGTTGCACAGAGAGAGCAATTTACAATTCTTTACTGTAATTTATCTGCTTCATCATCTCACTCTTCCCTGAATGCTGTACAATTTTCTTCTAGCCTTTGAAGTTTCAAAATAGTTGTTTCACATAGTTCCTACCTATTTAATAGTTATTTTGGTGGGAGGATTGTGTCCTGGAGTTCCCTACTCCACCATCTTTCCCCAAAGTCTCTTTTAGATTTTGATACTTGTTTTACTCCTCGATGTTTTGCTTTTGTGGTTTTACTTTCCTTTTCCCCATGTTGGAACATGAGTTTAATTTTAAGGGAGCTAATTATCACATTTCATTTCTATGCCAGTTTGAAAGGATTTGTGTACCCTAGAAAAAAAAGATGTTTTAATCCTAATCAGTTTTGTGGGAGCAATGGTTTCTTCGAATCCCTATTCAGTACTATGATTGTAAACTTTGATTGAATTGTCACTAGGGAGGTGTGACTCAAGCAGTTGTGTGTATTAACTTTAATTAGATGGAGAAGTGTCTGGTTTACTGGAATCCTATAAAAGAGGAGACATTTTGGAGAGAATTCCTTTTGAGAATGAGGAGGGAGCTGTAGAACCATGACAGAAGAGCAAGAGAACCACAGAGTCCACTAGCCAGCGACCTTTGGAAATGAAAAAGGAAAATGTCTCCCAGGAGCTACATGAAGCGAGGGGCCTAGAGAGAAAGCTAGCAGACGCCACCATATTTGCCATGTACCCTTCCAGCTGAGAGAGAAGCCCTGAACGTCATTGGCCTTCTTGAACCAAGGTGTCTTTTCCTGGATGCCTTAATTTGGACATTTTTATATATTTGCTTTAATTAGGACATTTTCTAGGCGTAAGAACTATAAACTAGCAACTCATTAAATTCCCCTTTTTAACAGCTGTGGGGAACTGCCAAAGGCAATGGCGATCTGTCGGCCATTTCGTATTCTGCAGCCATCTTATGTACTGACCCAGTTAAGTTTCTGTTTCTTCACTTCTGCTCTGCCCTTCTCGTAAATCAGCTGACCTACTAGAGTGCCAGGGACTTTTCCGTATTTCCTTTCAAATCAGCCTATAGTATCATAGAGCTCTTCCACGTCAGCATTTACTCACTTCCTCCTTTCCTTTAGCATAATTACCCTCAACCCGCCCTCAATAAACGAGACTTGATCAGAATCCTGTCTTGTCTCCTTCTCTCGCGCCTCTTGTCCCCTCAATTCTCACTCCCTCTTTCAGGTCCTGGTTCGATAAGCCCGCGGGTCGGGTCATTTGGTGCCCGAACAGGGATCTGAACATGAGGGGCTCCGTGAAGAACGCCAAGGTGAAGGCCGGCAAGAATAACTACAAGAAGGAGAGAGAGTAGCAGAACAAAGAGGACACCAGCGAGGGAGCCTGCCTCGCTGCTAGCGCACTTGGTAAGGGATCGGCGATTACGGGACGAGCAATTAGCCAGCATGAGACTTTTGTAGAGGGTCTTAAAGAGGCATTAAAGACTGGAGGGGTAAAGGTAAAAGTTAAAGACTTATTGAAGTTTTTTAAATTCTTAAAAGAGGTTTGTCCCTGGTTCCCACAAGAGGTAAGGCACCTCCTGGAATAGGGGAGGGACTTGGTGCCTCCGGAATTTGAGAGGGACTTTCAGATTTATGTTTTATGTAACAGCATAGGAATATTCCTTTACTGAGGAACCGAAAGGGTACCCACCTCCTGGAATTTGGGAGGGCTTTCAGATTTATGTTTTATAATGGGCAACTCACTGTCGATACAATGGGAATATTTATATTTACTTAAGGGATTGTTACACTCCACGGGTATGGAGGCTTCTGATGCTCTACTTAAGAAACTTTTTAAACATGTCACGCAAAAATGTTATTGGTTTCAGCATAAAGGCTGTAATGTTTCCTATTATTATGATAGATTTAAAAGATTGCTTCTTTACCATACCTTTAGCAAAGAAAAAAAAATTTCTGAGCTTGTTCTTAATAAGCTGCCTTTCTATAAAAATTCATAATCAGTACTCATTAATGGAATTATAACAGATTGGTTCCCTAAGGGATATACAATTCAGGATTATAGTTCTATAGTTCTGACTCAAAGTGTTCTGTTAAGTTACCTTAGTCTAATCTAAATAATTATTCTACTGAAATATATACCAATGCTATAAATAAAATCTTATGACAGTGAATGGGAATGGCAGCCCCATCTCTTTTTGTTAACTTAAATCCTCAACAAACAGCAATTTGGAAATTGGCCATGAGTTGACTCCTATTCATATTTGAAAAGGAAATATATTATCAGAACTTTAAAACTAAAAATTCTTGTTAAAAACTATATATTAATGTTTCAAATATGCATTAACTAAAATATTTTAAGTATTTAACATTATTCTAACAAATTTAACTGATGGTAATTATATGTGGTAAAATATTTGTTTAAAATAATGACTTAAGCGTGAAAAATATAAAAGACATATTTTTATTAATAGAAAAAATAGTTTTATCTTAGGATAAAATGAATAACTGTTATAAAATGAAAACAAAAATGTAGAACAAAGCTTGAACTAATATAATAATTGCTATGAGTTTATAAAAATGAAAATTATGGTCAAAATCAAGAAAGAGCTAATGAGTCTAAAATAACAATGTTTTCTTGGACTCTTAGCCTGTTCTAATGAAAAGATATAAAAAAATTTTTTTTTTAAATAATCAGTGTAAAAGGCAAAGAGTCTGTGTTTTATCAAAATAGCTTATGTTAATTTATCATGTCCTTATCTGTATAAAAAATATTGATTTTCTTCTGGGTATCCTTATATTGACAAAAAACTGTTTTTTTCTTGCCCCAAACCAGGTGACTTACTCTATTAATTTTAATATTATTACTGTAAATACATCTATTACTCACTAAATAATAATCTAATCATATAAATACCTAAATTCCTTTAAGCCAAAATATTTTAATGCTTTATCCAGTGTTTATATAAACTACTTAGGTATAAACTACATTTATCCCCAAATAACCATGACTTAAGTTGGGAACAGATCAAATTTGAAAGCTAAATGCAAGAAAAAATAGACTTGTGGAGTCTGTTCTATTCACCTGATGTTGCCATTACATGCAGCTCATGTTGCTATCACATGACCTTGAAAAGAAACAATTAAAATGTGCACTCTAGCTGGGAGGACTGGCTATCGTCCCGTACAGAAATGTACTTTCATAAAGATATCTAGGTCCCAGAAAGCTCCTCTTGATCCCTAGCCAGTTCCCAGAGGACCAAACTGGGCCCAGTCATGTAAGCAAATTGGAATTTGACCATTATTATAACAAAAAATATATATATATCACACAAATTGCATGCAATCAATTTAAAATTAGCAAAAACACACAACCAATTATAAAGAATCCTCATCCCTGCATTCCTTTTCAATCAATCCAATAAATTCATTTTACAAAATCTGATCATTTACTATGAATGCATATCACTATTAACACTCTGCTTTCAATTTTGCTACTTATCACTTTAAAAATTCCTAATTATATGTTGCAAAACTTATTTAATATTTTACAAGATCATTCTGATTTATTAAGCAAAAAGCAATTAACATCCTGAGCTCTGCCTGCTGGGCAGTCAGAGTCTCGGAGTCTAGAAGCCTGGCTGGAACGTGGCACTGCCTCTCTACCCTCCAGTTAGCTCCAGCTCAGGCCTTGGACCTATGCTGAAAAAGGTCTAAGCATTAATGTGGTTTTCCTTTGCCCAGGGCAGGGTCCTGAGCAACTAACTTTTTCCTATAGAAATGTCATGGAAGTGCCTCCCATGGTCTTGGAAATTGGGGGCCTTGTTAAGCTGGACTTTGCAAGCAAAGCCCTCCCAGGCTGGAAAGGCACATAAGCTATAACTGAGCCAGCCTGGAGCTGGATTCCTGGCCAGAAAATTACCTCAGCCGTCTAAAAACACCCCCCATTTCTGGGCAAGGAAAAGGTAAAGTTCTTTAAAAGATGTATTTTTCCTGTGGGGAGCAGTCTGGTCCTGCCCCCCAACCCTCACTAAAGTCTATGCTCATAAAACAAAAAGGGGAAGATCAGCAAAATAATATTATAAAAATAAGTACACCGAAATATCAATTAGAAAAAGCACTGTTTACTTTAAATTCTTTAAACATTTATGATAATTCATCACACACTCCTGCAGAACAACATTTTAATAATTTGGAAAAGAAAAGCAATATAACTCAAACAGAACTGCAACTGTAGCTGATCTATTAGAAAAATATTTAAAATGATCTATGGAAACCAGGCATGATAAAGGTGTGGGTAGGGGATTTCCTCTTACCATTACAGGTGATGGAACCTCAATTTGGATTCCCTCGAAGAGAATAAACCCAGACATGTCAACCCGGATGAAAATAATAACGAAATGGGTAATGTATATTATAAAACATATAACTTTAATTGCTGAAAGACAGATAATGGTCCTGGATATACCAGTAGTGTTTTTGCTAAGTTCTGTCAACAACTAAATATTAAACATACCACAGGCATCCCCTACAACCCACAAGGACAAGGCATAATAGAGCAGCACACCTGTCCTTGAAAAACACTATTGACAAATCATAAAAGGGGGAGTGGTATCCTATTAAGGGATCCCCCAGGAATTTATTATCCCATTCTCTTTTCATTTTAAATTTTTAAAATTTGGACAACAACGAGCGCTCGGCAGCTGAACGCTTCTGGCATGCAGAGTCAAGCAAAAGTTATGCTACGGTGCTATGGAAAGACCCATTGGATAATACGTGGCATGGGCCAGAACCTGTTCTAATATGGGGCAGAGGATCAGTCTGCATATATTCTAAAGAATTAGATTCAGCCAGATGGCTGCCAGAACGATTGGTAAAGCAAATAGACAATAACAATCTGTCCAGGGCAAAGAAATCGCCCTGAGAGAGGCTATTATTCTCCCTCCCTTTTCCATCACAGCTGAAGCCTGCTAACCAACCGGCGAGCCCTGCTATAGCCCACCCGGAGATGGCTAGCCTACGCACGGCCGAAGTCTAAGAACTTAACCCTACTGGTAACCCCCCCACCAGTGCCACGTGAATTGCTGGCTCTTGCTGCCAACTGGATTACTCGCCCTGCTGTTTGCGGCCGGATTAGCAACAGTAGCCCCTAAAGATTGGAATCCATTAGAAAGAACTCTGATCGCTGTAGCATACTTATGCTCAGTGGGGTGTACTGCTATGTTAGCTTGCCTCCCGTTTTAAGAGCGGGCAAATAGCAGTATAACCCGAAATGTGGCGGCTGATAATTTGGGCACTTTGCAGCCTCCTGTACTCTACCCATGGAGGCTGGGACAGTGGGGTCTCCCCCGCCGAACTAAAAATAATATCATATGCTAAGCCCCGTGACTGTAAGAAAGGATACCAAACCATTGTGCCCAAGCAGTTTCTTCAACAGACAAATTGTGGTGGCTTCACAGCCTATTTATCATATGATAAATGCAGGAAGCACAAAAAATCCAGGCTGGTCCTGTGCAAACCACCCAAAGATCATCCCAACTAGTAACAAAAACTGCTCACCCTGTCCTGCTCAGGGCTCAATGATCCTCCAAAGTGTACACAGTTCCTGCTACAATAGTATGAGCTATTGCAAAAAAAATAATAATGTAACCTATTTCATAGCAACTTTACTAAAAACAGGAGGTGGGTCGAGGGGCGGCGGTTGGGATCATTCTCCTAATAATCCATTAGGGGATAATAAATTGGAACAGGCCTCCTGTGGATCGAGCACTTCTAAAAGGGGTGATGTAATATGCTGGCAGACCAAAGCCCCAATCCACATGTCAGATGGGGGAGGTCCCCAAGATACTCTCTGAGATTTTAAGGTTCAACAACGAATTATAGAAATGAGAAATCAATTATTCCCTCCGCTCAAATACCATCCCTTAGCTTTGCCCAAAACTAGCCTAGATTTAGAGGCCCAAACTTTTAATCTCCTGGAAGCCACATTCAAACTGCTAAATGACTCCAATTCTACTTATGCCCAAGATTGTTGGCTGTGTTTACACTTGGGAACACCTAGACCCTTGGCAATCCCACCGCCTAATATTACCAGTATTTCTGATTTCACTGCTGATAATATGTCCTGTTCTATTATGCTGCCACTTAGAGTGCAACCAATGTTTGTAAATAGCCCCCTTTGCTTACAGTCCCTCTCTCGAAACGATAGTTTGGAAATTAATTTAGGATTCTTTAGCCTTCAGCCTTGTAAAAAGACAATTAACATTTCCGCGCCTCTTTGTGCCGGAAATAGTTCAGTATTCATTTGTAGTAACAATCTAGCCTCTACTACTTTACCTATCAGCTGGACCGGACTATGTGTCCCAGCCCTTCTCCTCCCAGACATCGATGTTGTCCTGGGAGATGAACCCATCCCAATACCAAAGCTAGACTTCACAGCTGGCCGCCCTAAAAGAGCCGTGCAGCTCATTCCCCTGCTAGCTACCTTGAGCATAACCGGAGCCCTGGCCGCTGGTTCTGCCAGCCTAGGAATTTCTATCACCCAATATACAAAACTATCTCAGCAGCTAATTGATGATGTCCAGCTTTTGTCAGGTACCATAATGGACCTACAGGATCAACTAAACTCCTTAGCTGAAGTAGTATCATAAAATAGAAGAGGACTCGACTTACTAACTGCAGAGCATGGAGGTCTATGTTTAGCCCTACAGGAACGATGCTGCTTTTATGCCAACAAATCCGGTATTGTTCGAGACAAAATTAAGAAACTTCAAGAAGACCTGGAGAAGAGAAGAAAAGACTTAGCTGACAGTCCGCTTTGGTCCGGGCTTAATGGAATGCTGCCATACCTCCTCCCCTTGCTAGGGCCCCTGCTTGGCTTACTAATGCTGCTATCGCTAGGACCTGTCCTCTTTAGTAAAATGATGGCCTTCATAAGACAGCAAATAACTGCCATAAAAATGCAGCCCATCCAGGTCCACTATCATAGGCTAGACACGGCCGATTCTGCCGAAAGGTCCGACTGCTACCTGCATCTAGGCGACCGAGGAGCGTAGTACCAGACCTTACCAAAACTCCGTCAGCATTCCTTGAGGCGCTGGACTGGTTAGCCAACGATGGGCAACTGGGCAACTCTTTTCAAACAGCACACCCGTCTAAGACAGAGACGAGGCCTTTAGCTGCCCCGCTACTCAATGACGGGTAAGGGATGGTGCTTGTACTTGCTTGCCCTGACCTAAGACAGGCACAGTCCCCCAAGACAGGCCTTTATGTCAGCTGATCCCTGGTGTTTAAAAAACAAAAAAGGGGGACCTGTGGGGAACTGCCAAAGGCAATGGCGATCTGTTGGCCATTTCGTATTCTGCAGCCATCTTATGTACTGACCCAGTTAAGTTTCTGTTTCTTCACTTCTGCTCTGCCCTTCTCATAAATCAGCTGACCTACTAGAGTCCCAGGGACTTTTCCGTATTTCCTTTCAAATCAGCCTATAGTATCATAGAGCTCTTCCACGTCAGCATTTACTCACTTCCTCCTTTCCTTTAGTATAATTACCCTCAACCCGCCCTCAATAAACGAGACTTGATCAGAATCCTGTCTTGTCTCCTTCTCTCGCGCCTCTTGTCCCCCCAATTCTCACTCCCTCTTTCAGGTCCTGGTTCGATAAGCCCGCGGGTCTGGTCAAACAGCCATTCCATTTCTGGTATATTGCATTCTGGCAGCTAGCAAACTAGAACAATTTCTGTTTTTTTTTTTTTCTCTTGCATTCCAGCAGCTAGCAAACTAGAACAATTTCTAATCCTCTTTTTTCCCTGATCTATACAGATGATGCTAATTTAGTTTTACTTTCATGATTCATATTGTTATACTTCTGCTATTGATAGTAAAAATGGTTAAGGAAATCCCCATTCTTGTATTATCCAGAATGGGTGAATTTTCTGGTCACATCTTAAAAGATTTCTAAGACTAGACTTCAAAAAATCCTTTAGAAATCACTATGTTAGCACATACATTTTTAACATTACAGTCTCTGGTACCATCTTAAGCCTTCTGACTTATTCTCCAAACCAGCAGTTATTTATTTATTGTCTAAATGTTAAATGAACAAGAGAAAATCTACCAGGCCTGTTTGTATAAATGTAACCCTATATTCTTCTTCATTTTTTCATATTTTAGATTTGTATATAACTTGACTGTTCACAAGTCTCTTAGATTCATTTCATCATGCACACCATTGCTTGTATTGATCAGGAAAGTGCACCAGATTCAGTAAGGGTAGAGGTTTCCCTGAGGTGCCCTGGCAATTATCACATTAGCATTTAAACCTTTTAGGTTGTCCACCACTGCAGCCTTATCTAATTATATAATGCCGCCCCCTTATATAATTATATAATTTCAGGAGCTAGTTCCTTGAGCAATTTTCAGTAGCAGTAAAAAGCTGTTTCTCAGAAACAAATGATTGGAAACTAACACTGCAAATTCATAGCTTGGCTTTTGTTTTGTTTTGCTTTTTCTTGTTTTTGTTTAACTAGACTGCCGTACTAAAAATTAAATTTTCTCCTGAGCTCACAGCTGGTACTACAAACACTGCTAATTGGACAGACTGAAGTGTGAAACTAAATATGTATGTTGTCATTTTGCTCAACAGTTACGGGAAAATGTATTGCAGGTAAATCAGCAGGCGTTAGCAAAGCTTTTGAGAAAGTACACATGAGCATATTAAACCTCGTGATGGATATGTTTCCCTGCTGGAGCAAAGCAAACCTCTGACTTTTGTAGCCATTAAGAAGCAGCATAAATTTGTTATGTCAGGAATAAATGGGACTTTTCTCTTATGCAATTTTGAATTATTTGATTGATTTTTGGATAATTGCCTTCCCATCTCTTTCCCAACTTATTTTTCCCTCGATGATTTGTTTCCTTCTCCTTGTCTTAAGAGGAATACTAAATATCTCCTATCAAATAATCCCCAAATAATTTTTTTCAGTAACTTTCATTCTGCCTATCACATAGGAGGAACTCATTAAATATGTTTTAATAATCACATTTTAGGTAACCATAGTTTGCTTTTTTGTTTTTCATTCTGGAGTCTCAATTAGGTAGTAGTGTTAGAAATCTAGATACTTAAGGAAAAAGAAAAGAAAAACCTCATCAAGTTTTTCTTTGGGTCCCAGTGTACTATCTACTTATGTGTTAAAATATTACTATTTCTGATCATTAAACATTTTTTTTATTTCTACTTGGAGTTGTCACTGAGTTAACAGAGGTCTAAGTGAGACAGTACTGGTTATTGTTCATGTGACAAACTTGATTCATTTTGTATTCCTTTCTTCCCTGCTCTGCATTTTGGCAGAATGAAATCTATAAAAGGCAGCCTCTAGGCTTTCTTTTCTTTACTTTTTGGGGGAGGAGTAGTAACATCATTTTTTTTTTTCTTTATTAGAGCAGTTACAGGTTTGCAGAACAGTCATGCATAAACTACAGGATTCCCATATACCACCCTGTTATTAATACCTTGCAGTAGTGTGGAACATTTGTTACAATTGATGATAGCACATTTCGATAATTGTAGTATTAACTATATAGTCCATCATTTAACTTAGAGGTCATTGTTTGTGTAGAGTAGTTCCATGTATTTTTGTTTATTTTACCCTATAAACAACCTAACATTTCCCTTTTTAATTGCATTAAGATATATATTCCAGTGCTATTAATTACATTCACAATGCCTTCTGGCTTCTTTTTGGTTTATGCCAGTGATATGCTTTGGCAAAAGTTTACAGGGAAGGAAAAGGGGGAGGTTGACGTATTTATTTCTCTTGTTCTCTTTCTGCCAGGCTAATGCAATGTCAGTGGCTATGTTTATCTAACTACAGACTTAGTTCTTTTCAATAGCCCCTTTCCACAGCATTTGCCCTTATCAGACTCTGAACCCCTCTTTCTTTTCCTAGATGGGAGTTTTCTAACTGCCTCAGTCCCTGAGGACCATTTATCCAGTTGTATAAGAGGATAAGCTATGAAACAGACAAGGGAAACTTTCTTATGTATGTAAATTATAATAGCTAGGGGAGAAACTTACTATGAAAAAAGCAGGATTGGCTGCAGTGAGAAGAGCCTAAAGGACCACAGTGGGAGGAGGGGACCTTTTTTTCTTGGTTATTAAATTTTTTAAAAATATTTTTATTGACAAAACAACATGCAAGCACAAACATTCTTAACATATGAACATTCCATACTTGGTGTATAATCAGTGGCTCACAATATCATCACATAGTTGTATATTCATCACCATGATCATTTCTTAGAACATTTGCATCACTCTAGAAAAAGGAATAAAAAATGAAAAGAAAAAAGAAAATTCACACATACCATACTCCTTACCCCTCCCTCTCATTGACTGCTAGTATTTCCTTCTACCCAATATATTTTTACCTTCATTCCCCCTATTTTTTTCCTGTACCCCTTACCACTCCTTGTCATTCACTAGTATTTCAATCTACTCAATTTATTTTAACGTTTGTTCCCCCTATTATTTGTTTATTTTTTTATCCTTAGTTTTTACTCATCTGTCCATACCAAAGATAAAAAGGAGCATCAGACACAAGTTTTTCACAATCACATAGTCACATTGCGAATGCTATGTCATTATATAATCATCTTCAAGAACGTTGCTACTGGAACACAGCTCTACAGTTTCAGGCACTTCCCTCTAGCCTCCCTATGTGTATTATTCTTGGTATTTGCATTATCACAAAGAGCAATTAAGAAGGGTGATAAAAGAGTATAAGTTCACAAGGTTCCATTAAAGGTAAAGATCTCAGTAAATTGGGGTTCTAGGAACTGTAAAACTGTTTTTGGGGATTAAATCATGTCTCCCACTAACAACATGTTCAAATCTTAATCTATGTTCCTGTGGGTATGAACCCATATGTATATAGATTGTTTGAAGATGTCATTAGTTAAGATGTGGCCAAAATGAATGAGGGTGGGCATTAATCCATGTGACTGAAGGCCTTATAAGAGGAAATTCAGATGCAGTATGTGCCGGAAGTCAGAGAAGCCAGAGAGGAGAGAAGGATTGCTATGTGGTGGAGGACTGACACCACTGGAACATTACCAGCCACAGTAGAAAGCATGGCCTTGCCAAAATCTTGGCTTTGAACTTCTAATCTTCAAAACCATGAGATAATAGATGCTTCTTATTTAAGCTAATTGCTGTGTGGTATTTGTCACAGCAGCTCTGGCAAACTAAGATGCTGGTTGAAAATTCAAAGCAAATAACTTTATGATACTTAACTTGCTTTGGTGTGAACTTGGGATGTGACTCTATGTATTACTTATTACAGTTTGGGTATTGAGAACCTACTGTGTTCCAGAAAGTATATGGTACTTCTTTTATTTATCTCATTAATTCTAACAACTTTGTAAAGCACCTCAATGCACATTTTACATATGAAGAAACTAACTCTGAGCAAAGTTGATTACTTTTGGAAGTTATAGATCTAGGTCCTTCCTTAAGTCTAGTTTCAATCTTCATTCTTACCAATGCCTAGGGTATGTTTGACTCTCAATGTGCTGGTTAACTGAATGCTCAGCATTAGTCTACAATTGTGTACTAAAGGTTATTCCTTTCACTATCGCTGTTTTCATGTGGGTCAGTATAGTAGTCAGGGTCCTCTAGAGAAACAGAACCAACAGGATATATCTGTAAATAGTATAAGATTTTATAAAAATATCTCGTGCAACTCCGGGCATACATGAATCCAAATTCCATAGAGGAGGCTGCAGACTGGCAACTATGATGAAGGTTTTAAATGAATTTCTGGGAGAGGCTGGCTGGCTGAAGTAGAGATGAAGGTTTCTCTGTTCTGACTGCTGAATTCGTCACCTCCCCCTTAAAAGCCTTCAACTGATTGGATTAAACATCTCTCATTTTTAGAGGACGCTCCCCTTAATTGATCGTAAATGTAATCAGTCAACTGACTGATGATTTAAGTCCGTGAAATATCCTCATGGATAATGGTTAGGCCAGTGCTTGTTTGACCAGACAACTGGGCTCCATCACCTAACCAAGATGACACATGAACACAACCATCACAATCAATTTTTATATTCTATTTTGCTTACATCAACTCTATGCATCTTGCATCCTGTATAGAAAGAGACAATTGCATAAAGAAAAATTGAGGCCAAGTGATAAAGTGAAATAGAGGAAATAGAGCAGGAGAGTGAGAACAATTAGAAAACAACTCTTCCTTATGCCTTTAAACCAAGATTGAGAGGTGGGGTATGCCTGGTCCTCACCCTGTGTTTTATAAGAGGTATTTTATGACACCTCTAAAAGGGCTTAATATGTGTGTTGTGCATTTAGGTATTAGCTGACCTGTGTATGATCCCACCAGGACTTCTAGATGACCAAATAGGGTAGCTCTCTGGATTGGATTATTTACTCCCCATGGGGAGTTTGTTCCCTATGGATGGCATATGACCAAAGTGGAGAGAAAGCCACTGGGGCTGGCCAGCAAAAGGAAATGGATTATCGGATCATGGGAAATGCAGTCCAGTGTTCCCAGTGGGAGCGTTTGATGAATCTATAAATGTACCTGACATAGTTTGCCAGAGCTACTGTGACAAATACCACACAATGAGTTGATTTAGGGACAGGAATTTATTGGTTCCCAGTTTTGAAAGCTAGAAGTAAAAATTCAAAGTGTCAGTAAGACCATGATTTTTCTTCCAAGTCTGGAGTGTTCTGGTATTAGCCTGCTATAATCCTCGGTGTTCCTTCACTTGTAATCTACTTCTTTTTGTCTGTTCTTCAAGTTCCTACTGTTTCTGGCTTCATCTTGTGTCCTCTCTGACTCACTACATCTGAATTTCTTCATTTTATAAAGGGCTCCTGAAATACAGATTAAAATCTGCCCGATTCAGTTGGACCTCACCTTAACTAAATAACAGCAGCTTCAAAGGGTTCTATTTACAAATGAGTTCATACCCTTAGAAGCACAGATTAAGAACATATCCTTCTTATGAGTAATCCAAGAAAGATTACATCTACCACAGAATCAGAAAAAAGGAGTCTGCGTTAAATATCTTTCCTGCCTAGAGAGTACACAGATGACTTTAAAAAGAGAAGTAAAGGAGGAACTTCACAACCCCAAACCTATTCTCCTTCCCTCAGCTGACCCTGAAAGGGTCAGGAACTCTGATTAGCAAGATGGGGGGAAAGGACTGGAAATATTAGAAAGGGAAGAAGAGTCCTGTTTTAGCTTCCTAGGCTGCTTAAAGCACATACTATGAAATGGTTCAGCTTCAATAATCGATATTTATTAGCTTACAGTTTTAAAGCTGAGAAAATGTCCAAATCAAGGCATCATAAAGGTGATGCTTCCTTCCAAAGACTGGCTGCCAGCAATCCTTGGCTCCTCTGCCACAAGGCAAAGCATATGGCAGTCCGCAGGTCTCTCCCTTCTCTTTTGGGTTTCGTTGATTTTGGCTTTTTGCTTCCTTGGCTTTCTTTCTCTCTGTATTGACTTTGACTCTGTATTGACTCTCTGTAAAAGACTCGAGTAAAAGAATTAAAACCCATTCAGACTGAGGTGGGTCATACTTTAACTGAAGTAGCCTCATGAAAGGTCCTATTTACAACCCACAGAAATGGATTAACTTTATGAACATGTTTTTCTGGATACATACAGCCTCAAGCCACTACAGAAGTTATGGCTTGCTTTTCCTAGCTTCTTATTTATTAAGGGACCCAGATGATAGAGAGGAGATTTAACTTTAAATCAGTTTTGATTAAGATTTGGACCTGGATGTTTTGATAAGTCTTTTTATTTATGTGTAATATATATGCAAACAAATTCTCATGGCATAAATATATAGCTTGCTGTATTTTCACAAACTGTACACATTTTTGCAACTGGCACATAGATCAAGAAACTGAGCATTAGTACTCCAAGAAAAATAAAATACAGTTACTTTCTAATCATATCACATGAGTCATAATTGTTTAATGAATAGGATACAAGTATAATACTTCCTTCTGGTGCTTTTATTGCAAAAATAATAAACTTCGTATATAGTGTATGTGTGTGTTTCATCATAAAAGATTATTGAGGATTTGATTTTATACCCTTGGTCTCTTCTGACAGTATATGTCAAATTTACAGTATTCAAAAGGATTTCAAATAACCTTTATCATAGGTTTTACTAAATGCACCCTTCTTTTACTGATTATTATCAGTTTTTCTGCTAAACAGAAAAAAAGTGTCAATTTAGTGAAACAACTAAAGTGAAATCAATGTAGCAAATAAGTGAAGTGAAATTTAGTTGTGTGACTTTTATTGACTTGACGTCATTGCTGGGATGCCTTGCTATCTTGTAGAAATAGCCTATAAATTTATGGGTCAAGCTTTCCTTTTCCTATCCTATTATAGCCTAGGTATAATAATAATTTCCATTTTGCTTTCTTTGGGTAAAAGTTGATAACTAATATAATTAAGGATAAATCACTCCTTCAAAAGACAGAGCTTTTTATAATATATCATAAATGAGTTTTAGGGGTCCATTATTTATTAACATGTCCCTCTAATTAATAGTTTTAATGTAGGTTTAGCTTAAAAATCACTAAAAACAAATTGAATTTCTTGTCTACAAATATCTCATGCTGACTTAAGAACCATTTCCTAATTTATTTCTGCATATCTTAAAAAAACAACCAAGTTCTGGATTATGATTTTCATTAGTTTTAATGCTTACAACTAGGAGGCAAAAATGAACCTGTAAATTGCCTATTAGTTAGCATAGCTCCAGGAACACTGGGACATGTATTAAGTATTTTTTGGTATTTTCAGCTGCAAATAAGAAATATATGAATAATTTATAACAAAGTAATTGGTGGCTTTCATATTTTATATAGAATAAGTGAGTAAAAATAGTATTTATATATTTTACAGCTTATGGGACACTTTCCTGTTTGGTCCATTTTCCATTATTGTTACACCATTTTACAGATGAAGAAACAGGCTCAGTAAAGTTTTATCTCAAGATTTTTGCTCTGTTCAAATTATAATAATGTCAAAGTTTTATTTTAATTAGACTGATCCATTATTGCTCCCCTTGCAGCAGAGTAAAGTGACAGAGACCTCAATTACAGAAACTCAGAGTCAAGAAAAGAGGAAAACAATTCCTAGTTAAAGCATTGTATTAGCCCATTTCCACATAAAATGCCTTGCTGTTTACTATATATTAATTAGTCAAATGGCAGCCTTAAATAACTTATAGTTTATTGAAACATTCCATAAAAATGAAAATGGGGCGTATTGATTTGCTAATACTGCCTGAATGTAATATATCAGGAATAGAATACCTTAAAAAGGGAATTTATTACGTTACAAGTTCACAGTCCTAAGGCGGGAACAATTTCCAAATGAAAGCACCATCAAGAGGTTACCTTCACTCAGGAAAGGCTGATGCTGTCTGGAACACCTCTGTCAACTGCGAAGCACATGGTTGGCATCTGCTGGTCCTTGTTCCCCATTCCATTGCTTCCACCTTCTGATGCCAATGTTTTCCTCTCTGAGCATCCCTGGAACTTCACTTAGTTCTTCTTGGACACAATTCTGTGTTCCAGTTTACTTAACATTTCATGGGAAGGCATATGGTGATGTCTAGTGGGCTCTTCACATGTCTAGGCATCTGCTCTCTCTGTCAGCACTCCAGTCATCTCCAAACTTCCATGTCTGTCAGCTCTGAAGCAACTTTTTCCCAAGCATCTGCATCTGAGGTTTCTCCAAAATGTTTCTCCTTTTAAAAGACGCAAACTAATCAAGACCCACGTTGAACAGATAGAGTCACACATCCATCTAATCAAAAGGCTATACCCACAATTGGGTGTTTTGCATCTCCATGGAAGTAATCTAACCAAAAGGTCACATCCACAACTGGGCGCATCGCATCTCTGTGGAGATAATTTAATCAAAGGGTTTCCACCCTGCAATACTGAATGAGGACTAAAGAACATGGCTTTTTTGGTTAGCACAGCAGTTTCAAACTAGTACATGGGGATTTAGAAAACATCATCACATAAAATTGGTTTGGGATGCATCACTCTGCATTTTTTTTTTTGAACCCAGATATGCTCTGGAATTTTAAAGGGCTTAATCCAGAACTAAGAATCTGTACAATTAGAACTTTAATTTACAGCTACTTGGTTTTATCCTGTCTATAAATAACTTCTCCTAGTCCTGATTTATCTCTGGTTCTTGAAGATCACTGAACATTATTATTATTACACCATTATGTTTCTTAGACTATAGTTCTCTCAACTAAGTTACAAGATTATGAAGAACTTCAGTGTCCTGTGCAATATTTTATATTGAAATGCTATTATACATCACATCTCATAAGAATATTATATATTTTACTTAATTGTATGAACTACATATAAAATGTCAAAATAAGAAAATTAGTATAAATAGTGTAAAATAATAATACAGTTTAGCAAAGTGCCACTCATAAAATAAATACACAGATATTTCTATGTAAAAACAATTCAGGATTGTGAAATATAATGGAGACACAATCCCCTTCAAAAATTTGCAAGAATCACTTAAATCATAAAATACTGAAGCATAAATTTAATGCATAAAATTTGAGGACTCAATGAAGACAGTTGTTGAATTTTAAAAGGAAACAGAAAATAAAATTTGAGCATTTGTAAAACCATATGCTTTTATGAAGGAGAGATAGGAAATAGTTTTCTTCCTTACACACACACACACACACACACACACACACACACACATATATAATTATTTTTACATTCAACCCAACACCAGTATTTCTAATGTCATCCAGAGGAAAAAATGCATGATAATAAACAGGAATATGTTTAAAGTAGGCAGATAGTGGGCAATAGAGTTATAAATTATTTGAGTTATTTTGTTTTAATAATGCAAAGCCAGACCTCAGTCTGCTTATGATTTTTGAGTATGATAAGGAGGCATTTCAAAAGAGTGATGGAAACAAGAATAATGCAATAGTAGGAGCTGGGGCCAATATTTGAGGGGAAAATCCAATTAGGGCATAGTTTCCTATATTCAGAAGATTTATTTGATGAATTTTAAAGGGACTACAAAATTTATTTCAAAAAGTATGAGTAAAAACGTAATTTACATTTCCACAGAGATAAATTAAGACACCAACAAAAATGGTTTATAACCTAGTTTACCTAGAGTTTCGAATGCTTCCAGTACTATAAAGCCCCAGATACTTGGAAGATAGTACTTGGCCCACGGCTATAGATTCTTAGTTTTTCTCTTGATTCCTGCTAAGTTCACTAGACTGGGGGAGTTTGTCCATCAATAGAACCTGAAGCAATCTCTCCCCTACACCTATGTTTTCTGTTTTTTTGGGGAGACTTGAGTTCCTCAGGCTACTTCTCCTAGTGATCATGCAAATTAATCTGGAGCTGTACACAGAAGAATGAGGAGGCATCATGAAAAAACACATAAGCAGCAACAAACAGTTCATCAGCCGAGGGAAAGGATATTATGTTTATCAGCCAGAATGGGTGTCTCCCATTAAAAAATATTTAAAAGAAGAAACACCAGAGGTCATAAAACAAGTAGCGAAAAATTATATCTAATGAATAATCTCTGTGTGACTCGGGAAGATAAGGAAAAGGTGGTCAAGCTAGATCCCATATCCATTCTTTCCATCTCCCTCTTTCTTGGCACACTTTTTAAAAACCAACTTTCAGGGTTTAAAATTATTAATTTATATATTCAGAAATGAAGCACTTCTTTATCTCAGAACAAGAGAAACACAAAAGCAATTTACAGAATAAAAACAGATATTCATTTCTCAATGAACAGTAAATTTTATCATTATACTTTACATATTACATTCAAAAAGGTCTTTAGTGTCCTCCAGAAATCTGCAAATGTTAAGCAAAAAAAAAAAAAAGTGAAGCAAAGAAAGCTGATTTGCAGGTATTAAGTGATCCTGAAAGCATCTATTTAGTTACTTACCAGTCAATGTAGTACCGAAGGAATGATGGAGCACAAAGGTGTTCAGACTTGCAGACGCTAGAATCACCTGGAGAGCTGGATAAGCTACAGATTGCTGAGGCCCATCACTAGAATTTCTGATGCAGAAAGTCTGGGGATGGAACCGGAATTTACATTTCCATGAAGTCTCAAGGTGCTGCAGATGTTGCTAGAACACACTGTAAATCACTGAAGGAGGAGAATCTAAGAGGCAGACAATGGTGGATGAAAAACCCAATTCCATCCCTTTTGGTTGAGTGAAGTACTTGGTCTATTTGATACCAAATCTATTTGAGTTCATTGCTCATTTGGATAATAATGGCTATAACAGAGGGTGTTTTTGAGATTTAAACTAGACTAAATATGAAGACACTGAACATTGTCTCAAAATTGATGGACTCCTCCATAAATACTACTTTTCCCCTTTACTCCATGGTGATGGAAATTTTTTTTTCCCCATTTTATCCTTTTATTTCAGTGGATATTAACTTTCTTTTCCATTCCATTTATTAATAGTTCCATGTTGCATTTTAGACATTTAATACAATGCATATAACTAAAGTGTTAAAAAAATTCTTTTCTGGGTGCTGAAGAAGCAGAATAACTTTATTTTCCAGCTGCCATTCAAGACTGGCACATATTTGAAAGGGAATTTTTCTCAAACTTATTAAACATGGGAAAGGCACATTAGATAAAAAATATTGCATCCTTTACAGACTTCATTTCCTCCACTTCATCACTATCTGTGAGACTTATAAACCTTTTTTTTTTTTTACCAATTTTCCAGATATCATTTTGAAACCTAAAATATTACTACAGAAAGAAAAATTTTTTAATTACTGGAAAAGATTTTTCAAATTTGTAAAAGAACAGGTCTATCATAATCATAGAGGAGAATTTTGTTAAGGGAATTACATAAATCTATGTTTTAAAAACTATATTTTACTTAATAATTCATCCATGCTTATTTAGAAAAGAGAATATATTCACAAAAAGAAAAATTTAGTATTTCTACTCACTTTTATATATCTAAGTCCTTTTTGACATTTGTGTGTGTGCATGTGTATGTATATTGAGATGACAGACAGGCACAGACTCGCTTATTTTTTCTCTTAGGATTACAGCCAGTTTTAAATAGGTAAATTTGAAAAATGTCAGTTTAATCAGGGAGTCATAAAAATGCATTATTTCAAATTAAGTTCAAAAATAAATGTTTAATGATTTATTGTTTATTGATTTGGCCACACTTTGATGTAGGGCCAAGAAATATTTAGGAAATTCATGTCGACCAAGTGAAATTTCATATTCCGTCCTTTTAAAAGCCACACTAATAGTATAACATGTACAATTCTAATTTTAGGTATTAAGATGGAAAGGAAAGTATAAGATAATTTGTAAAGCAATGTGAAAAGCAGTCCTTCTAGAGTTATATTAATTTCATCCAGTTTTGCAAAGATTTCTCTGTTTTCGGAATCACATTTATTGAGACAGCAATATATTTAATTTAGAACTCATGGAAATTGAACATATTCACATTAATATTTTATCAGTTTGCATAATATTTCATTAAATATTGTTTTGAAATAACAAGACAGCTGCCAAAAATAGTTTTGGAAGCAAACACAAGTGACTGTTGATAGTAACTCATCTGGTAGGTGTGGAAGTGGCTCCTAGGAAGCAGCTGGCTTGGGAGCAGGACATGCTCTCCCAACAGGGTGTCACAGACAGAAAGCTCTTGACAAAATTTTGCTTATAATTTAGACAGTTACATTATATCTATATACACGTATGGATTTACATACTCCTCATTTTGCTACGTTAGTAAATGATATTTTAAAAATGATCATCAGTGGGGGAAAAATGAAAGTATCAAAACCGTTTCATGACTATTGTCACTTATACTAAAATCCCTCACTCTTAATTTCCTAAATTTTCTCAATGGCCCTGGTTAATATAATATACTGTTCAGTGACTTCTTTTCCTCTTTGGGTAGGATGGTATGCTTTTCAATGCCTTACATATCTGAGAATGTTTTCCTGATATATCTTGTACAAGAGAGTTAATTTGCTACCATTTAAGAATTAATTGATAAAAATATATATTTTTAAGCACTATAGAAGGGGATCCATTCTCTTTTTTGGCATTGGGCATTACCATGGGTTGGTGAATATATATATATATACAGTACAAGTTTATTGCAATCGTTATTATAATCCAGAAAGACAGCAGAGTATCACAAAGAAATATGTCTATCTCTCTATCGATCACCTATCTGTAATATATAAATGTTTCTTTCTTTTTAGATATTCTCCTTACTGTTAGAAAAATATATACAGACACAAACATACACACATATATATATATACATACATGTATTTGTATTTATGTATAATTTGTTTAAATCAACAAGTTATATAAAATGCAGCTGTGTTTAAAATAATTCTGCTTAAAAAATTAGAATCTACTCAGATTTTAGTTTTGTTGAAATATTTTAGTTAAATCTTTTATTTTTCTTGAGAGTTGATAGTCTGAATTGGCTAAGCCAATTCCAAAATCCGGCATGTCAGCGTCCCCTCCGCTTAGCAGCTGCTGTTTGAACAAGTTCATCTCTTGGTGGGCTGCTTTGTTTCTTCCCTGTTAATCAGGAATGGTGTTCAAAGCACTCATCCCCAGGCTAAGTGTGAGTGAGTGTAAGTGCTTATCATTTCTTTGCCTCATTGACACTTTCATTTAATTTTTGCAATATTATTTATTTCTTCTTTGTTCCTTTTTACTTCTTGATCTTTTCTTGATGCTTCTTTATTTTCTCAAGCTTGTGATTTTTCCTCTGATTTAACTTTTGTTGCAGCATCTCTATTTTTGTTCAGTACTTTCTTTAAAGTTCTTAGTTTGTCAATTGAGCTTTTCATTTTCATATTCTCTTTACTTTTTCAGAATTTCCCCCCTCCATGAGTGCTTGCTTTCATTTAAAAGTAAATGTTCTGTTGAGTCTTATTCATTATGTGAATTTTAAATTTGTTTCTACTTAAAAACTGTTTGTAATAAATATTTCATTGGAAGATATTTAGTAGAAACCAAAGCGTGATGACACCCAAATGCCACAAATGCTAATGATTTTTACCCACAATATATGCAAAAGAACTTAAGGATGAGCTGAGTCATAAAAGTTAAAAAAAAAATAAGTTCACTTAGAAAATAATTAAAGTCATCTAGCATTGTGTCACTAGAACATGGAAGAGTGAATGATTAAAATGCTCTTGAAATATGGAACAGTTAGTGGAAATACTCCACCTACTTCCAAGGTTAATTGGTATAATGTGGGATGTTGAACCTCTTTGATTATATCTTTATATTTATATATGTAAGCCTCTTCTAACAGTGACTTTTTAAATGTATCTACATTTGATAAGTTTTACCACAGTTATTTCAAAACAGTTTAGCATTTATCTGTTTTCCATACAGCATGTCATCATTCTTCACTTTTAGAAAATTGGTGTGACTCATCTTTTAGTGGGCTTAAAGTCCTGGGTTTGAATTTTTAAACTATAATTATGTTTCTTTATCTTTGCTCTTAACAGATTATTTGGATTCAGGGTTTGGGAATAAAGCAAAATAAAAGACAAAGGCAGCTGGTCTTTTTAGAAGACAGATGGCATAGTCGGTTCTGCTATGGTCAGACCACATTCTGTTGTCTCATATTTAGCCACTGTGTAACGTTTATTTTATGTGTATGCCTCTTAAGGCATATGTGGTTACCATGCCTGCTTTTGATAGTTTTATACTGATTTTTTTTTCTCTACCAATATTTGTCCAATTATAAATACAAAGGAAATAAAAAGAGGAAAGATAAGAACCTACCTCTTCAATGGGTGTTGGGCAATGATTGGTCCAAGAAAGAAACTCTTATAGATGACAAGATAAGAGGTGTCTGTGCTCCTTTCTGTGCTCCTTACAAAGATACAAAGATGAGCTTGTCATGAGTTATGGAATTTCATGATGAAAGTGGTCCAAGGTGTAGTCATTGAAGCTGCTCAAGCTTGAGCTGTCTTCCTCAATGTATTTGTAATATTTATGGTCAACTGGTTACAGTTATGATACTCACAGTGATTTACCAGCAAGTTTGGAAAATTGGTCTTAGTTGTTGAGTTCTCTTCAGTAACTAGAACTCAACCATCTTCTCTCAATTAGGTCTTGCTACTTTGTTAATTCATCAATTTTACCAAGAATTTTCTTTGTTCATTATCTCATTTCCTATTTATGCATAATATTTAATTGTTTTAAATGTTTTATTTTATTCTTCATTTCCTTCTTTTTTTTGAAAATTGCAGGTACCTGGCTCTTGACTGAACCATGGCACATTTAAGTAAAACAATTCTTTTTTCAAATTAGTGAATGTTTGGAGGATTTAGGCAGATTTTCCTCTACTAAGTTCTTCATATAAGTGGGGTTGTTTGAGTTAGTTCTTTCTTTATTTTAATCATTAAAAATTCAGACAACTGGTTTATATCTTTGTCTGCATTTTGTCTAGATATTATTGAGATTTTCTGAAATGTGTTGGCATTGTTCTTAGTGCAGTGATATTTTTCTCCTAGATTTTAACATTCCATTGGTTAGCTCAGTGTGGAAAATGGTGTAAAAGATTAGATGATTTGGTTCAAGTTATCTTTCCTTGAAGACTCATTGAGTTTCTTTTTACTCTCTCACAGTTAGATCTACTTGTATTTTAGTCTGTTTTATAAGAAATTTGTTGTGATATTTTAATTCATAGAATTATGCCTTCTTGAATTTTACTTAAATCATAGAGCTTCCTGAAATATACATTTTATTCCTAAACTAATCTTTTTAAAATTTTCCTTATACTACATGTGCCTCTGTTTTTTAACAGCAGTGGTTTAAAACTTTTACAATGGAAAATGTTCCCATAGGGCTCATGTTGAATGTATTTCCCATTATTGCATCTTATCATAAATTGCTAAACAATTGGATGTTCAAGCCTCAATTTACATCAATAAATGGGGTGGACCATGTTTTTCTAGTCCCCCTTCACTGTATACCTGTTGCTATTAGAACTTTCAGTTTTAGCCATCATGGGGATAAGAGGATGAGGAAGTTGAACATACATTGTTACTAACCAAGTGTCTGGTAATCTTTATTTGGTCTTGTATTACTGCAATGAGAAAGAATATCCTGATTCTACTGCCTTGTTGTCTAATTACATATAGAGGAATTTATTTCTGCAGTATTCAAAGCATTCTGTGGGAGGGATATATCAATATAAAACATATCAGCGTGATTAGTTTTTGAGTATTAACTCTTCACAAAAACTGTAAGTTTGCTTTATACTTACAGAGTATCTCAATTCAATTTAGACTAACTAAATTTCAAGTGCTTAATTGGCAGATTTGTGGCACCATATTTGTACAGTGCAGCTTTAAACACTAATTTGAAAGAACCCATGAAAGTACAGAAACCGGGCACTATTCTCCCTTAAATACTTCTGTTGCTTACTATCTGTTTTAATGGAGTTGCAATAAGGGGTGTCAGAGCTGCTTTCCAAATAGCATGTAGCATTTTTCACTGGGGGAGGAGTGATAAGGTAATGAAAGAATCTTAAAACAAAGCAAAGGAAAATGAAATAAGCAGTTCGTGGTCAGATATTCATGGTTCTGTCCCTCTGATAAAACATACCTTGGAGGAAGAATGTCATAACGTGTTTGAATGACATCTTACTCTTTTCTCTGAAAGATTTTATTCTGCTTGAGGGCTCCATCCTCACTTTGATTAGTGAGCAGTTTTCTCCTTGGTTCTGGCAGATTATTAATCAACACACTCACTCCCTAATGCTGTTGTTTTTGTGAGTGGTTCAGTAGGGACATGGGGAAGATAAAAGGAACTGCTGGAGAATTTCTGTTGCACCCTAGAAGGTTCTGCCATAATTCTTAATATAACTAGAAAAATATTTTATCAGAAGGAAAGGTGAGTTTCTGCAGTATTTACTTCTGTGTTCTATCAAGTTCAATGACAATGTGGTGATGATCTTCCCCATCATCTCCCATTATCCCAAACATATCTGTAACCCTTGCTCGACTTGTCATATTCCAAATGCAGTATCTTGGTGAGCCTATGCTATTGTCTTCTAATTTCTTTCTTTTTTAATAATTTTAAACATCTTGTTCATTTTATTTTCATTATGTTTCTCCATAGAGAAGTGATCTTCAGGGAATTTTTCTCAATAAAAATGCATGAATATGCACAAAAGAAGTAATTAATTCAATGAATTAATCATACCATTATGTTTGGTAGTCAGGCATGTTATATTATTTCTTTGATATGAAACACCATTGGGAACAATCTATCTTATCTGTCATTGTAATGAATTTTATTAAAAATTAAAAGTCCCCAACCTGTAATAAAGCTAAAGATCAAGGACATGTCTAATAATATTTTATTCACATTGCAGCTGTGCTTTGGCCTTTAAATATTTTACTTTCCTACTAGTGTGCAATTTCAAGATAGCATTCCTATCTTAGGTTGAAATCTCCATGGAAAAACAACCCAGAAAAATAGTTTATGCTTAAGCCTTTTGTTATCAAGTATTTAAAAGCAAGATATATTTTTAATGACTAGTATTATATTTAGCAAGATGATCAGAAGTGACACTATAAAAATATTGAGCAGCACTCATAGTGACCATAAAACAAAGTGAGAAACTGTATTAGGTCTCTGATAAGAGTCTAGAGAAATCTACTCTGGTGAGATATCATGAGACAAACCAAGATTAATTGAAGGCTCTAACTTGAAGAAGTGGGGGGGGGGGGCCCAGAAGACATTTTATGAGTATTGAGCTTGCCTTTTCATGGGATAGTCTCTAGAGAAGGCTAAAAGTGTATACAATGACGCCTGGCTCTGTTTCAGGTGTCTTTTTAATATGAGTTAATTTCTTGTAAGTCACAATGTTTTAGGGTACTGAAGTGTTCATTAACTCAATCAACACAATACAATTTGCTGAGCTGTTCTCTAGAGATATATAAATAAAGCACAGTCTCTACTCAAGGAGTTCACAGTTTAGTGGGGAAGGTAGACAAATAACAATACATTTCCGATAGAAGTGATAAGTACAAATACTAATAAGTTTTAAAACCCACCATTCAATTTAACATTAAAATTTAGCAGTGCTTGAATATTTACTTTGGGCCATACACTGTAAGTGGCATTCTTTATATCTTAAAAGAAACAAAAACACTGTTTGATATTATAGATGCCTCTTTATAAGTTCAATACTGATCAAGTTTCAGATAGCTTAAGTAAAATGTACAGGTGATCCAGCTAGTGAAATGATAGCCCTTGGGCATCAATCATGTTTTATGGCTTCAGCACCCATGAAACTCTCATTTGTCTCTGCACTTCTTCTGAGTTTTAGGTAGGAGTAACATGAAAGAATACAGGAGGAGCATCTGACTGGCCAAAGGCTCAAATAATGATTCCTGGAAGTGATGCAATATGAGCTGAGTCTTAAAAGTTGAGCAGGAGTTATCCTCCTGAGACAGTGGCGATGGGTGTTGTAAATACATTTACTCAGGTAAAGCTTCAAAGGCATGGTGTGGCTAAGTAAAGGGTACATGTACAGAAGTATCTGGAAATGAGGATGGACTGATGGGTATATGGAATAGAATAACTGTGGAAGATGTTTATTATTTGAAGACAAAGTGAACTTTCAGATTTTTAACAAGAAAGGGAATTGATATATCTAAATTTCAAATTTTGGACTCAAATGATGAAAGCTAGAATTGTGGAGAGAAATTAGGGGGCAATTTTAGAAAAATATATCAGAAGTGATGAGTATTAGACTTTATTTAGAATTGAGAGGTAAGGATTTGCCAGTATTTTTCAGGTGAGTGGAGAAAAATCAGCCTGTGATTAAGACTGAATAGAAAATGACAAAATAGAAGAGAGGCATTTGCTTTGAGGTTGCTACCAGGAGGTTTCATGGTGACATGAAAATCAAACGGGACCAGGTTTGAATTCATCTAGCAGCTGGTGAATGTTGGGAATCATGAATGATGGATGGTTCAGATGGTTAAGAAAGTTAAAAAGAAGACATTGGCTTGAGAGTTCATTGAAGTGAAGGATCCATGGCAGAGAGAAGACAAATATTAGACAGTGAAGTTTATTTAAAGCTAAATGTATCTGGTCTAAAGGAATTGCTTTTATTTTAATAGAGTATTCTCCTGTTTTGTTTTTCTATAATTTGCTGTTTACATATTGTTTCTTTTATGAAATTAGGATGCCAGTAGATGGTGGTTGATATAACTTTTCACTGTTTAAAAACTTTATTGGCAAAATACAGAACTGAAAACCCTATAGAATTCTTCCATTTTTATTTTTTTAAATACTATTGCTCTATGAATTTTAAAACATGGCATCTTGCTCTAAACTAAATTACAAAAAAAAAAAATCTTAGAAGTAAAGAGGCTAAGCTCACTAGTTTTCCAGTCTTCATAACAGTTTATGAGGCTGACTATGCTTCATTATCACAGAGAAAACCAGTTCACACAAGATTATTTGATTGCAAAAAAAAAAAAAAAAATCAGAAGAAGGGCCTCTTATTCAAAGATTACAATTATGATAACTCCTAGCTACTCACCATTTCTCAGCTGAGATGTCTTTGACTCTTCAACTGCTATATGTATTTTTTTTTTCAAAACTTTAAACAAACTGACCCACATGAGCTTTGTATAACTGGACTGTTAGTGTGGAAAGGACTGAAGTTAAAGGTTTATCAGCAGGAAAAAGCAGATGTTATGTAATAACACCTGCTCAAGGAACAAACAGTCTAGGGAAAACTGCAGCCTCTTTGTTGCACCTGCTGAAAGTAGCATCTGGAGGAGCCACCTTTACAGCAAACCTGAATGTTAACATGAGAATTCAGGTACATGTAGGCATCTACAGCAGGCTAACATATACTTTGTAATACATCCCATCAAAAATAGCATTCCATTTTGTACAAATCCAGTTTTTGGAGGAATTCACCACATTGCTGATAATCTACTTTCTGATCAAGCTTTCATATTAAACTTGTCTAGGAAGAAATGGTTTAATGAACATAAGAAGAATAAAGATGAATGTTCTAGTACATTAGGTTCAGCTATATAATTTGCTTTTAAAAACCTGCCCAAACTGTTTAAAAACTTGAAAAAGTGATCAGATTTTTATCTAGAACTATGAATAAAGCTGATCTGGATTGGACTAAGGTAAGTCAGAATCCAGGATGAAAAATGATATGATATGGTCCATATATTAAAATTTCAACTTCTGTGTAAGACCTAAGGTAAAGACGTTTATTTTGGTGCAAAATTTATATTTTGGGTAGCACATTATCTAATTTAGCTTGTTTGGTCAGTTTATTTGAACACCATAATGACATGGAATCTTGAATAGGGTGTGAGATCTTGTTGGTTTGTATAGGTTAGTATGATGCCCTGATGTATACCAGAATAATTTGGGCAGTGAATAAAGAGGTATTTGCAAAGTCCTCTTGGGGTACTGGGGAGAAAGGAGGAAATATTCATCTTCCCCATTTGGAGAATTTCTGATTTTCTCGCAAGCGGTGGGAACAACTAAATCAATAGGCCAAGCCTTTGATCTTTATCCCTATGAAACTTATTCCTGCAAAGAATAGGGTAAGCCTACTTAAAATAGGGTAAGCCTACTTTAAAAAGTCCTAAGAGTCTTCCCCAGAGAACCTCTTTTGTTGCTCAGATGTGACCTCTCTCTCTCAGCCAACACGACAAGTAAACTCACTGCCCGCCCCCTCTCTACATGGGACATGACTCCCAGGGGTGTAAACCTTCCTGGCAATGTGGGATAGGACTCCTGGGATGAGCCTGGAATTATCCTCATGGTATTGAGAAAACCTTCTTGACCAAAAGGGGGAAGAGAGAAATGAAAAAGAATAAAATTTCAGTGGTTAAGAGTTTTTAAATAGAGTTGAGAGGTTTTCCTGGAGGTTACTCTTATGCATTATGTAGATACACCTTTTTAGTTTATGATGTATTGGAGTGGCTAGAGGGAAGTACCTATACTGTTGAACTGTGATTCTTGGAGAAGATTTTGTACTATTTAGCTTTTACACTGTGATTATGTTTGTGAAAACCTTGTGTCTGTTGCTCCTTTTATCCAGGGCATGGGCATATAAGTAAAAAAACATAAGGAAAAATAAATAGGTAAATAATAGAGGGTGATGAAGGGTAAAACAAAATATTAGGTAGATTGAAATACTAGTGGTCAATGAAAGGGAGGGATAAGGGGTATGGGGTGTATGAGTTTTTTCTTTTTTCTTTTTATTTCTTTTTTTGGAGTGGTGCAAATGTTCTAAAAATGATCGTGGTGATGAATACACAACTATGTGATGATATTATGAGCCATTGATTGTATATGGTGGATGGGCTGTATGTGTGTGAAGATTTCTGTTAAAATATTTTTAAAAAATCATACTGAAATATAATGCTTTTGCCCCACCTGAGTGTAAGAAAAGAGAGGTTAGAGTCACGTCTATTTCTGTTCATGGCTCTAGACCTATCCTTGTTGTGGTCTTAGAGAAGGCTGAGTGTTTAGGATGATTTGGGGGCTGTATTAGTTAGGGTTCTCTGGAGAAACAGAATCAACAGGGAACACTCGCAAATATAAAATTTATAAAAGTGTCTTACATGACCGTGGGAACGCAGAGTCCAAAATCTGCATGGCAGGCTGTGAAGCCGACAATTCTGATGGAGGATCTGGATGAACTCCACAGCAGAGGCTCACCAGCTGAAGCAGGAAGAGAGCCTGTCTCTTCCGAATCCTCCTTAAAAGGCTTCCGGTGATTATATTAAGCATCACTCATTGCAGAAGATGCTCCCCTTGGCTGATTACAAATGGAATCAGCTGTGGATACAACTGATGTGATTATGATTTAATTCTATGAAATGTCCTCATTGCAACAGACAGGCCAGCACTTGCCGAACCAGACAAACAGGTACCACAACTTGGCCAAGTTGACACATGAGCCTGACCATGATGGGGAAATTCAGGAGTTCCAGGGGCTCTGACTACAACAAATAGAAAGTAGCAGCGTAAAATAAACCACAAATAAATCATGGACTCTGGGGATACTGCCTTCTTTAATGATGAAGCAAAACCATACCAAAAATTAGCAGCATGACATTTAGGTTTTGCTGGGAGGGTAGGGGTATTTCCTCTCCATTGATCTTCTATCATCTTACAACTTACAGTGTGGTCCATGGACGAGCACTGTCTCCATTACTTGGGAACTCTTTAGAAATGCAGACTTACTATTTACCTTTTAAAACCAGATCCTCAGTGATTCACATATGTATTAAAACTTGAATATCACTGCTATTACACCTTTACAGTCTTCTGAATCTCAACCAGCATGGAAATTAAGGATTTCCTTAATCCTTCTTGCTGGGATGATGTAGCTCTGATGGACATATTACTCTTATCCTGTGGTTCTAGGTCTCTGCTGTAAGAGATGTGAGCAGGCAGCATGCGTTCTGGAAGATTTATCTCTGCTCACATTTCACATTCCCCATCTTTCCCATGCAAGCCTTAACTAGCCCATCACTCCAACTCAATTTTCATTTGCCAAAGGACAGCTATCCTTCACAGAGCCATAGCAACTTCAAAGAATCAGAGAATATAGTCTCATGAGCATTTTGCATCAAGTGCCATCTCCCATCCCTGTGAGGAGATACCCTCAGCCACATCTGGGATCATGCTCTGATCACTTGGTCCATGCCATCAAGGGCAGACACATTGCCAGAACTCTTCTGGGTCAGCTTCTGGCATACTAATTCGCCAAGTCCCAGAATGCAATTTGTTGATTTGTCACAATTATCTTGCTTGTGCTACTGAGGTGGCAGATGGTCACATTAGTAGAATTAATTTCCTGTCAGGGCTGTGCATCTGCTCTGGAGGCTTTTTAAGGAGGGAGGATCCTAACCATCTCACTCCTCTGAATCTTTGAGCATAATGAACTTGAATTATGTTATGCGAGTGTCACTCTCCAGCTCAGAGCTGGGTCTGCCATAATGGGCTCTTCTGTCCTGGACTGTTCCCTCTGAGCAGCTGATGCTATCTCCTCCTTCTCTTCCTTTCCAAATAGCAGGAGAGAAAGGAGGACCAAAAGGATTCCTAAAGATGTCCTTTGTAGAATGAGGTTTTAAAGCAGGGTTTTACACTAAATAGTTCATTATTATTTACTCTGATCAAGCCTGGTTCGTCTTTCTCTGTAGAGTGGTAGCTTTGTATTGAGCCCTTTTCAAAAGCCTCTCACATTTTTAATGCATGTGAGGAATACTATTCCTTCTGTTGGTAAAAATTTGATATGTGTACAGCCTAGGTATTCTTCGTGTTCTTGAATACTCCTTTGATTGCTACTCAACAGCCAGTCACACCTGGGGACATTTAAAGGTTTAATGCAACAAATAGCTGCCAAGGTCTGACGAGCTTTTTGCCAGACTTTCCCAATGTTTTCTGTCAGAGTCATGTCAGTGTTATATCATCTTCGTGATATGGTCTGGTTATATTTTTGTGGCAATACAGTTCCAAGGAATATTCCTAGTTAAAAATGGCATACAGTCTCTACCAGAAGTCCCAGTGCTTGCTTCATTGATCTGCCAACAATAGAAATCTGTGCTCCAAAGTATTCTTTATCTGCTAGTAAAATAAAATATATCTCTCTGAGCAATCCCAATATCTTGGTTAATGACTTCCTATCCTCATCCTGGAATAGCTTTAATTAAAAAAAAAAGTTCATGTCAGTAAATAATGCTTTCATATCAGCTTTCGGGTGTCTTCTTTACTTGTTACTTTTTAGGAAAATCTTGGAAATAATCTCTCTCATCAACCATACAATATTGTTCAGCTTTCAATATGGAACTTCCCACTAAGAAAACACTACATAAAGGCCTTAAAACTCATGTTAAAAAAAAGTTTCTAAAATGCTCTTTTGACTTTAAAGTATTATTCAATAGACCAGCAAAATCAGTATCATGTGAATTTATTCTTTCCTTCACTTTTCATCTAATAATTTGACAACTATTTATGAGGATAAAATTTTGAGCAAATCTTAGCTTGTAATTTAGTCTGAGATGCAAATGGGGTCAGCACTGGAGTTTAAAACATCCCTGGACAAACCCCATTAGTAACCGTACCTTACCTTGTTTCACCTGGCCTTTTAAGTTTCCAGTTTAAAGAAGCAGACTTCTGCTTCCACTTAGAATCTATGTATAAAGATGCAAAAAGATATTGCTACCACCCTACCAGTGAGATACAGTGCGTGAACCTACAAATTCAAAGTTTTTAAAATCCCAACAGGGGAGTGAGGTTTTAATAAACTAAAATTCTGAAAATGACAGGTGCCCTTATAAGAGAAAAGAGGTTCATGTGGTTTTCATCTTTTCCAAAGAAACAGAAGGAATAGGCTGTCAGAGTGCGCTGAAGAGGGTAATAGCTCATAATTCTAAAGACTGGACAAGGGCTGACATGTCTGTATAGAATCTCTAGGAATGACGTACACAATAAGAGTTTGCACATACCCACCACTCTTCTCCGAAGGTCCTAACCAAGCAGGCGTAAGAATGCTTGGATAGCAGAAGAGGAGAGAAACTCTATAGTATATGCATTCCAGTCTGGCTGAAGTTAGAGCAGAATTAACAGGAACTCCACAGGTGCTTCAGGCCTTGAGAGAGTATGAGACAGCGGCTACCTGTGGCTGCAGAAGTGACAGGAGATCAGACTGAGAGAAACCCTCCAAATGGGGCCCAGACTTCAGTCTGAGGCCTGGACAGGTGAACAGAGAAGAACCTACAGGTATCTGGATCATACCCTGGGTATAAGGTCTGCTGGGGAGGGGCAGAGGAGTTGGGAGAGATGTCTCTGAGGCACAGGTGCTGGGGCTTACTGAAATCTAAGGACAGGCCTGAGAAACCACCTAGGTCCTTCAAGTCTTACCCTGAACGTATGGCAGTCAGCCTCTGCAGCTTGAGGAGGAGCCAAATGAGCAAGACCTTCCAGAGGAGCCCTGGATGCCTGTGGTGGGCAGAATAATGATTTCCCAATGAGATCCAGGTCCTAAGCTCTGGACCTGTGAATATGGTACCTTCATGGCAGAAGGGACTTTGCAGATGTGATTTAAGCTAAGGATATGGAGAGATTATTTATCTTGGATTTCCAGGTAGGCCCAAGTGTCATCACATTATAAATGGAAAACGGTGACAGGAAGGAGAGTCAGAATCCACAGTAGGAGAAGGAGTAATGGAAACAGTGTTTGGAGTAATGTGATTGCTGGCTTTGGGGATGGAAGGGGCCATGAGCCAAGAAGTGCAGGTACCCCCTAGTAAGGGGTGAAGGAATGCAGGTGGCCATTGGCAAGGGCAAGGAAGCAGATTCTCCCCTAGAGCCTTAAGAAGCAATGCAGCCATGCGGACTCCTTGATTTTAGCCCAGTGAGACCTATTTCAGACTTCAGACTTTTAGAACTGTATAAAATTGTTTGTGATGAGTGACTAAGTATTTTGGTAATTTTTTATAGTAAGAGTAGGAAACTACTATAGGGCCTGATGGAGTAAGAACAGGGCAGGAGAGCTTACAGCATCACTCCAAGCACTGTAGGCCTTAGACTGAGTACTTGCATTTTAGTACATAGACAGCAGTGGCTTTTTACTGGGGTGAGAGTAAACATACCCAGAAGAGATCACCCTCAGGTGCCAGCACACAGGGTCTATTGAAAGCTGAGGGAAAGAGAGGAGAAATGGAAAGTTCTCCAGGCATTCAGAAACCAAGTCCAGACCAAGAAAGGTTCTGATTCTGTCATCAAATAATTTGAAATCTATAGTAGATTGAATCAAACTAATGCAACCACAAAGCCTAATCCTAGTTTAAAACAAACCAGATTGGATCAACCCACATACATATAACCTAACAGAAGAAGAGGTATGCTTATTTCTGGGCATAAATAACATTTACTTTAGCCTTTACTGTTGTTTTACAATTTTGTCATTCAATAAAAATTTATGAGAAAAATGAAGAAAAAAAAGATATTATGATGCTTTATCAAGAAATGAGAATCAATGGAAGCAGACTTAGAGATGGGCCAGTTATTAGAATTACCAGACAAGTACTTGAGCTATGATAAATATATTGAAAGATCTATTGGAAACAGTGAACAATATACATGGAAACAACAGAGTTGAAACTTATTTAAAAATGAGGCAAATAAAATGAAAGATATAAAAAAAGATTATACCCATAATGAAGGCATTTTGGATGGACTAATCAATAGACTAAATACAGCTGGGGACATATTCAGTGAATTTGAAAACAGATCAATAGAAATGATCCAAACTGAAACACAAGACAGACAAAAGAGTGAATGATAAAGCAGTGCGTCTAAGATAAGTGGAGACAATATCAAATTATAACGAGCAAACTTGCAATTAGCATCCCAGAATAAGAAGTGGGAAATGGGCCAAAGAAATATTTGAAGGTATGAAGGCTAAAAATTTTCAAAATTAATAAAATACATTGTCATAGATCCAAGATGCTCAGAAAATCTCAATCAGGGTAAATACAAAGACAACCATATTAAGCTACATCATATACTACTGAAAATGAAGATGAAAATAATATTTTGAATGCATCCAGAAACAGTGGAGGCCAGGAGACAATAAAACAATACTTTTAGTGCGCTAAAAGAAAAAAAAGCTATCAAACTAGAATGCCGTATCAAGGAGAATATTCAAGAAACGAAGGCCATATGAAGATATTTTTAGAAAAACAAAGACTGGATTTGTCTCTAGCTGAGCTACCCTAAAAAACATGCAAAAGAAATTCTTTAGACTGAAAGGAAATTACACAGATAGCAGCCTGGATTCTTAGGTGGAAATGAAGAAACTTAGGAAGGCTAAATACATCAGGAAATATAGAGAACCTTTTCTAAAAAAAATTTCTAATGTGTGCATGTGTGTGTGTTTGTATGTGAATATATCTCTATTAAAAGCTGTTAACTGTGTAAATTAAGAAAATAATTTCACATGGAATTTGTAATGCATGCAAGCATAAATACATGACGCGAGATCTCAAAGGGTTTCAGAGTGGTATTTGAAAGTGTTCTAAGGCCTTACATTGTTAATAAAGAGGTAGAATATTTTTGAAGGCAGCTGGTGATAAGTTAAAGACATATGTTATAATCTTTAGAATGAGCACTAAACAAAAAACCAAAGTAGAGCAACTATAAAGTCAAGAGAGGAGATGAAATGGAATTCTAAAAAGCACTTAATTTATCCAAAAAAAATTGGGAACGGAAAAAAGTAGTAAAGACCAAATGTGATAAAAAAAAATTAAACTACAATAGGCTTGACTTAAACCCCAATATCTGTATTAGTATACTATATACAAATGGGCTCAATACCCTAATTAAAAGGCAGAGGTTGACAGACAATAACAAGCAAGGCTGAACTATGTGTTATTTACAGGAAACACACTTTAAAGACACTGGCAGGTTGAAAATAAAGGATGGAAAATATAGATCAAAGTAAATTGGCACAAAACCCAGTAATATGTACAGACTGCTTCTAAATATACCTAGGAATATGTTGGAAACTGTCTTCCCTATTCTCTCCAACAGCTTCAAATTCCTGCATCTTTGGAATTAACTCAGTTTATGTGACTCACTTTATCATCCCCAGTATGCTGTCATCATCCCACTCCATATTGTGCTATGTTGGAAAAAAATTAAGCTTCTTTGCTTTTCACAGTAGCATAAAAGATGATATAAATGAGTTTTTCCAAGAAAAAGTGGTTAGCAGTGTTGAATGGTGCTGACAGGCAGTCAATAACAAGTATACATGGAAGAGAGTTAAGAGAAGATGGTTGCTAATTTCAGAGATGGTGGGGGCAGAAACTAAATGTCATGCAGTTTCTGACTTTACTTGAACCCAGCTTTTTTTTTTTCTATTTTTTTTTGCATGGGCAGGCACCCGGAATCAAACTCAGGTCTCTGGCACGGCAGGTGAGAACTCTGCCACTGAGCCACCGTGGCCCGCCTGAACCCCAGCTGTTTTATAATCTTTAGATTAACTTTAATCCTCAGTCTGTTGAAATAACTTCTGCCATGGTAATACTTACAATGTCAGCTTAGTTTTTTAAATTATCCAATGCTCTTTTCTATACAGAAAATTAAAATATAGTGGCTGTCACCCGCCCTGATCAAGTTGGCAGAGTGAGAATATTCATTCGGGATTGTGTTCTCCCATAGACGCTTTGAAAAGCCTGCAAGAACTGGGAGAAAGATCTTTCTGAAAGCTCCAGGGAACATTAAATGGACAGCAGCAACAGGACAAGCACCAACTAAAAAGATAAAAAAGGCTACGTAAAAGCAGTAGGATCCTTTGGCGCCCTGGCTCACCCCTTCCTCACGGCTAATGGAGCTGGCCACACCCCCCGTGTGGAGCCTGGTCTTGATTCTGGAAGAAGCAGAATGATCCTCATGCACACCCTTGGGGCATGTATGTCTGGCCCAACCTGTCCAGTGGTGGCCTGAGTGACTGTCTTGGGACATGCTCGATGTGTAGAAGGAAGTTCACAGAGTTGCCCATAGTATGCTGTGGGAGAGAAATCAAGTTGACTGCTGATTTGTAGGATGTACAGTGCAGTGACCAGGACCATAAGGCAATGGTTTCTTACAAAAGAGGGGGCATTCAGAACTCTGTAAACAGGGGAATTCCTAGGGCCAAATGCATATGCCCAAGACAAAACAGAAGAACAGAAAAGACCTGGATGGCCTCTACACTTCAGCCTAGAGCTACTCTCTAAATTTATTGTATGAATAAACCCTGAAGGAGGGCACTTGCACAGGACAAGCTCCAAAGATGGAAGAAGATGTTTTCTTTTTTCCTTTGTTGTTGTTGTGCACTCCTGGCATTCAAGGAAAGCTCTTTCATGTAGTAGCTGGATACAAGCTTAAGGGACAAGGGCCTCAGAGTCTGAATTCCAGCACTAACACATTAAAATAGCAAAATGTCCAGATTTCAACAAAAGATTACCAACCATACAAAGTAAGAAGATGGGATGACCCAGGATAAACAAAAAGTTAAAGCATTATAAACCATCAATGATGATCAACGCTGGGACATACCAGATGAAGACTTTTAGATAATGATCCTAAGATCTTCAAGAGCTAAAGAAAGTATTGACAAGTAACTAAAGGAAACCAAGTAAACTATAGATGAACCCATGTTCATCTGTCAATATAGAATATTAATAGAGATATGGAAATTATGAAAAGACGCCAACTGCAGCTGAAGACTACAGAAACAGTGCAGAAATTAAACCTTCCCTAGAGGGTTTAATAGCAGATTGGAACTGGCAGCAGAATTGATAAACTTGAAGAAGTTGAAATCATTTAGTCTGAAGAACAGAAGGAAGAAAAAATGAAGAGAAGTGAACAAAATCTGAGGAACCTGTGGGATACCATCAAGTGTACCATATATAAGTTGTGAGAATTCCACAAATAGAAGAGAGAAAGGAGTAGAAATAATATTCAAAGAAATAATGGCTGAAACTTCCCAAATTTAACAAAAGACACAACTATACACATCCAGGAAGCTCAATGAATGCCAAATAGGATAAACTCAAATAGACTTACCATGCCATACTATACTTAAATCTTTGAATGCCATCAAAAAGAAAGAATTTTGAAAGCCACAAGAGAGAAGCAGCCTGTTACACACACAGGCGCCTCAATAAGATTGTGTTGCTTACTCATCAGAAACCAAGGAGGCAAGAAGGAAGTGGGAAGACATATTTCAAATGCTGTAAGCAAATAATTGTCAACCAAAAATTCTATCATGCAAAACTGTCTTTCAAATCTGAGGGCAGGCTTAAGACATTCCCAGAAAAACATAAGCTGAGGGGCGTTGTCACCTCTAGATCAACCCTACAAGAAATATAGAACTCCTGGTAAATAGAGTTCTGCAGGATGACAGGAAAAGACACTGCCACATGAAGAAATAAAGATCTCCAGTAAAGATAATAGCATAAAAGCAACCTATTGCTTTTTTTGGGGGGGGGGGGGGAGATGGTCAGGGAATTGAACCCTCTTCCACATGGAAGGCGAGCATTCTACCACAGAACCACCTATGCACCCTGCATTTTTTATTTGTTACTCTACTTTCACTTCCTACAGGATCTAAAAGACATGTGCATAAAATGTCATGATGAATCCATAGTTTTTTACTCATAATAAATAAATACATAATTTGTAACAAAAACTGTATAAATGGGAGATAGGGAGGGAAAAGAACATAGTTTATGTGTGCTATTAAAATTATGTTTGTATCAAAGCAACAAATATTGTTACAGATTTACAATGTTAAATTTCAGCCCCATGATAACCACAAAGAACATATTAGGTAATATGCAAACTCAAAGAGACAGCAACGTAATACAGGTTTCCAGGGGTGGATGCAGGGACATTGAGCAGTTAATGCAAAATGAGTTTCAAGTTTTTGTGTGGAGTGAAAAAAGTTCTAGTAATGAATGGTGGTGAGAATATTGAAACATTGCGAACAGTATTCCCAGTAACTTCCTGCATAATTAAGTCACTTCCATGACGTTTTATATATATTTTTAATTGGTTAAGATAAATTAAGTAAGGAGAGAGAAGCCAAACGAGCAATTACATTTGACAAAATGAATTAGTGAATATTGTTTGCCACTGAGCAGTTGCTAAGCAGTGAAATAAAAGGCTTACATTATAAAACTGCATATAAAAACCCATGTATACATATGAAGTGTCTCTTTCTGGCTTTGGGCTTTGATTAAAAATCCTATTTTATAAATAGATAAATAAATTAAAGATTTAACCTTTAGAGTTTAGGAGTCATGGCTTGGAGTTTATCCCAGATAACAGGAATTGAAAACAACATGCTCCAATGACTTAGCACTGCAATTTGGTTTTGCCTACACACCCATTATTTTACTTGTAAATTGACTGGCCAATTCAATCACAGTGAAAGAAACAGTTGTATTTTCAATGTCAGCAAAAGCAGATGAAAAATAATGAACTCTGCCAAACAATTCTGCTTGCTGCATGACACTAATTAATAACGTGATAGATACTTCTCATTGAATAGTCAAATCTTGGGGAGAGAGCACTTTGAAACACTAGCACCATCTTCATATTTATTTTGCTGCTAAACTCATGAAGAGCTGGGTAAAGGCATTCCAATATAATGGTAGTTAAGAGTGAAATAATTTTTGGAGAAAAAGTAGGGAAGGGAATATATCAGAGGTCAATAGAACTAAGGAAGAAATAGGACCTGCCAGCAGTCTGGAGTTTAAAATAAAATCCATAAACTGAACCCTGGGCTTGTGAATTTGGGGGGAGGGTGACTATGGAACACAGTGACTGTCGTATAAAACAAACACACACACACATAAAATAAAACCTACTATTAAAATATTGATAAAAACAAGCACCTACTTTTCAAGACAATTACACAAACTTACATACTTATAAAAATATAAATAATATCTATGATTGTGAAAAATACAGTATACTCTGTATAATATCTTCAAGCTATGTTAGCTAATGAAAAATGGAAAGCACAGCAGTGATGCAAAATGCCGAAAGGATGCCAGGGCCATTTTATTTAAAAGGGGCAATGAAAATATTTCTTGTTTTGAGATTAGGGAAAATAATTGAAAGGAAAAATCAAATACTCCAGCCAACAATAGGGAACTGGTGCCCTGAGGAGTTAATTCAATAAAATGTGTGACTTTTACTATGTGAAGATGATACAATTGATTTATAATTATAGAGCATGTGCACTGAGTTCTTTTTAAAATAATGGTTATTGACCGGTAATTGTCCAGCCACACACTCTCTCTCTCAACTTTATGACTGAATAGACTCATCTGTGAAAGACACAATTTAGATTTACTTCTCCCTGTCCATTTTTAGAATCAAACCTATGACAGAACTTCATCAGACTGCTGCTTTAATTGATTGAACTGCTTGTCACAGAATAGCCTGTACAATCGTGATGCCTAAAGATCTAGTGCACAGATTATCAGCATCATTGGCTTTTCCTGGAAACTAACTAAAATGAAAATTTTCTGCCCCTACCCCAGACGTCCTGAAGGAGAAACTTTAGGGTTGGATCCAGGCTCAAGTTTGAGTAACTTTACTTCAAGATAACATGTTTATTTGTGAACTTCTCCAGGATCTTAGAGTAAATAACTGATCAACCATTCCTTGAAATTATTTGTTGCTCCTGTGAATTCACAGGGATTTATTAATATCCCAGTTAATGAAAGGGCTCTGTTACTTAGAGGAATCTGTCTTTTGCTTGGCATATCCCGGTCAGCATTCCTGGGAATTCCTGTAATTTTATTGGACGAAGTTGGAACAAGAAGAACAATTGAACAAACCTGACAACAGAGCAAACATTAAAAGTTAAATTATGTACCAAGGCTAAAAGTCCACAAAGTCTCATTAATATTGATGCTTTAATAATTTCAATGGAGACAAAGAGGCAGACTTTTATACCTAGAAGCTGGAAACTTTCTGTTATTCTCTACTCTTCCTTATATCTTCCTTTATTATGTTTTATCAACTACTGTTCACCCCATAAAATGCAGTGGATTGTACCTGGTAATGTGTATTTGTTGTTTCCTGGTATTGTCATCTTCCACATCTTTGGGCTCTGACCAGTTGTTCTTTTGATTCTTTGCACCAGTTTCTTAACCTAAAACCTTCTAAACCATCAGTTATGATGATGCCCAAAACATCTTTAGCTCGCCCTCTAGTGGTGGTGTAGTGAAGAGGTCCTGCAGCTACCCATGTTACCCATACTTCCTTGCAGACAGCAACAAAAATCTAGGTAATCTAGCATTCATTAGGGAGCTTATTTTGTGGTAAGCAATGTCCTGTGTGTTTATCCTCAGATTGTGGAATAAAAATGAATTCCTAGACCTTAATGAAGAATGGAATAAGATCAGAAGGTGAAAAATTAGAATTTTCTAAAAAGAAAAATAAAAAATAAAGAACACATTTACAAAGTCAGTAGGACAATATACTTGATTGTAGCAATATAGTAATTTTTACATTGGAACCTTATATTTGAAAACAAAATTTAAGATGCATATATAGAGTAGGAAATCCCAATTAAATAGTTATCTAAAGGATTTTTTCCCCATCTCTTAGTAATATATGAATGCAATAAAGGATTAAAGCTATATGCGAGGCAAAAGATGAAAATATAAACTATTTCACTGAATTTAAAATAATTTAAACATTTTAAACTTTAAATTATTTAAATTCACACAGTTCCTGTAACTAAAAAATTTATTCCCAAATACTTCATTGCATTTTCTTGTTTTCCATGTGCTTGCCGCATGATTTTTTTGTTTAAAAGATACAAATTATTCCAATTGCTTATACATCTTCCTTCCCCCTTTCCCTAAAAGCATTCTAAGTCATGTGCACCTTGATTTTAGGATAAATAAGAGAATTATTTTTTACTTTACTCAAAAAAACAGTTTATTCCCATAATGCTGGTTCTAGTTTGCTAGGTGCTGGAATGCAATATACCAGAAATGGAAAAGCTTTTCAAATGGGGGATTTACTAAGTTGCTGGTTTATTATTCTAAGGCTGAGAAAATGTCCTATTAAAACAAGTCTATAGAAATGTTCAGTCTAAAGCATCCGTGGTTCAAAAAGGCCAATGATGTCCAGTGTTTCTCTCTCAGTTGGAAGGGCACATGGCGAACATGGCAGCATCTGCTAGCTTTCTCTCCAAGCCTCCTGTTTCATGAAACTCCCTGAGAGGTGTTTTCCTTCTTCATCTCCAAAAGTTGCTGGCTGGTGGACTCTCTGCTTCGTGGTTCTGCGGCGTTCTGAAGCTTTCTCCAAAATACTTCTTCTTTTATAGGATTACAATAATCTAATTAATTCCAGTAAACCACTTAAAATGGGTGGAGACATACCTCCATCTAATCAAGTTTAATACCCACACTTGATTGAGTCATATCTTGGTGAAGATAACCTAATCAACTTTTCAACGTATAGTGCTGAATAGAGATTAGAAGAAACCGTTCTTCCCTCAAGATTGTTTAGGACTAAAACATGTTTTTTCTAGGGTACATAAATCCTTTCAGACTGGCACAATGATCTAGAATACATTTTACTGGATTTGATCACTTTGTGCATCAGTTCCTTCATTAATAAAATCGGTAAAATAGTCATTTTTAATGCATAGCTTTGTTATAAGGATGAAAGGTTAATATATATTAAAAGCTTAGATTAGAGTCTGTGCATTATAATTTCTCAATGTGTTAATTGTTATTATTATTATTGTTAGAAAAGGAGGATGAAAAGGCTATAGCCTCAGCAAATAATTTCCATTATTTATACATAATGTAGGATTATAAACTGTCATAGCTAATTTAAGGAAGTTTATGAGCTTGATTTTAATATTTTAGAATGAGAGGGGTGTCTTCTTCATAGATGGTGCCATGGGCTCTTGAGGCTATATCGAGTTAAAAAATATATCGTTGGGCGGTGCAAGGGTAGTTTAGTGGTAGAATTCTTGCCTCCCATGCGGGAGACCCAGGTTCGATTCCCGGCCCATGCACTTCTCAAACAAAAAAAAGAAGCCAACAAAAACAAACAAACAAATTCAACAAATGGTGCTACAGTAACAGGATACTCACACGGAAAAAGAATGAAAGGTGACCCCTACGATACAGCACACACACACATATATATATAGTTATAGTTATAGTTTATTTAAAACACAGCTTAATAAATCCATACTAAAACAAACCAAAGCCTCTCTGCCTTGCCGCTGGCCTTGTTTCCCCAGCTCTGTGTAAGTGGGATAACTCACGGCCATACATGCAAGTTGCCGTGTTAGCCAGCTGTGAAGAGAACATTGGCTCTGGCCCCAAACAGATGACGTTTATATTTATTTCCTGTGATCTGAGCAATCGGCTGGACCAGCTACTGTAGGATTCTGTGTTGTGTTTTTTCCACTGCAAAGTCTCCTTCATGCCAGCTAAGCCCAGAACACACCCACTAGGCTTGAAGTTTGGAATGTCAGGAAGTTCCAAATATGCAGCCCACCCTACTTTCATTGCCCCTAAGAATGTGCTTCTGCCTGTCTTCTTTTCTCTCAGTTCTAGCTCAGTCCCTCTGCTTAATAATACAAAAGCATCTAAAAAAGTGAAGTTTTGATCTGAGTATCACTGTCAGGTACTCATATGCTGAAAGTCATATTGTGTTTTGTTTATGGCAGCCACATTCCTTAGGCCAAGAAACTTGGGAGTCCAGTATCTTTGGCACATTTCCCTCTAATATCACCCCGCTGAACTGATTCCCAAAACTTTCACTTTTACTTGAATTTCCCATTAACTTGCTATGTTTTTGTTTGTTTGTTATCGTATGCTGTATTTTTCCATGTGAGTATCCTCTTATTGCAGCGCCATTTGTTGAATTTTTGTTTGTTTTGTTTTTTCGTTTGTCTGTTTGGGAAGTGCATGGGCGGAATTTGAACCCGGGTCTCCTGCATGGCAGGTGAGAATTCTACCACTGAACTACCCTTGTACCCCTCTAGGTATTTTTTTTTTTAAGCGTGGGTAGGCACTGGGAATCAAACCCGGGTCTCTGGCATGGCAGGGGAGAACTCTACCACTGAGCCACTGTGGCCTGCCCCCGCTATGTTTTTTGATAGACCAAGTTTGTCAGTTCTTGTTCCTTTTAGTCTTTGATCCTGTGTTGCCAAGGATCTGTCATGAAGGGTTAAGAAGACAAAAATATTGTCACAGTCAGTGCCCTACATGTTTACGGCAGGGTGGCTCCGTAGTCTTAACAAACTTCATTTGTTCCCTCTTCTGTTCTGCTATACAATAGCAGAGAGGTAGAGGGTAAATGGTATTATTTTTGCTGTACAAACTGGACCATACTAACGTCTATAAAATCATTTTAATATAAACCTTTCCAAACAATGTACAAGGACAATAGGATTTAAAAGTAGTTATCCTTATTTACCCAATGGAAAACCTGAAATATAACTTAAGTCATGTACCTCTGATCACTAGGGATTTAGCAGCAACAAGCAGGGCTGAAACCCAGCAGGGACTCTGCAAAGGCTTGTTCAATGACAGAAGGAACATAAGCCTCAGCTTAAGATTCGGTGTTCTGTACAGAACATTGCCCATTTGTGTCTTCTGGGCATGTTCTCAGCAATCACAGTTGCAATCACCCTAGATGTAATTAGAGTTCAAAGGGAGTGGGGAAGGACATTTTTCACTTTTAATTAAAGAGAGTGTGTCCCTGTTAAGCATCAGCAGTGTGTTTGTCACTCATTCCCAGGAATTGAAATCGTGGCTTATTTTACCTTAGAGGAAGTCTTAAAATTATAGTCAAAGAGAGTTGGAACAGTCAAAACTTAACAGCTGAAAAATATGTGTATTTATTTAACAGACTAGAACAACCTCTCTATTAGAATATCATTAATAGTGAGGTAATATGTGGGAAACAATCTACATAAAATAATCAAATAAAGTTTTATAACTACTAAATTAAGTTTTTAAAGATTCTGGTCCAGTTTTAGTATGACTAGTAAAATGGTATGATCATGAGTTAGAAATGGAAGTCTACATTTTGAAAAAAATTATAGTATTAAATACCATAACATACATGCATTGTTTCATTCCGAAGTCCTCTTAATTTAAACTTTAAAACATAGACATGTACCTAGCTATAGTTTTTAAAAAATATCTTTCGTATTTGCAAAACACAGAGACAATGTTAAAGTATAACATGGAAATTATGGTTTCATGAGTGAATTGCAGGTTTCTCAATTAAACATTTAGCAGTGATAAAATTACAATGGCCAAAAAACAGGTAATATGCTTATTATGTAATTATAAGCAAAAATAGAATATAAAATATACACCAAAGTTATAAGAGTATAAATTATGTATGTGTAAAGATAAAGTGGTGATTATGCAAAACATGAAATCAGTTGCTTTAAAAATGTGAATAGAAAATGATGTACTTTTCTGCTAGATTTACTTTATAACCTTGTTACGATAGCATTGCTGAAATGAAATATATGAGTGTAAATAGGTTGATTGTTACCCTTTTGTATGACTGTTGGTGAATTTTTTTTAACTATTTCAAAACTGTAGTATGAATTATTTCTAAATAGCCAAATGAGGCTATCCTTAAGTCTGAAATCCAGAGTTAAGGTGGGACCTTCATGTGCAAAATGAAGACCAAGATATCAGTTGAGGCAACAAATGATCTCTCCTTTTTTTTGTCATTGGCGTAAAAAGATTTAGAAATATTTTCATATTTAATGTTAAATATTATTTAATATTGCTTTATTGATATCTCACATTTGAAATCTTTGCTGTAATTACAGTGGGCTTTCTATTCAGAAATGCTTTGAATTGTCCCTAGAGATTCAAGTACTGTGTGACTTTCCTGAACTATGGATAAGTGTTGGTGTAACGTCTGATATAGCAGATGCATATTTTCCTCGAAAGTTTTTCAGATATTATTTGACATAAATATCTGAGTAAGTTACTCCTAAAATCATCACTGCTTTAATGAAAATACTTCTCCTATAAAATTGATACCGTGAGAAAATGTTATTGTATGATGGACATGTGAAAACTCTTGTTCATAGGTTTATGTCCTTATGAGAAAAAGTAAAAATCTCAGTCTTTTTCTTCCATCTATTATATTAAAATCTGTTGTATAAAGTTTATTGAATCTGGAAATATTATAGGTCCTTGGCATGGGCCTAGAAGAGCAAAATCATAGAAAATCATTATTGTTCTATTTTCTTTATTGCTTTCATTAGTTTCAACATGTATTGAGGCATTTTAGAGGAAAATCACAACCATGAAAGAGCAAAAATAAATCACAACTCACAAAAAGGAAGCGAGTGTTATAAGGGGAGAATGAAAAATGTTATAAAAAATTATGAGAGGGAGTTACACTAAATTAATATTAATCCTGATTCTACTCCCTTCTATGTTAGTGAGAGGAACATAGTAAGGGAACATAAAGGGTTAGAAAACTCTAATATTTAAAAGAAGTTCTTGTGGACAGCCATTTTACGCATCCTAACCTTCTGGAAGATTTATCGCAGGTCTTACGCTACCTGATGCTTGCTGCATGTTTTTTATTAGTAAATGGTAAATTGCATTTGGTCAGGCCCCAAACTTCAAGTCATCCTGGAACCCCTCTATTTCTATCACATGACAAATCCAACCCATCTACAACTCCTTTTAGGTCTACTTTCAAAATACATCTATAATGTGACTACTTATAACCATCTTCACAGTCAAACCACCTTGTCCAAAACACCACAATCTGGATAATTTCCATCACCTTGCAACAAGCCTTTCTACTGTCCGTATTCTCTTGCAATTTTTTCTCAGCAGTGCTAATAGCATGAGCCGCTTAAACATAAAACAGATCATCGCACACCTCTGCTCAGAGCCTTTCCGTGCTGTAGGGGGGTTTCTCAGCAGAACCCTACTCTTTTTTCTTCTTCTGCCACTTTCTATTGTGGTGGTTGTGCTATAGTCTCACTGGGTTTTGTGCATCAGGCATTTGCTCCTCAGAAATGTTCTTTCTGCTTCCTTCCTCTGGCATGCTCTCTTCCCCAGTGGGCTGCATATTCTACTCGCGTATTTCACCCACATCTCTCCTTGGAGGTCACTTATTAACAGGCACCTGTCATGATCCTCAGTTATAAAATCACACCTCCTCTCCATACCACCTGTTCTTACCCAACTTTGTTCTTTGCTCCTGAGCATTTATACTGCAAGTTCTCAGGCATATAGTTACTTTGTTTATTTGTTATAGGCTGAGGAAGGAAAGAAACTCAGGAAGTAAAAGACACAGAGACCCCTACTCTGGTTCTTAGGTTTTGTTGGGGCTTGCAATGCAAACAGATCCTGACTTTCCACACCCTTTATAGTGGGATAATTTAAGCCGCTTTAAGTCACAATGCTCACCTCTCCTTCCTCGATGATGTGAAGAGAGCCTGGGGAGGTATCACTATGTTTCATGTATCAGAGTGCACCCACTATGTGGAGCCATCCTCTCTGGGCACACCTGTTTGTTTTGTTTTATAAGTTCCTTGTAATTTTCATGAATCTTCCAATATGTTTAGCTTCTATGCAAAGGTTAAGTTTCCTCCCTCCCTCCCTCCCTCCCCTGGACCACCTTCAAGCAAGCCACGATTATCGATGATCTCTTTTTAGACAACTGTAATAGCTTCCTAACTAATCTGCTTTTTCCCTACTAAAGTTTTTTTTCCTTTTGTAGCCTGAGGTATTTAAAAAGTGATCACACTCTTTCCCTGCCTCAAAGCAACCAGTGGCTTCTCATTTCATTTACAATAAAATTTAAACCCCTTATACTGACCTACAAAGCTCTGTACAATCTGCCTCCTGCCTTTTTTGCTAATCTAATTTCCTACTATTCTCCTCTTTGCCCTTTTGCTTCAGTCTTGGTGGCCTTCTTTCTTTTCCTTAAACATGACAACCCTCTTCCTAGATGGTACTTATTGATACCTCTTCCAGGAATGCTTGGATCCTGGATATAAACGATCATCCCGTCTTTGAACCACAGTATATCATCCTGTCTTATTGTCCTGACAGCTCTGTCTGAATCGCCATGCTCCTTTTCTGTCAACACGCTCTAGGCAATTAGTATGAGTTGAGGCACCCTGTGTTTCTCGTGCATGCCTCCATCTGCAAGACCTACAAAAGGGCCTAGCATCAAGTAGACACTCAATACTTATTTTGAATAAACTCGTGAAAGGAACACCTGTAAATCCTAATGGTCTAAATACTCACATGCTTCAGATTAGAGTTTATGCAAGACAGTAAGCCATTATCTCTCCATTTTCATTTTTAATCAGATAAATTTGATGCATTTATAAATAGGGTGTCACTAATCATTGTCTCTTGACAAGTGTCTCCAGCTTGTTTGTTTTCACACTCTAAAGAGAGGAGTTTGGGCTTCTCACTATAACCTTCCAATGGCTTCCAGGGCCCTCCTGTTTGAACTTACAGGTTCTGGGGGAGATTGTGGTGGAGATGTGCACATAAACTGTCAGCAGGCGAATTTACCACAGATGAAGCCATATTTTCTGAGGCAGAGAAAGGAAGATCAATTGATTACAAGCAGTGGAAATTCTCTCCCTCTCCACTGCTAGGTAAAGGCTAATAAAGACGTAGCTTCTGTGTGACTTCTGGAAACCCAAAAACATCCATTTATCTTGAGGTTTCACTAGGTTGGGTCATATGACTCTTCCAATGTAATTCCAGGACAACTTACCTAGCATGAGTTCCCAGACATTGGGGGACTGACTGTCCACTTCATTTGAAGTTGCACCCCAATGATCTTGTGAATTCTCACAGGCACACTCATTTTATTCTTATGTCCAAAATGAAGGAAACAACAACAGGAAAACTACTAATCAACTTATAGTCCTATTGTCCTCTTGTTTCTTTCATAGTGAGCCTTGTTGGTCCATTAAGTGCAGAACCATGGATCATTAAAACATGGTCCCCTTTCATTAAGACTGGCTTCCAGATGGTGAAAGGGCATATTTGCATTACTCTTTTGCAGCAAAAGAAATAAAAAACAAACGAATTCTATTTTTACCCTAAAACAGGCTATAAGTTGATGTTATTAGGTTAAAAAATCCTTTCCCCTCAGGGCTGAAAAATGGGAATGGGGTGGGACAAGTGGTGGAAGAAAAAGAATCTAGTATAGTCCTTTGTGAGGAGTTACACAACCAATTATTTCTTAAGGGAATAAGGAAGTCTGTTTTGCCCCATTGGTGCCATAGTTTCCTAGAACCGCTGTAACAAAATACCATAAACTTGGGTGTTTAAAACAGTTGAGATTTATTGTCTCATAGTTCTGGAGTCTAAAAGTCCAAAATCAAGGTGACAGGGCTATGTTCCCTCTGTAGGACCTCGGGGAGAATCTTTGCTTGCCTCTCGTAAGAGCTACTAGTGTTCGCATGCAGGTGTTGACATTCCTGAGCTTGTACATGCATCACTCCATTCTCCATCTACCATGGCTTCATGGGGCCTTTTCCCTGGAGTATCTCTGTCTCTGTCCAATTCTCCTCTTCTTATAAGGACACCAGTCATATTGGATTAGGCCTGTCCTCCCCCACCCCCCTACCCTACAATCTAGTATGACCTCATCTTAATAATACCTTCTTCAAAGATCCTATTCCTAAATAGGGAAACGGTCATGGGTGGTTAAGACCTGAGCATATATATATATATATATATATATGTTTTTTTCTTTTTTTTAAATGGGGTGGGGGGTGGATTTAATCCAAAGCCGTGGGCATGAAGAACTGGCATTGGATGGTGTCAACCAGCTCAGTACAAAATGAGATTCATAAGGAGTTTAAAAACTCTGATCCATGGGAAGCCCCAAGGCAGCACATTTAAAACGACTCTGCCTTCCCAATTCCGATGAGGAGTGTGACCAAGGCAAAATAGGCAGATCAGCAGTTCCCATGCTCTTGGTTTCCCTGAGGGCCTTGAGAAGTGATGCTGACCCTTTCAGAAGTGGATGAAGACAGGGCAACGATGCCACAGTGCATAATATCATGGGAAACAGACTGGCACCTTTCTCAGGGGTTAGTGACATGATAATGCCAAGGCAGACAATGCCATGCAGTACGGAAACCCTTAGGGAGTTCAGTCAAGATACAGTGTGAAAATACTTGCATGCAGATTTCTCACTAATTTTAAAGTATTTCCTGCTACTTTTTTAAGGCAAAGGAAACCCAGGAAAAATGCTTAAAGCTTTTAAATTACCTGTCAATGATCATAATAATCAATGTAGTAGAAGGAACAAGAGATTTGGAAAGACGAGATTCTGAATCAAGACTCACCATTACCATTTATTAGATAATCATAGATTATTTTTGCTGAGCTACAGTTTCCTTATCTATCACAGCAATGATAGTTATAACTCTCGTGCAAGGTGGCTGTGAGAATTAAACTTTACATAAAATGTTCTAAATCATCTTCTAAATGTCACTCATTTTTATTTCTGTTATCACTGCTAACCTGCTGTAAGCACAAGATTGAGTGCCTGTAGCCTCAGTTTTTGGTCCATGGAGTACGAATATTTTGTGATGATCACAGAATTTCAGCATTGGGGAGGAATTTTCCTGAGCATCATCTAGTAACAGCACTCACTCAGTTCACTGTAGAGCCCATGCCAGTCAGCTCTGTGAACCCCCTTAGTGACAGGAAATTCACCAATTCAAAAGATTTTAGTCTTTAATCAGTATTGACTGTTAGAAGGGCCCTCTTCGAGCTGGGCTGAAATTTATCTCCAGTGAATTTGCATTCAGTGTTTTTGTACTGCATTGCGTTGTCTATTTTATACTCATCTCTACAATGCACAGTAAATGACCTTTTTCCAGAGTGTATTAGTAATTCAAAACTTGAAATTTTTAGGAAGATATTACTTCTCCTTCTATTTAGCAAGAATCACCTCATTGCATTCATTTCCCAAGGCAAATTGAACACAAGGTGGTGGTCTGTAATAGACTTTACCCAAACATGTGGGTGTCAGGGCATTGTGGGGCAGTGTGGACATAGGTGGTTACGGGGTGCACTTACGTGTTGCATAAACCAAAGGTTTTGGGAAGCACCATCTTAATTCAAAGAGATCTCTCTATTCTGGTAATCAGAGGATTCAAGTTGTCATGTTCATAGCTGATAATTGGGTCAAGATAGAGGATATAAAATGTCTTTATAAGTTGTTATTTTATGTATGCAGAGATGCTAGACTGCAGAGTTGAGTATGTTTGTGTCTTTGACCTGATTTTTTGACTTGAAAACAATCATCTTTGGTATCTCAGTTTTCATCTTGTAATTTAGAGTAATAATGGTTGATGATGACTAGCATCTAAGTTAGATGCACGTTAAATGCCTTACTTGGAGGATTAGTGATGTATCTAGAATGATAAATATTAAAACAAGTATTGGTGATATTTCCACTATTGAAGAATTTTGAAATATTTCATTCCCAGGGAATATATATTTTTTTCAAATTAGGAAAAGCAGAATCTAAATTTACTTTTTCTTATATCATAATGAATTTTCCTGTTTTATAAATGAGAAAAAGATGTTAAAAAAGGCAAAGTAACTTGCCTAGCTTGCATAGGTAGCAGATAGTGAAGGAGCTGTCATTCAAGCAGTGGACTATAAAACGTCAAAATCATTTCCCAATGCTGCTTCTTATGCAAGGATACTTATACATGTTTGATTTATGATAACCTTATTACATATCATTCGTGCATATAGGCTGTTTTATTTTTTAATTTATAGCCCGACTTATCTTTCTTGGGTAATCAAGATGTGAGTTTATAATGGATTATATCTACCAAAGTGTTTATTAATACAAAATATTGCCCCTTTCATCAATGTCTCTGACACTATTTGAAGTGCTGGGTACAGGAACATGAGAAAAATACACTCAATTTTTACAATCCAGGAAGGAAGACAGAAGCAATCAAACAAACAAAAAATAAATCAAAACAGAAACAAAAAAAGGTAAAAATGCTCTGATAAGGGAAAGAAAGTGTGTTTGGGGAGCAAATCATAAATTCCTCTTTTAGAAGGAATGATTTTAATGCAGAGATATAAAGAATATGTCACAGTGAGAAAAAGATAGAATATTGTGGGAGTGTCTGCTGGTAATCAAGAGCATCATGAATTTAAGAAACTGAATGGAAGTTCTTTAGCGCTGCATCATGAGTCTAAGAAGAGAAACTCTATTTGGTAAAAATAAAGACATAGGCAGGGATCAAGCCATGAAAATTCCTGTTGGCTCCTCAGAGAATTATCGCTTGATCCCAAAGCCAAAAACAATACTTAAAGGATTTGAGCAGGAGGGTAAGATGGGTATTTGCTTTTAAAAAGAATTACCTTGGATGGAAAGTAATTTTAAGTGGGAGTCGGGGGTGGGGAGTTGGGGTGTAAAACTAAAGATAGGGAACAAGATGAGATTTTTTTTTTTTTTTAACACGGGCAGACACCGGGAATCGAACCCAGGTCCTCGGGCATGGCAGGCAAGCATTCTTACCTGCTGAGCCCCCATGGCCCTTCCCAAGATGAGATTTTAAAAGCTTGATTTGTGCAAGAGGATAGATGTTGGGGACAAAAAAAGTATATAGAATTGCAGGATTTTTTAAGTGGGAGAAACAACAGGTTTTTGTGATTCATTGAATATAGGGAGGTGATAAATCAAAGTCAAGAATGCAAGTAACCTTCAAGTTTTATAACTTGGGCAACTGGGTGGATGGCCAATCTCTGAAGTTAGATAAATGGGAAGAGGAGCATGGTGGGACAAGGAGTAGGTGAGAAGTGATGGTCAAGGATATAATTTGGTTCAGGTGGAATATCTACATAAATGAAGAGAAGGGCGTATCTGATCTTAGTACATCTGATCTTGGTGGACATATTTCTGGAAATAAATGTATGATGGAAACATCAAAAATTTCAGGTTTGGAAATCATCAAGAAAAATCCATTCAGAAGAAAAATGGCCAGAATTTGAAAAATAAAACTGATAGAGAAGAATGTGAAAATAATTCCAGTGGGTGATGAGTTAAAGGCAAGGGCTCTTTTCTGAGTTTTATTTAGGAGTTGAGGGATGGGGAATCTTTCGAGGACTCGGGATGAATTGGCAGCTTCCAAAAAAAGACTGTTACCTAAGATCCATATGACATGACTCCACCCTGTGCCCTCTGGCAAGGAATAGCGAAAATTTCTCCTGGATGTTATTGATGAATTGAGTGACGCTTATTGATTTGCTAGCTGGCCACTCATTGGTTCCAGGTGACGACATAGGTGCCTGCAAATAGTTGGATACTGAGTGCACATGGCTGGAATGAATTGATATCTGTGTGTAATGGGGTAGATGATAGAGTTCTGAACAAATCTGAACAATATGTAGGATTAGAAAGCCCAGTGGAAAGTGTGTAGAACCAGTGAAAAATCAGTTGCTCTTTGGGAACAGTTTCCTGTGCCCACAATTCCCACTTGGGGTGTTAAGAATGATGGTAGGCGGTTAGTATGGAAAGAAGATATCTATTGTGTACCACAGTTCCAACTGCAACAGGAGTGAAAAAAAAATACCTAATGAGATGATCTTTGGAAAATGTAAAGCAATATACAAATATCAGGTATTAGTTATCTTTAGTGCTAATATATCCAGGTAAAGTTGCCACAATTAAACTATCTTGAGAGGCTTGTACTTCACTATGTTTAATAAAAACCACTGTGATTATTTGGGGATGTAATAGTAATTACATCCCACAGGATATTTAAGGATATTTGGTTATCTTACATAGTTATTTTCCTGACAAGCAACTTTAAAATTTGACATTTATTCACTACTTAATATGTGTCAGAATTTTTGCCAGTCACTTTCACATTTATTTTTATGTTTAAAATTCATAAAAATGTGAAATGAGTGTTATTATCCCCTTTGTATTTCTGAAGAAACTCAGAGAGAAGTTGAGAGTTATCTTTTTAGTGCCATTAAAAATGTGGAAATTGTTTATCCAGACTGAATAATTTAATCCAGAGGACCTTTTAAGTACTGTTCATTCCATTTCTATTGCTTATTTATTTGATATATACCATCTAACTTTTTTAAAAAGGAAAATACCACATACATTTAAAAACAAATTAATTCCCTGTACTCATCATTCTTAACCATTCAGAGTCAAGTTTTATGAGTATAAATGTATGCTTCATATTTCTTGGTTACCTCTCTTGTTTCCTGGTTGGATATATTCAACACTTCTATTCCAAAAACATTGTTGTGACATTTAGCTGATCTTCTTTTGAGCAGTCAATGTACTCTAACAAAAATTGCAATTACATTAAAATCTAATACTATGTTTATGTTGGAGGCTGAGTAGGACAAACCCAAACTAGATGATACTGCAAAGAAAAGTTTAAATAAACAGTTTTCTAAAAACCATATGCAACATATCTGGTGGAACATTTTTCTTCTCATTTAACCCATCTGTGTGCAACAGTACACTTTTTGGCATTGGGACCAACAGAAAGAAATTAATAGCAGATGTGGAGAATACAACATTTGATCTGTGGCTATTATACAGTATATATTTCCGGTCTAGGTTAAATATACCCTTATTTTAAATGCAGGAAGGCAGAGGAAACTAATCTCTTCCCATCAGCATTTTGCTTCTGGGATTTTCCCCTCCTGTTTCAAAAAGGACTCATATATGTGACTCCACTCTTTCTATAATAAAATGCTAAATCTGGTTTAGTGTGCCATTATGAATGAATCTGGAGATACAACCAAATTTCTCAAGAACCTATCAAATCTAACCACAGGGGCTTTTCATTAAATCCTTCAAAAAATGTAGTCAGACTCAAAATGCATAAGCATCTTGTGTGTATAGCAAATCTTAAATATAATATAAATATTGTCAGGAGAGGATATAAACCAAGCTGTATTTAGTAAGGCACCCTTTAGTAAACACCCCACTTTCCAAATTTCACACCATCATTTCCAGATTTCTTCAAGGAGATAACGCCTTTAATATTTCCAATTAAAGTAATTCAATATATATGGAAGTATTTAGTGATATATATATATTCCACAGAATATGACTCACTTAAATTCAATTTAAAAAATAGAATTATATTCTTAAATTCAAAAGTTAAAAAAAGAGTATTTTGAACATTTTAAAGTATCTTAAACAATGAATTACTATTGAAACATGTTTATATTCCAATTGTGACAAATTATAAATCTAGTTGTGCTGGTTTGAAATGATGTATGGACCCTAGAAAAGCCATGTTTTAATCCTAATCCCATTTTATAAAGGCAACAGCTTCTTTCAATGCCTATTCAGTATTGTATGTTTGAAAATGCAATCAGATCATCTCCCTGGAGATTGTGATGTAATCGAGAGTGGTTGTTAAACTGGATTAGGTGACAAAATGTCTCCACCCATTTGGGTGGGTCTTGAGAAGTTTCTGGAGTCCTGTAAAAGAAGAAACATTTTGGAGAATGGGAGATTCAGAGAGAGTAGAGAATGCTGCAGCACCACGAAGCACAGAGTCCATGATCCAGGGACCTTTGGAGATGAAGAAGGAAAACGCCTCCTGGGAAGCTTCATGAAACCAGAAGCCAGGAGAGAAAGCTAGCAGATGACACTGTGTTCGCCATGTGCCCTTCCAGCTGAGAGAGAAGCCCTGACTGTGTTTGCCATGTGCCTTCTCACTTGAGAGAGAAACCCTGAACTTCATCGGCCTGCCTGAACCAAGGTATCTTTCCCTGAATGAATGCTTTAGATTGGACATTTCTATAGACTTGTTTTTTTTTTTTTTTATTAATTAAAAAAAGAATTAACAAAACAATTAGAAATCTTTCCAATCTACATGTACAATCAGTAATTCTTAATAACATCACATAGTTGCATATTCATCATTTCTTAGTACATTTGCATCGATTTAGAAAAAGAAATAAAAAGACAACAGAATAAGAATTAAAACAATAATAGAAAGAAAAAAAACAAAAAAAAAACAAAAACAAAAAACCTATACCTCACATGCAGCTTCATTCAGTGTTTTAACATAATTGCATTACAATTGGGTAGTATTTTGCTGTCCATTTCTGAGTTTTTATATCCAGTCCCATTGTACAGTCTGTATCCCTTCATCTCCAATTATCCCTTCTCTTTTTTTTTTTTTTAATTAACGGAAAAAAAGAAATTAACCCAACATTTAGAGATCATACCATTCTACACATGCAATCATTAATTCTTAACATCATCACATAGATGCATGATCATCATTTCTTAGTACATTTGCATTGGTTTAGAAGAACTAGCAACATAACCGAAAAAGATATAGAATGTTAATATAGAGAAAAAAATAAAAGTAATAATAGTAAAATCAAAACAAAACAAAAAAAAACAAAACAAAAACCTATAGCTCAGATGCAGCTTCATTCAGTGTTTTAACATGATTACTTTACAATTAGGTATTATTGTGCTGTCCATTTTTGAGTTTTTGTATCTAGTCCTGTTGCACAGTCTGTATCCCTTCAGCTTCAATTACCCATTGTCTTACCCTGTTTCTAACTCCTGCTGAACTCTGTTACCAATGACATATTTCAAGTTTATTCTCGAATGTCTGTTCACATCAGTGGGACCATACAGTATTTGTCCTTTAGTTTTTGGCTGGATTCACTCAGCATAATATTCTCTAGGTCCATCCATGTTATTACATGCTTCATAAGTTTATCTTGTCTTAAAGCTGCATAATATTCCATCGTATGTATATACCACAGTTTGTTTAGCCACTCTTCTGTTGATGGAGATTTTGGCTGTTTCCATCTCTTTGCAATTGTAAATAATGCTGCTATAAACATTGGTGTGCAAATGTCCGTTTGTGTCTTTGCCCTTAATTCCTTTGAGTAGATACCTAGCAATGGTATTGCTGGGTCGTATGGCAATTCTATATTCAGCTTTTTGAGGAACCACCAAACTGCCTTCCACAGTGGTTGCACCCTTTGACATTCCCACCAACAGTGGATAAGTGTGCCTCTTTCTCCGCATCCTCTCCAGCACTTGTCATTTTCTGTTTTGTTGATAATGGCCATTCTGGTGGGTGTGAGATGATATCTCATTGTGGTTTTGATTTGCATTTCTCTAATGGCCAGGGACATTGAGCATCTCTTCATGTGCCTCTTGGCCATCCATATTTCCTCTTCTGATAGGTGTCTGTTCAAGTCTTTTTCCCATTTTGTAATTGGGTTGGCTGTCTTTTTGTTGTTGAGATGAACAATCTCTTTATAAATTCTGGATACTAGACCTTTATCTGATATATCATTTCCAAATATTGTCTCCCATTGTGAAGGCTGTCTTTCTACTTTCTTGATGAAGTTCTTTGATGCACAAAAGTGTTTAATTTTGAGGAGTTCCCATTTATTTATTTCCTTCTTCAGTGCTCTTGCTTTAGGTTTAAGGTCCATAAAACCGCCTCCAGTTGTAAGATCCATAAGATATCTCCCAACATTTTCCTCTAACTGTTTTATGGTCTTAGACCTAATGTTTAGATCTTTGATCCATTTTGAGTTAACTTTTGTATAGGGTGTGAGAGATGGGTCTTCTTTCATTCTTTTGCATATGGATATCCAGTTCTCTAGGCACCATTTATTGAAGAGATTGCTCTGTCCCAGGTGAGTTGGCTTGACTGCCTTATCAAAGATCAAATGTCCGTAGATGAGAAGGTCTATATCTGAGCACTCTATTCGATTCCATTGGTCGATATATCTATCTTTATGCCAATACCATGCTGTTTTGACCACTGTGGCTTCATAATATGCCTTAAAGTCAGGCAGCGCGAGACCTCCAGCTTCGTTTTTTTTCCTCAAGATGTTTTTAGCAATTCGGGGCACCCTGCCCTTCCAGATAAATTTGCTTATTGGTTTTTCTATTTCTGAAAAATAAGTTGTTGGGATTTTGATTGGTATTGCATTGAATCTGTAAATCAATTTAGGTAGGATTGACATCTTAACTATATTTAGTCTTCCAATCCATGAACACGGTATGCCCTTCCATCTATTTAGGTCTTCTGTGATTTCTTTTAGCAGTTTTTTGTAGTTTTCTTTATATAGGTTTTTTGTCTCTTTAGTTAAATTTATTCCTAGGTATTTTATTCTTTTAGTTGCAATTGTAAATGGGATTCGTTTCTTGATTTCCCCCTCAGCTTGTTCATTACTAGTGTATAGAAATGCTACAGATTTTTGAATGTTGATCTTGTAACCTGCTACTTTGCTGTACTCATTTATTAGCTCTAGTAGTTTTGTTGTGGATTTTTCCGTGTTTTCGACATATAGTATCATATCGTCTGCAAACAGTGATAGTTTTACTTCTTCCTTTCCAATTTTGATGCCTTGTATTTCTTTTTCTTGTCTAATTGCTCTGGCTAGAACCTCCAACACAATGTTGAATAATAGTGGTGATAGTGGACATCCTTGTCTTGTTCCTGATCTTAGGGGGAAAGTTTTCAATTTTTCCCCATTGAGGATGATATTAGCTGTGGGTTTTTCATATATTCCCTCTATCATTTTAAGGAAGTTCCCTTGTATTCCTATCTTTTGAAGTGTTTTCAACAGGAAAGGATGTTGAATCTTGTCGAATGCCTTCTCTGCATCAATTGAGATGATCATGTGATTTTTCTGCTTTGATTTGTTGATATGGTGTATTACATTAATTGATTTTCTTATGTTGAACCATCCTTGCATACCTGGGATGAATCCTACTTGGTCATGATGTATAATTCTTTTAATGTGTTGTTGGATACGATTTGCTAGAATTTTATTGAGGATTTTTGCATCTGTATTCATTAGAGAGATTGGTCTGTAGTTTTCTTTTTTTGTAATATCTTTGCCTGGTTTTGGTATGAGGGTGATGTTGGCTTCATAGAATGAATTAGGTAGTTTTCCCTCCACTTCGATTTTTTTGAAGAGTTTGAAGAGAATTGGTACTAATTCTTTCTGGAACGTTTGGTAGAATTCACATGTGAAGCCATCTGGTCCTGGACTTTTCTTTTTAGGAAGCTTTTGAATGACTAATTCAATTTCTTTACTTGTGATTGGTTTGTTGAGGTCATCTATATCTTCTTGAGTCAAAGTTGGTTGTTCATGTCTTTCCAGGAACCCGTCCATTTCCTCTAAATTGTTGTATTTATTAGCGTAAAGTTGTTCATAGTATCCTGTTATTACCTCCTTTATTTCTGTGAGGTCAGTAGTTATGTCTCCTCTTCCATTTCTGATCTTATTTATTTGCATCCTCTCTCTTCTTCTTTTTGTCAATCTTGCTAAGGGCCCATCAATCTTATTGATTTTCTCATAGAACCAACTTCTGGCCTTACTGATTTTCTCTATTGTTTTCATGTTTTCAATTTCATTTATTTGTGCTCTAATCTTTGTTATTTCTTTCCTTTTGCTTGCTTTGGGGTTAGCTTGCTGTTCTTTCTCCAGTTCTTCCAAATGGATAGTTAATTCCTGAATTTTTGCCTTTTCTTCTTTTCTGATATAGGCATTTAGAGCAATAAATTTCCCTCTTAGCACTGCCTTTGCTGCGTCCCATAAGTTTTGATATGTTGTGTTTTCATTTTCATTCGCCTCGAGGTATTTGCTAATTTCTCTTGCAATTTCTTCTTTGACCCAGTCGTTGTTTAGGAGTGTGTTGTTGAGCCTCCACGTATTTGTGAATTTTCTGGCACTCTGCCTATTATTGATTTCCAACATCATTCCTTTATGGTCCGAGAAAGTGTTGTGTAAGATTTCAATCTTTTTAAATTTGTTGAGACTTGCTTTGTGACCCAGCATATGTTCTATCTTTGAGAATGATCCATGAGCACTTGAGAAAAAGGTGTATCCTGCTGTTGTGGGATGTAATGTCCTATAAATGTCTATTAAGTCTAGTTCATTTATAGTAATATTCAGATTCTCTATTTCTTTGTTGATCCTCTGTCTAGATGTTCTGTCCCTTGATGAGAGTGGTGAGTTGAAGTCTCCAACTATTATGGTATATGAGTCTATTTCCCTTTTCAGTGTTTGCAGTATATTCCTCACGTATTTTGGGGCATTCTGATTCGGTGCGTAAATATTTATGATTGTTATGTCTTCTTGTTTAATTGTTCCTTTTATTAGTATATAGTGTCCTTCTTTGTCTCTTTTAACTGTTTTACATTTGAAGTCTAATTTGTTGGATATTAGTATAGCCACTCCTGCTCTTTTCTGGTTGTTATTTGCATGAAATATCTTTTCCCAACCTTTCACTTTCAACCTATGTTTATCTTTGGGTCTAAGATGTGTTTCCTGTAGACAGCATATCGAAGGATCCTGTTTTTTAATCCATTCTGCCAATCTATGTCTTTTGATTGGGGAATTCAGTCCATTGACATTTAGTGTTATTACTGTTTGGATAATATTTTCCTCTAACATTTTGCCTTTTGTATTATATATATCATATCTGATTTTTCTTCTTTCTACACTCTTTTCCATATCTCTCTCTTCTGTCTTTTTGTATCTGACTCTAGTGCTCCCTTTAGTATTTCTTGCAGAGCTGGTCTCTTGGTCACAAATTCTTTCAGTGACTTTTTGTCTGAGAATGTTTTAATTTCTCCCTCATTTTTGAAGGATAATTTTGCTGGATATAGGAGTCTTGGTTGGCAGTTTTTCTCTTTTAGTATTTTAAATATATCATCCCACTGTCTTCTAGCTTCCATGGTTTCTGCTGAGAAATCTACACAAAGTCTTATTGGGTTTCCCTTGTATGTAATGGATTGTTTTTCTCTTGCTGCTTTCAAGATCTTCTCTTTGTCTTTGACCTCTGACATTCTAACTAGTAAGTGTCTTGGAGAACGCCTATTTGGGTCTAATCTCTTTGGGGTGCGCTGCACTTCTTGGATCTGTAATTTTAGGTCTTTCATAAGAGTTGGGAAATTTTCAGTGATAATTTCTTCCATTAGTTTTTCTCCTCCTTTTCCCTTCTCTTCTCCTTCTGGGACACCCACAACACGTATATTTGTGCGGTTCATATTGTCCTTGAGTTCCCTGATACCCTGTTCAAATTTTTCCATTCTTTTCCCTATAGTTTCTGTTTCTTTTTGGAATTCAGATGTTCCATCCTCCAAATCACTAATTCTATCTTCTGTCTCTTTAAATCTATCATTGTAGCTATCCATTATTTTTTCTATGTTTGCTACTTTATCCTTCACTTCCATAAGTTCTGCGATTTGTTTTTTCAGTTTTTCTATTTCTTCTTTATGTTCAGCCCATGTCCTCTTCATGTCCTCCCTCAATTTATCGATTTCATTTTTGAAGAGGTTTTCCATTTCTGTTCGTATATTCAGCATTAGTTGTCTCAGCTCTTGTGTCTCATTTGAGCTATTGGTTTGTTCCTTTGACTGAGCCATATTCTCAATCTTTTGAGCGTGGACAGTTATCTTCTGCTGCTGGCGTCTGGGCATTTATTCAGATTTCTCTTGGTGTTGGACCCAGCAAGGTTGTAATATTTTTCTGTGAAATCTCTGGGTTCTGTTTTTCTTATCCTGCCCAGTAGGTGGCGCTCATGGCACACGTTTGTCTGCGGGTCCCACCAGTAAAAGGTGCTGTGGGACCTTAAACTTTGGAAAACTCTCGCCGTCCTGGGGGTTCGCTAGCCGAAGCGGCTTGAGCCGGCCCGGGGTCCGAACGCAGGGAGGGTGTCCGAACGCAGGGAGGGTTGCTGGTCGCCGCAGCCAGGGAAAGAGCCCGTCCGAATTTCCTAGTCGGCCCTGGGCAACAAGCGTGGCGGGAGGGCGCCAGCGGCAGCGGCCCGCCCGAGAGAGTGCACGTTCCCCGGGAGTCACGGGGTCACCGTTCTCCGCGGCCTGGGGGTTTCCGATCCAATTCTCTCAGTTGGTCCGGGGGCTGCGCGTGGTGTGGGCGCCAGTCGCCTTGGTTTCAGGGGACCACCTCTCCAATTCTCCCAGCTGGCCCGGGAAGGGGGAAGGGAGTAACTCCGGCCGCTTGCCACCCCGCCCGGTAAGGCCCGCGCGCCTCGGCGATCTCACCCGAGCTGCTTCTCTCAGCCAGCCAGCCGTTCCAGGATGGGGTACGCTGTCTTTTTTATCTCTGTTGTGGCTTTGGGCGCTTTCTGTATCGTTTCTACTCCCCTAGTAGGTGTCCTGGAGAAGAAACTAAGATCCGCGCGTCTTACTAAGCCGCCATCTTCCAGGAACTAGACTTGTTTTAATTGGGACATTTTCTCAGCCTTAGTACTGTAAACTAGGAACTCATTAAATTCCCGCTTTTAAAAGCCATTCCATTTCTGGTATATTGCATTCTGGCAGCTAGCAAACTATGGCACTAGTTAATATATTTTGAATTTCCTATTTGAAATATAGATCATTATTCATAAAAATCAATCATGTTTTTCTCAGTAAACAGACTAATTCTAAATGTACTAATATTGCAAGAATTACATTTATGAGGTAAGTTTTATTTGTCAATGAAATATTTAAAAATTACTTTGAGAACATAAATTTCCATCCATATCTAAATTAGAAAATAGGAAGTATTCACGAAGGAGGTATACATATTTATTATACTCACTCCATTACATATATGTATTTAAACTAATGCTGTCTACATACACATATATACTAATAACCTGAAAACATGAATAATATTGTAAAACAGGCATTAATCTATAATTGTAATTTGTGTATAGCCCTACTTTCTTGAGTAGTTTGCTCAACATATGACTCTCATTTTAAAATTAATTTTAATTTTTCTTATTACTAAATAATTCATTCTGATTTTAAAACTTAGATGTTATGAAAAATTAAAAATGGAGGAAAAACCCACTCTTTATCCTGTAACGGTTAACTTTTTCAAGCATTTACCTCCATTCTTTTTCCTGGTTTGAGTCGAGGTAGCTAATTCCTTTCATTTAGCATGTAAATGCATATCATGTTGTTGAGGATTGAATTACATACACTCAAAAAAGACATGTTCTCAATCTTATTCCACATTCTGTGGGTGTGAACCCATTTGTAAATAGGGCCTTTTGAAGATATATTGTCGAGTAAGTGGTGGGCTCATTTGTGCATAGGGCCTTCTCAATTCCTATTTTGGTGTGGGACACCCTAATCAGGATGGGCCTCAATCCATATGACTGGAGTATAGCAGAATTACATGCAGAAAACATTTGGGTGCATCAGTCAGAGAAGGCTGTGGGAAGAAGCCAGAAATCAGTGGAACCTGGAAGAGCAACACAAGGAGAGAGACATGACCAGGCTACAAAAAACAGAAATGCAAGTTATGGAATTCCAGGGATTGTGGTAAACCATTACAGAATATTACTCACTCTAGAAGAAAGCATGGGCTTACTTAAATCTTGACTTGGGACTTCTGGCCTCTAAAACCATGAGCCAATAAATTCTTATTATGTGAGATACTCTATTGTATGGTCTATGTAATAGCAGCTCTAGCAAACTAAGATATATATGTTCTTAACTCTAAGATTAAAACAAGTTTTTTCATGAATTGTTACAAATACTTCATAAGTCTAATTTAATAGTTATTCACTGTTCTGTCAAATGAAATATTTCTCAAAATCTCATCAATACAATCTGCAACAGAATCATCCTGAGGTACTTGAAGCAGAAATTGCGGGATTGGAGCTCAGTAATGTGCATGTTAATCTTCCCAGGTGATTCTGATACACTCAATTTTGAGAAGCCATGGTTCATTCACTGAACCATAGTTGTTTAACCTTTTTCTCATTCCAGTCACTTGTTTTCTATATTTTTATCATAAATAATAGCATTACATTTTTTTCATTTCAGATTTTTTAGGAGCTTTATTATATAAATCACATACCATAAAATTTACCAATTTAAAGTGTATAATTCAGTGTCAATTAATATATCTTCAAAGTTGGGGAAAATCGCTAATATTAATATTTGGGACATTCTCATCATCCTAAAAGTAATGCCCTACCCCAGGCAACTGTTTTCTGTCTCTACAGATTTACTTCTGGATATTTCATATATATGAAATAAGAATATGTGGTCTTTTCTGACTTGTTTCTTTGACTTAGCATAATGTTTTGAGGTTTATCCATGGGTTTCATTCCTTTTTTATTGTTTTTTTAATTGCTGAATAATATTCCAGGGTAGGGATATACCACATTTTGTTTGTCATTCATCAGTTGATAGAAATTTGGTTTGTTTCTACTTTTTGACTATTATTAATAATACTGCATGAAAATTATGTGCATGTTTTTGTATGGATATATGTTTTCATTTCTCTTGGTTATAAAACTAGGAGTGGAATTGTTTGGTCTGTGTTTAATACATTGAGGAAATAAGCTATTTTCCAAAGTGGCTGCACCACTTTCATACAAGCATCTTCTCATGTGCTTGCTGGCCATTTGTATATCTTCTTTGGAAACATGTCTATTAAAATCTGTCCACTGCCATGCTGGAGACCCAGGTTTGATTCCTGGTGCCTGCCCATGCAAACAAAAAACAAAACAACAACAACAAAAAAATTGTCCGATTTTTAAACAGTTGGGTTGTCTTTTCATTTTGAGCTGTAATAGGTCTATATAGATTCCAGGTGCAGAAATATGATTGGCAAATATTTCCTCCAATCTGGAAGTTATCTTTTTATGTTTTCTGATGATTTTGTTTGTAGCACAAACATTTTAATTTTGATGAAATGTCACTTATCTAGTTCTCTCTTTTCTCATTTTTCATTTTGGTGCCATAACCTATATACAGAATGATGTCATCTACAAATAGAAATAGTTTTACCTATTTCTTTCCTTACTGGATGCCTTTTATTGATCTTATCTAATTTCCCTACATACAACTTCTATTACCATGTTAAATTGAACTGGTGAAAGTGGATAACCTGTCTTCTTCCAGACCTTAGACATAAAATTTTCAGCATTTTATGATGTCTGATGTTAACAGTGGATTTTTTTGTAGATATCTTTTATCAGGTTGAGAAACTTCATTTCTAATCTTAGTTGAGAGTTTTATCATGAAAGTATATTGGAATATGTCAACTGCTTTAATTGCTGCAGTTGAAATTATCATATGGTTTCTATCCTTGTATTAATATGGTGGATTGCACTGATTGATTTTAAGATGTTAGAACAGAATTGTATTTCTGGGATAAACCTCACCTGGTTATCATGTATAATACTTTGTTTATGTTGATCAATTTGGTTTACTAGCATTTTTTAAGATATGTGCATCTATATTCACAATAGATATTGGATATCAATCTGTAATTGTGGTGTATGTGTGTATGTAAATATGAATAATGACTTTATTTGATCTTGCTATCAGAGTAATACTGATCTCATATAATGACTTGGAAGCATTCTTTCCTCTTTTATTTCTTGTAACAGTTTGTGAAGGATTGGTATTATTTCTTCTTTGAGTTTTTGGTATAATTTACCAGTAAAGCCAATGGGTTTCTTTGTATTAATATTTTGATTGTTAATTTGACATCTCTCTACTTGTTATCGGTCTATTCAGATTTTCTATTTCTTCGAGTCCTTTTTGATAGTTTGTGCATTTCCAGGAATTTGCTCAATTTGTCAGAGTTTTCTAATTTGTTGGCACACAGTTCTTTGTAATATTCCCTTATAATCATCTTTATTTCTGTAAGGTCAGAGGGCATGTCATCTTCTTCATTCCTGCTTTTTAGTAATTTTATTCCTTTTCATTTCTTAGTCTAGCTAAAGATTTGTCCATTTTCTTGGCCTTGACAAAGAACCAACTTTTTATTTCATTGATTTTCTCTGTTTTTCTGTACTCTATTTTATTAACTTTGCACCAATCTTTATTATTCCATCCCTTCTGCTTGTGCTGAGTTTAGTTTCCTAAACTAAACTGGAAAATGTTCTGTGTGCGTTTGAGAGGAATGCACACTCTGCTGTTGTGGGGTGTACTGTTCTATAGGTAGATATTAGGTCTAGCTGGGTTTATAAAAGGATGTCAGTAATAGGATTGTGACTATCCTGCCTTAACTGAAGTAACCTCATCAGAGAGTCCAATTTGCAATGGGTTCACACCCATAGGAATGGATTAAGTTTAAGAATATGTTTTTCTGGGGTACCTAGCTTAAAAGCACCATGACTGACCTTTCCTTTTAGCATGAATTACTCTCTTAGATCAGGTAAAGCAAAACTGTTACTTTATATTTAAAGTATGTGTAATGATAAATAGAAAGATGCCATAGTTTTGATACATAAAGATTTCTGAAAAGTAAATTTTCAATAAGTACATTTTTATATTCTGAATGAATATTTAAAATATTTTAAAATATTTAAAATATTTTAACATGAATTTATTTTTTCATTTGTTATTTGTTTGTTGGTTCGTTTATTTGTCATGTGTGTGGTATGGTTTTGCCTGCTATACCTTTTACTTTTATCCTCCTGAACCATAAGACAGTACATACCATTGATCGCTACTTCCCATTTGGAATCTCCTAAAGAGGATTTTTACATTTCACACTTCCTTTTTCCTACTACATGCCATCTTTTTCAGCATAAGGAAAATGGCATTTTTATTACCAGTGTATTATTTTAAGTTGACTCAATTAGCATTGCACCTGAATGACATTTCTCAATTTCTTTAGTGATTTTAGAACCAGTTCTAGTTTTCTAGTTCCCAACTATTTTGTTAATTTTATTTATTTTACTAGAGGAAGATTTTGTAAACTTGCAATTTATGTCCTTATCTTTCCTAGAAATGCTGAAGTTAATTTCCAATTACTGTTCAGTTTACAATATTTAATGGATTATTTTCACATATATTTCACTTGTATCACTAATTAACTCATTTAGTCAGTCGTTTGGCTAAAATTTTTCTGGACCCGTATTTTATGAACAACTCTTTGAAAGTACATAGAAATGAATGCAATACAATTCTTGTTTGCTTGGGCCTTGGCTCTTATGGTTCATATGAACAGTCTGACTATTTTTTAGAATTCAGTAAAAGTATAGGCTGATTTGATTCATTTTTCTCAGAAAAAACTCTTGGTCAGAATTTTGTGACCTGTGGTTTGGATAAAAGCTAGATGGTAATAGTTATGAAGTGAGCAGGTTCTGAGACCTCCAGATCTTGGGGTGAGGTGACTCCCCTCATTGCTGAGGGTAATCTCCTTTGTTGATTGTAGATTCAGTCAGCCATAGATGCAATCAAGTATTGATGGCTAGTCCATCTACAAAATAACCTCACAGTAACAATTATGCCAGTGCAACTGGACACAATAACCCAGCCAAATTAACACATGATAATAACTATCATACCAAGACTGCTTTCTTTATGATAAAAATAGAATACCTGAACTGATCACAGCATAAAATGTACCCACAGAACCTCACTGGTACTCTCTTTCTTCATTACCTGAAATCTGTGATACAGCAAGACTTTCATAATACAGTCCCACTTATGTCTCTGATATTTAAACCCTGTCCTAACTGCCTTCACTGAGGGTTGTGGTTCTTTCTGGCTGTGGTGTCAAGATGTTGTCCTTTTATGACTGGCCTCTCTTTAAATAAATTTTGGTGACCTGTTTTGTTAAGCATCTAAAATCCTTAGGGATCCTTGAAAATTGCCATTGGCTTTTGAGCTTTAAAAGGCACTATTAAAAAATATATTGTTTTTGACAAATCTTCACACACATACATTCCACACATGGTGTACAATCAGTGGCTCACATCATCACATAGTTGTATACACATCACCATGATCGTTTTTTAGAACATTTGCATCACTCTGGAAAAAGAAACAAAAAGAAAAAAGGAAAACATTCATACATCCCATGCCCCTTACCCTTCCCTCTACTGTGTTTCCATCTACCCAATTTATTTTACCCCTTTTCCCCCTATTATTTATTTATCCATATATTTTTTTACTCATGTCCATACTCTGGTTAAAAGGGGCATCAGACATAACGTTTTCACAATCACACAGTAACATTGTAAAAGTTATATTTTTATACAATCATCTTCAAAAATCAAGGCTACTGGAATATAGCTCAACAGTTTCAGGTACTTCCACCCAGCCACTCTAATACATTATGAACTTAAAAGAGATATCTTATATAACACATAAGAATAATCTCCAGAATAACCTCTCAACTCTGTTTGAAATCTCTCAGCCATTGAAACTTTGTCTCATTTCTCTCTTCCCCCTTTTGGTTAAGAAGATACTCACAATCCCACGATGCTGGGTCCCTGCGAATCCCAGGAGTTCTGTCCCACATTGCCAAGGAGAAAAAGATCCCACCAGCAATATTGAGTGAGGATTAATGAATTTGGCTTTTCTGGGATACACAACAGATTCAAAGCAGCACAGCTTCCTTCATATCTCTAGTTGAAGTCTGATCATTTTCTCAACTTTTTAAACAGTTCTTGTATGGATTGCTGACTTTCATTGCTTCAGAGCTCTAACTATGAGTCTCAGGTGTCACATGAATACTCAAAGTTAAAAGACACTTTTAAGGATCTTATTTTTAGAGACCAAACAGATACTTTCAGTGTTGTTCTTCTCACTACTACACACTACTTAAACAGACTAGCACCATGTTTTAGAATTATGTACATGATTTTATTTTACTATGAGCTGAATGGTCTATTAGACCATAGTGATGCTCAGAAAAAATATTCCTTTTCACTTCCTTCAGGGCACAGAGGAGGATTGTATTTCACCATTCCTTTGAAGTTAAACATAACCATGTGACTTGCTTTGGCTAAAAAAATATATAAGCAGTAATACATTATCTCTTTTCTTGACAGAAGCACTTCAGAGTCAAGACACAATTTTTCACCATCCCCTTTCTCCTGCACTCTGCCATTGCAATGTTGTTCCAAATGATACAACCTATAATTTGTTCAGAAGTGGTCTGTAAGGTAAGAAATAGACCTTCGTTGGGTTAAAAACTGGTAGTTTAGATATGCACCAATATCTAGCATAACCTGACTGATTATAGACATGGACCCCTAAATTCTCTTTATACTTTTTATGCATGCAGATTTATGAATTATAAAACTTTCCTAAATATATGCTATTGGGCATAGAGTGATCAAGTAGTAATTACATGAACGGTCTTTGCCTAATGTTGGGGACAATTAAGGTAGCATGTATAAAATCCGCCCTCAGCGATGCCGGAAACATGCAACATGGCCGCCAGGGCTGAAACAAAGAACAGCCTAAACTATAATCAGCCTTCTTCACGGAAGTAATAGTAGTTCGCGCCTAAAGTTTGCACCAAAAGTACTAACCGTACATCTGCCCTCTGCCCTAGCAACAGCAGTCACCAATCCCAAATCATCCCTTTGTCCTTATTCACCCAATTAGAGATCGTCACCTATCCCTACTAGCTACCCCCTCTCCTAGAGTGTATATATACCTAACCTTTTCAATAAACTTTTGCAGCTTGATCAGAATATTTGTCTTGCTGCCGTTCTTCGCGTCTCTTTGTCCCATGCCATTCTTCCCTCACAGGAGTTCGAGCTTCGGTTGATCGTCCCGCGGGCCGGGACAGCCTAAGGAATATTTAATGCTATACCCAGGGAGTATTATAAAAAAGTACCTTGGGCTTCAACAACTGTTACCATAGTATCTTTCCTATTGCATTGGCAGAAGACTCCAGAATGCTAACCACTGCAGAAAGAACAGTTCTGCCAATGATGTGAGACTGAACACATAACCTAGATGGACTGGAAGCATCATGAATAGAGACGGCCTTTTACATGTTGGAGGAAAGCACAGCTTCCATGAAGACAATGTGAAAGCGTACTTCCAGCAGGTGACCTGGAAAAGAATAAGGCCTCAGCTGTAAGGCTGAACAAATAAATACACTTTCTGGTGAAGATAACACTGGATAAGACAAATGTAGGTGATGTCGTAGGAACCTCTCACTTAATAGAAGACTCTAATAACACCGGGATTTTCCCTTCAATTAATTTGAAGGGAAGGGCTTTCATAGATTCTTTAGTGGAGAAGCCAACTTGAGATGAAGTTAAACACCAAACATAGAATTTTTGAATTAGAATATATTATCATTTAGTTATCATTAAAATGTGTGAAGTCACTAATTCAAGAGATTATATTTTCAACTTCAAAAATTTCTGAGTAAAAGAACCCAAACAGCATTGTTATAAAGGCCTGGACAAATGATCTGATGTGTTTATTACTGTGCAGAGAAGACAAAACTGTGAGTCTGCCTCTTACTGTCTCCTCTCTTAACGAGCCCCGTTTCTGTTACATGTGGTATTCACTGTATGCTGCTAGATTCTTACTGACAGTTAGTGAATCCATCGTGTCCAGGTTTCCTCCCTGGGGTTGGATGATTTCCAGGGAAATACAATTTGGAGGTTCATCATGTGTTAGAAACTGCAATTTAAAGATGTAGTGCTAAGATTGACTGAATTATTAGCAGGGAAAACCTAAGTGAAAACTAGAAAGAAAAATGAGTGTATATCAACATAAATAATCATCTATGTTTATTCTGACTGAGTGTGATAGATGTAGTAAGAGAGTGAGTTGAAAGGAACAGGGTAGTGGTTTGAATGGGATGACATATTGCAAGACGCAGTCCAAAATGTTCTTGCTGGGTTCTCCTTTTGAATAACAATAGCAGTGTTACCAGCTCCCACTTACTGTGCGCCCACTGTGTCTCAGACCCTCTTCTAAGTTCTTATATGTAACTTGTTTAATCCTTACAACAACATTATGATATAAGTTTTTAAAAGTACCAGCCTTTCACAGGTGAAGAAACTGCTTTATAAAGGGATCAAATGACTTGCCCGAATTCACATGATGAGGAGCACACAGCTTGGATCCAAGTCTCCCTCACGGGTCTGTGATATTTACCTAGGATGTCTGAGGGGTCACTAGTGTTAAAGGAGCTGAGCAAGGAGAAGAAACAGATTCCTTCCTAACTTTTTGTACAAAGTCTGAAGAAAACAACCAATAGGAGTTTAATGTTCTACTTTTTAAACTGGTTTAGTGCCCTATACCTATGGCCCGTTCCAACCCTACTTCTCTTCCTGCTTTTAAGAAAATATGTAACAGTTTTCGTATATAAACAGGAAACAGTTTAATGAAATCCAACCAACTAATAAATATGAGGGATTCAAGCTAATGTACACTTCCGGTCACTTCTTTACTATGTCCAAACGGCATCCCTGAAAGTTTATGACATTTTGATGTCACCATATCACTTATCTGACACCACCATTTAGTTTCCCTTGTTTGTAATCTTCCTTGTTTATTTTAATCATGGTAAACACGTAAGTGAGATGCTGTTTTAAGCTACCATCATGTTGGGGACTGAATCTTGTTCCCCCACAAGACATATGTTCAGGCTCCAATTTCTAGTCCTGTGGGTGTGGTCCGTTTATAAATTGGACCTCTGAAGATGCTGTGTGCCCAAATTGAATGAGAGTGGGCCTTAATCCAACATGACCGAAGTCTTTGTAACAAATGAATTTGGACACAGAAGAGGAAGCTACAGGGAGCAGCCAGAAGCTGGAAGTCAGCGGAACCCAGAAGAGAAAGCAGAAGGTGCTGCCATGTGGACTGCCATGAGGTGGAAAAGCCCAGAAATCTCAAAGATTGCTGGCCACCCAGTAGATACCTGGAGGAAGCAAGCCTTCTGGCTTCCAAAACTGTGAGCTAATAAACTCCTGTTGTTAAGCCAACCCATTGTACGGTATTTGTTTTAGCAGCTAGAAAACTAAAACATATCTCTTTATAAAGTCCAAATTTTGTTCAGTGATAGGCAGAAACTGGACAGTTTTCATTCATTTATTTTTTCTATAGTATTGAAAATTTTACTCATTGGACATTTATTTTATTGTGCTTCTTATCAGAAAAGCATTTAAAATGCTATATGAGTGCAGCACTTAAGAAATATATTCTCTCTGAGAGTGTTCTAGGAGGTTTTTCAGATACTTGAATTGAATCTTGAAGGATGTATAGGAGAGGAAGGTGCTAAAGGGAAAAAGTGCTTGTGGTAGGTGGCTGGAAATCCATTCTGTTCCTTCATTTGTGGCATAACTGTCTCTGCCCCTGTCACTTGGCCATCTCTCTGTGTCTCTCTGCATCCCAATTACTTCTGAAGGACACCAATCATAGTAGATTAGTAATCCAGTTTGGCATCGTATTAATTAATAAAATCTTCAAAGATCCTATTTACAAATAAATTCACATTCACAGGACCAGAGGTTAGGACTTAAACATGTCTGTTTTGGAGGACACAGTCCAATCCATAACAATGCTTATGGTTTCTAATTTTCAAGTCAATTAAAAATATATAGAAAAATAGCAGATATATATTTCAGCTAATAGCGTGTTTTTATGATGTAAACATAGGTTAAAAAGAAATAATGCAATATTAAGCAATCACTCATTTTTAGTCCATATTATATTGATAATATAACTGTTTTCTTCCTTTTAAGATGATTAAGTTATTTTGGGTTTATTAGGTTATTTTGTTTTCATATAGACACAAGCTTGGAGACTCGCCTCAAATTAAGGAAACTTTGGCTCTTTATACAGGAGGAGTTTTCATTGTCTTCAGTCTTCATGTGAAAATGAGAAGCTGGGAATTTACAGCTCAACTGCTTTAAAATACAGCAATTATCAAACACTTGGAATTTTAAAATTTGGTCTTTACAGGATGTGCTGGTTTCAAGCTGTTGTGTACCCCAGAAAAGCCATGTTCTTTAATCCTGATTCAATAGCGTTGGAAATCTTGTTGATTAAGTTGTTTTTGTGGAGATGTGACCCACCCAATTGTGGGTGTGACTTTTTGATTAGATAGTTTCCAAAGAGGCGTGTCTCCACCCAATTCAGGTGGGTCATTTACTAGATGATTTTACCAGGGAACCATTTTGGAGAAAGTTTCAGAGCCCACACAGACAGAGACATTTGAACATGCAGGAGGAAAACACCCCCAGGGAAGTCCTTTGAAAGGAGAAGCTGGGAGAGAAAGCTAGGAGATGTCGCCAGGTGTCTTCCCAGCTGAGAGAGGTGTTCTTGACCCATCAGCCTTTCATGAGTCAAAGTATCTTTCTGTGGATGCCTTAGTTTGGACGCTTTTCTGGCCTTAGAACTGTAAACTTGTAAAGTAATAAATTCCCTTTTTAAAAGCCATTCCAGGGTGGGCCATGATGGCACAGTAGGCAGAGTTCTCACCTGCCATGCCAGAGACCCGGGTTCGATTCCTGGTGACCGCCCATGCAAAAAAAAAAAAAAAAAAAAAAGCCGTTCCATTTCTGGTATATTGCATTCTAGCAGCTTTAACAAAACAATACACAGGGTCTAACTGGTTTTGGATATTTTAAACATTGCACATGCATTTTGTGGGAAGTTCCCATAGAAATTATATAGATAGGTCATATCAATAAATAGCCTTAAAATGAATTTTATTATAAATAGAACCACTAACCTCTTTTAAATACAGTTAAACTTGTACTTATTTTATGAAGTGAAAGATATTTAAGTGAGGTTTCAAATAAGAAAAACAGAATTAGTTATTAAATTATTGGAGATATTTTCTATTTGAATTGTAGTTTTCTAACAGTATTCTTGAAATTTTTTTAATGTGTATTAACCAGGGAAGAGTTTTGTTAATTTGCTAGTTTTTTAAAACATTATAAATCTAATACTACATTTTATAAAATATTCAGTATAAATGTTTTACTGTATATTCATTTGAAAAGCACATCCTTTATTATCTTATCTCTTAATCAGAGACTTTATTCTGTGAAACATGAGGAAATAAGTTGAGTACTTCCTTGATCCATTTTTGGTAATTGCCTGGCACCAGAATCTAAGCATTTTTCAAAAAATTTTTCCAGAATATTCATGTTTTTTACTACCCAGTATTTTAAATATGCTTAGACTGCACAAAGGGTCATGATTTTGTGCTCTAGCAGAGTGCCAGCCTAAAAGTTATTGTTGAGTGATTTAGAGTGTTGAAATGCAAAACTTGGCAGGGATTTCTCAATTTCATTCTTCAAAGGTGGTTGCTTGAATAATATATGATCCAAAAAATGAATGCAAATTACCTTTCCTTATAATTTTAAACATGTAAATCTATAATTAAGTCTCAAAAGATCATTTAACGACAGCCTTCTTCAAACAATTCACTCATATCCCACATTCCAATTACATTTAAACTGTATATCTTTAAACGGTGTAAATAAATTACTCTATGCAAATGTAATTTTTCTATTTTATGTACTATGTTCTACAGAATATTTAATTGAAGTAAATCTTACTTAGATATAAATTAGTAGTAAATTGAAACATATTTGCAAGGCCCAGATTTTCTATTAGATTTAAAACAATTTTATAATGTCTCATTTTATCTGCCAAAAATAAGAGTAACACTCTTCACAATTCGAACTTACTTGAACATATGTTGAGGGTGTAAGAGCTCTACATACTGTTTCATATGCTTCTTTTCTAATGCTGTGAAGTATGGGAAGTAAACATTTTGAGTTAAGTACTACCTAATCAATTGCTGAGTGTGGGTTAGATATTGGATTTTCATTAGCCTTGATTCCCCACATACCCTATCATTCCTGAAATATCTTCTACTTTCTCACCTACCTTTCACCTGTTAAACTTGCCAATTCTTTTTGTGATGATCCTTTTTACTCGACTGATCTAGAATCTTTTCTTTGCACATAATCCTGTATTATTCCATTCCTTTGCAATGGGAACTTTCTTTTAAATAAAAAATATCCCCAGGTGTACCTTAAACTAAAACTTTTCTATCAGATTTCTTACTCTCTCACACATCTAATAATAAAACATTTTGAAAGTGGTCTATGAATATTGTCTCTAATCTCCGCATCTCCAGTTTACAAATTGCATTGCTTCAGCTATAACAAGTGAATGGAAACCATCCTAAATGGTTTGTGTTGTCATCTAACTTTAAGCCCATAACAGTGCACATGGCAACATATTCTCCTCCCCTTTATGGAGTCCATTGACTTCCAGTTTCTGACTACTTCCTTGTGGCTTTCTCTCATGTGTGAACTTCATTCTGCTTATAAAGGAGTCCAGTAATCTGGATTAAAATCCATCCTGATTCACTTGGGCCATACCTTAACTGAAGTGATATCTTGAAGAGAACTTATTTGCAATGAGTCCACATCTGCCAGGATGTAGATCGAGACCAAAAGCATGTCCAAACTGGGACACACATTTCAGGTCACCTGCTGGGGAAGTTATGAACACACTTAGCGGCCATCTCCCAGCCCTGGCCTACTCCTCTCCTTTTCCCTTCTTGCTTGTTTGGGTGAATATGTTTATGTTTCCACCCTTGCTTGTTTACATGCGGGAGCTTCATACGTTCTACTCTTATTTGTTTGTGTGCAGGTGTTTGATATGCTTCCAGTTGTACTTGTTTGCATGCAGGTGTTTGGTAGGGTTCTATTTTCCAAGAGACCACAGGTAGCTGGGGGAGATGTAAAATCTTAACTAGCCCCAGATGCATGCCAATCCACAAAAGGTTGCTCACTGCCAGACCCTGTTCCCCCCAACCCCAGAGTATATAAAAGTTCAGCTTTTAAGAAGTTCAAATGTCTCTCATTTCTCATATGAAGAGAAGCATGCAGAGCTGACGAGAGTTGCCTCCCTGGGGAACCAGCCACAAGTAGTCCCTTATCTCTGATATGAAGCAGGGTGTGTGGGGCTGCCATCCACCAATCCTGACCCTGAGTAGTTGATATTTCTGGGGGGCCAGTCAAGGTGGAATCTTTTCCCCTGATCTTTTGGACCTTTTGTTCTGCATATGTAACAAAGCAGTCATTTGTTGAAAGTCTCAGTTTTGTTTTCCCATGGCACATCTTATAGCAACTCACTACTTACCCCAACTACCTAGCTGAAAAATTTGTGGTAGTTTCCTATTGTGTTCCAAGACAAATTTTTTAGAGACTTGGCACCAAACTACTATTTATGCCTCTCACCTGTCACACTTACACACATACCTTATACTCCATCCTTAATATATAACTTGCAAAACCCCAGAAATAGTTCATATACCATGCAGTCCTTTCCAAGGGGAACAATTAATGGCTTTTAGTATAATCACATAGTTGTGCATTCATCACCACAGTCAGTTTTAGAAAACTGGGCACCATCACCTGGCTGAGTTGACACCTGCACATAACTGATACAATACTTTATAAGAATAACCTCTAGAATGACCTCTAAACTCTATTTGAAATCTCTCAGCCACTGAAACTTTATTTTGTCTCATTTCTCTTTACCATTTTGGTCAAGAAGGCTTTCTCACTCCCATTATGCCAGGGCCAGGCTCATCTCCTGGAATCATGTCCCATGTTGCCAGGGAGATTTACATCTCTGGGATTCATGTCCCATATAGGTAGGGAGGGCAGTAAGTTCACCTGCAGATCTGACCTCTAATTCCTAGAATAAAAATAATTTCAAAGCATAGTATAACCTACATTTTACCTAACTTTAACCCTAACCACTCTCTAAATCTTTAAATGTAGATAATACCAAGGAGTTCTGATCTTCTTTTCCATGTTTATTCCCAATATCATTCTCAATATATTACTAGCTCAATGCAAATCACTTTCATCTTCTGTAAGTCTAGTCTTTATTCCTCACTTATGGCCAAAAGTCCAAACTTTCAAGTGCCTGCTGCATATTATTTGTATATCCTGATGATATCCCACATGATAAACACTAGAAGTGTTACCTTCTCTGTCAAACCATCTCTTGTTGCTTTCCTTTTACCTTTGCAGATGATAGCACAATACTGCCCCTAGTATTAAAGGATTAGATCCTTGAGAGTTTATATTCTTGCATAAATGTTCCAAATCCTACAAATTCTACATTTTAATGTATTAATACACATTTTCATTCTTTTCAATCCTACAACAATCATCCTAATTTACTCCTTTATTGTGTTAAAACTGGCCAACATGCATTAGCCTCCTAAGTGATTCATTCCATTGCTGTTACTTTAATTCTAATGTATCATACTCAGGCACATGCTAATATTATATCTTAGAGCCCCTCACTTATTATGCACAACTTCTCAATGCATTAAATTAAAGCAATGCCAAAAAACACTAACCCAAGCTGTGTCAAGACCCTTTGTTACTGAGTTCATCTAATTTGATGCCCAATCTCATATCACTTGTTCCCTTACTTGTAATTTTATTGGTCTATTACCTTTCAAAAGAAGGAAATAAACTCCTTGAGTCAGATTTTTGCCTTTTTAAAAAAAAGTTTCTACTCCCAGTCCCTAAAATACTGTGTAACACATAGTAGGCTCACATTAAAAATTGACAAAAGAATGAATATTTTGTTCTGTAAGCAAATGGGACTACTTTGTCTCCCTAACATAATGAATGCTTTTCATTTATTTTTAATCATTGCTGAATGCACAACTTCAGTGTAAAGACCTTTCTTTCTATTACTTTATATCATAAAGATACAATTTAAAGATAGATCTCAAATGTAGCAATTCTTTACAGCTCTTATTGATCACCCTGACTCAATGTTAGTTCTTTGTCCTTTGAATTCCCATAGCACCTTGCAGCACTTTTAAAAGCCTATTATTACCAGTCCCTTAAGACTGACTTAAAAATGTAATTATTATTCTCCCTAATAAACACTCTTTTATTTGAGACCAGAGCTGTGTCACAGGTATGTTTGTAATGTTAGTACTTAGTGGAATAATAGGTTAAATAGTAAACATTCAGTGCATGCTTGATGAATTGGACTAGGTATTTATCTCTGTGCAACATAAATTTGACAGAATAAACCAGTGTTTATCATGCATGAAAATGTCAAAGGATATTCTATGAATTTTTCTTTCAACAGATTAATTTGTTTGTGTCTGCTAATAAAGAGTTTAACTTCCGTTCCTGGGAACCAAGGGAATACTAATTTTATGAACAACTACCAGTGTAAATAATCTCTGTGGCTTCATGTTAAATGTCGTATTCTTTATTTTAAGATAGAAATCATTAAGGAAGGATTGTCCTATTTCAGTAAGAAAAACATGTAACTCATGCTCTGCAAATATAAATGAAGTAGAGTACATACAGCTAGCTAGTCTAAATTTCAGTCTGGATACTTAACATGTTAATTTATACAAATGTATGCCAAATTAATGTGTCACATATCCAAGACGTTTTCAGAATATTATGGAATATGTTCTTTGGGTTTATAAAATGAATATGTAATACATAAATATATAACCAGAGTAAAAAATTGTGGTATGATGGAATCCATATAAAATGGAAATAACAATCATATCCTTGGGACGACTACTGGACACTTACAGCCTTTCCGAGGTGCATTTGGATAAAGTGAATGTTAAATTGATTAAGAAACAGTACAGTGCAGTCAAGTTGGAGAATCAAACAGATCTATGTTTATCTCCATGACCTGAGGATAAACAGTGCCTACCCCACAGGGTGGTGCAAGGGTTCATAAGTAAAGAGATCATCTCAAAATAAGCATGCAACTAATATTAATTTCCTCAATTTGAGATGTCATTGAGGTCCTTATGAGGAATAAATGGCATAATGGGGTGGAAGTCAATATTTTAAATTATAAGGGCTTCATATCAGAAGCAGTTGTAGATCTTCATTCCTCATAAAATCATATTACTGCTTTTATATTACTATAATATAATTAATATTAATTAATTATATCAATAATTAATATAATACATATTATATAAAATAATATAATTTTATAATTATAATTGCATATCACTGCTGAAAAAAGAAAAATCAGTGAAAAATGATTACAATTTTTAGTAATTTAAAATGATTTTGACTTATTAACTCTTATATTTATATAGCTTTGAAAAGATCAATGATACATATTGTTAATAAGACTTTTTCCCCACCAATGGATATTTGCCCTATTAAAAAGGTCATCCTGACCTGTCAAGTGATTTAATAATTTTAAAGAAGCTAAAGATGTATTTTGATCTTTCACATAAATTCTCCAACTCATGGGTTAAACATTTTTCTTTACAGAGATCTAATGTACATAATCATTTACTATATTTTCGTAGCCAATAGTGAGTACTCAAACAAAACCACTCTTGGCAATTTTGGTGCTATTAATTCTTTCAACAAATCCAAATGAAATTTACTTCAAAAACATAAGCAGAACAACATAACTTCTTGTTAAAAGGAAAAACATTTACATTTCACAAGCAAGGGACTTCCAATGTGGCATCCCAAATATATTAAATGTCACTGATAATTTAAGAGTTTGGTGTTTTATATTTCCATATGCCCTTCTTAAAGCCAGCTGCAGATGAATTTGGCTGGATGCCCATTAGTGAGGGGAAAGAAGAAATTCACAGTTAAAATGTTTCCTTTATAATGACATTTTGTCAGCTGACTAATCTTTTCTGTTACACAGCTAAAGAACACCATATGTTAGCCCCGAGTTTATTGCTATAAGATACAGAAGAGGTCTACCTGATGATAAATGATTTGGATATTTTCCAATTGAAAGTGGAAGAGGGGAAAAACGCTGTCAGAATTTTGTTTCCAAAATCACTTATGTTATTTGGTTATATGAAATATATCATAGAAATGAGTGTGTGTTCACAAATCAGAGCAACACTGTATGTTAGCCCTTCTGAGTTAGGTCTATAAGGGAAAACACAACTTTTTCTTATATGTATTTGTATTATGTTTTCCTAAAATGAGATATTATTTACAACACTAGGTACTGGAAATTTAATTAAATGCTGATGATATTTAAACAACAAAAAAAATTCACAGTACATTTTGTTTGCTTGTATGTTAAAGTCAAATGAAGCCTGAAAATTGATTCCATTATTTTATTCTCCAGATGTTTTAGATTTATAAAATAAATAGTAACAACAGTATTACAACGAATAAAACAAATGACAGTGAATTTGAAATTATTTTCTAATATTTATTTAATTTGATTCAGGTCATTCAAATATTTATTGAATACCTGTTACTTTGCACACTCTGGGGATTTAATAATGGTGAAAACAGAGAAGACCAGTTCTTATTGGGATTCCATTCTTGTTAGGGAAGGTATTCAGTGATGAATGAATAAATACATCAATCCGTCAACATAATAACATAATATAATATCACCCAATTATTAATGACATCACAATGTACTCATACCATGAACAATTTTTAGTTATCAGAATTAAAATATATAGATGCTATAAAATCAATATCATGGACCGAAAAATGAAATAAAATAAAAGTTAAATAGCTCAAGCAATTCCTTCTTCTATTCGACCTAATAAGCAGATGAGACACAGAACTTGATCTTATTTGGGTTCTTAATTTAAGCAACTTGCTGTACTTGGTGTATTTCTATATTTACATAGATGTTTTTGACATTACTTTTAAAGGGAAAAGCTTTACTGGCATTCATTAGTTCATCCATTGATTTAACTTTAATTCATAAATTCAGTATTTAGCAGAGGCAGCATAGTACAGCATAGAACAGTTTGGGCTCTGGAGTCAGACTGCCTGACGTTAATTTGACTTCTTTTTAGATGCTGCCCTTTCCTTCTTTATCTTCATAGTAATAGCACCTGCCTTTTAGAGTTGTGAAGATTAAATGAGACAATATATGGTATGATGGTTTGAAACTGTGTATATACTCCAGAAAAACATGTTCTTAAATTTAATCCATTTCCATGAGTGTAAACCTTTTGATGGGCCTTTTGATGACACTATTTCAGTTAAGGTATGACCCACCTCATTCAGGATGGTTCTTAATCCTGTTACTGGGGTCCTTTATAAGAGAATGAAATTTAAGCTAAGAGAGAGAAAGCCACAGCAGCGAGATGCTGAAGTCAATGAAACCTGGAAAAGGAGAGAGAGAACAGCCTTGCCATGAGGGAGAGGAGCCAAGGATCACTGGCAGAAAGCCCCAGAATGCTGATCTTCAGGGAAAAAAGCATCACCTTGATTTGGATATTTTTATGTTCTCAAAACCATAAGCAAATAAACTCCTATTGTGTAAACTGAGCCATTTAATGGCTTATACTAACTATTAAATGATAATCTTCCCTTCCCTTTGCATTTTAATTTTTATACCTTCATATTATCATGCAAGAAACATTTAATTGTTTATTTTTTGTCTTCATCAGTATATAAACCCCATGAGGGTAGGGGTTTTATCTGATTTTGCAGTGCCTATTTGAGTGGCTGTTACACAGTAAGTGTCTACTAAATTTTTGGCGATTGATGAATTAATGAATTCCAAGTCTAATAAAGTAGTGGGTAAGTTTGGGGAAGGTCACAAGGAAAGAGGGTAAGAAAGTACAGATTGCTTGAATTATGTATCCCAGTGGCAGGGGTGGGGTGGAAAACATTCTTAGTCTACCCCTGTGGGTGTGAACCCATTGTAAATTAGACCTCTTAAGGATGTTAATTTTAGTTGAGGTGTGGCCCAACTGATTGAGGTGTTATTAAAAGAAAGACAAGTGGAGAAGAAACTGGAAGTCATCTGGACTCAGAAGAGGATATGCCCTTATGACAGGAAGGCAAACAAAGCCAAAGATTACCGGCCAGTCAGAGGAAGGAAATCATCTAGCCTCTGAAACCGTGACTCAGTAATCTTATTTGTAAACCAACCCATTGTGTGTATTCATCATAAAATTTGCAAAACTAAGACCGAAGGATATATCAAGAAGAGGGAACAGCACTCGCAAAATCTTGGAAGTTAGACAGGCACTGTACTATAATAACCATAAATTAATTCTTCATTCTCAAAATTGTCTCTCTGGCAAGGCAAAATGCTCAAACTCTAGTTAATGCCTGGATGCCCATTCATTTCCAGAACCAAATACATAGCAACATTTCCATATATCTCTACCCTCCTTCACAGAAATGTCCTAAATTACCAGATGATAGGAAAATGCCCAGGTGTTTATTATAATCTTTGAAATAGCAATAAAAATGGTGGTTACATGCACTGGAAAGATGAGAAATCTGTGCATTTAGGCATTCTACAAGAGCTCTGGGTCAATTTCAGGACTTCTCAAGATAAGCTGTAGGCATTTTATGTTCTTCAGCTTACAGAAAATAAGCATTGAAAGACTTGCATATTTTTTTTCTATTAGTTACCACTTTATTCTTCCCTTCTCTTTGTCAATCATCATCAAGAAAACAGGTCAGTAACAATATTGCATATAACACACATTATCAATAAGGGCAAGTGTTAAAAGCTTAGCGGTTGTCATTTTCTGAATCTGTCTACCAGATAAATGAGATACAGCATCATGTCAAATATAGAATGATGTAAAACAGAACATTGAAACCCAGAATGTTTCCCCAGTTCAATTAAGCAATTGACATGCATTATTTAAGATTTTTCATAGCTCTGAAATTGTGTTTAGATTATATTCTACACTAGAATATTGAAACCCTTCTACAATAGAGATATGTTCTGTGATTCACAAACTTTTTTGTCAATAATTTGCTCTGATGGATAAAACTAATCCTGGATCTCTTACTACAAAACTTTTCACTTAGCAGAAGAGTTAAAAAATCATTTTACACCCACTGCATAAGTAAAATAGTCATGAATCTAAGACTATTCATGGAATAGTCATTTGTTGGGTTCTACTGGATCAGCAGCAGGATTCACCCTGAAAGCAGAAATAGGGGGAAAACCAGCTGTGACTGCCCCAAATCACCCTCAAGTTGGCCTGTTGAGATTCTGAAGAAAGAAGCACTAAACACCAGGGTGATCTGTCCTTAAGGATTTATTAGGGGAGCTTACAACTGCAGAGAGCTACAGCTACCTTGGACCACATGGTGGCATGAGGTTCACTTGTCCACATCTATGGCAATTACCCTTTAGATATTACAGACCTTGAGGACAAAAGTGGCTGAATGCAGGAGGTTTGCATACAAGTTTGAGAAAATACCTGGGTGTGTACTCCTTTCTTAAAACAAGATGGGCTTGGGTGGGCAGTTATCAGACTCATAGTAGCCAAACTCTGTGTGCTTTCAGGGACTTACCAGGATGTTTGAGAAGCAGGGCAGGGGGGTGAAATCAATCTTCAGACAGGTGAGAGATGCTGTATGTATCATACAGTCACTGTACAAGCCTATTTTGGATAGGAATTATGTTTTTTGCAATAGAGATTTGAAAGTGTCTATATGAAATAAATGAATATGTCCTAAATTCTAAAGACTCTAAAAATGACCAGACATGCTTTAACCTAACCCACTGTAGTCATAACCAACAATGCAAAAAGGATGACTATCATTGTAATACTCTATTGTGTAATTATTATAGTGTGAAGTATCAATAAAAAATCAATTGCTTTATTTATAAATATTCATTAAGGGCTACATGACAGTTTAATTAAATTCTGACACAAACAGGAAAATAATTTACACTTTAAAAAGTGAATATATATAATCATAATCATACATATATATATAAAACCAAACATAGAGGATATTTTTCTTGCCATTGCTATTATAACTTTTATTTTTAGCCATATTATAAAGTTTTAAGTTTTCAACAATACCTTTTTTTTCCATCTCAGGACCTTGATGAGGCATTTTTGTACACACCAAGGAAAAGATTCACCTTGGAGCCCTGCTTCTGCCATCCATTTTTAGCTCTACTCCTCAGGGCTCAAAATGGCAGGGCATGGAGGGGTGCAAGGGTAGTACAGTGGTAGAATTCTCACCTGCCCTGCAGAGACCCAGCTTTGATTCCCAGTCCATGCACTTCCCCAAAACAAACAAACAAAGAAAACAAACAGACAGACAAAAACTCAACAAATGGTGCTGCAGTAACAGGACACTCACATGGAAAAATAATGAAATGTGACCCCACCATACAGCATACAAAAAAATATTTAAAAAATGGCAGGGCATGGAAATCCAAGCAATGTCAAGAATATTGACATCTGAGAAACATGAACTGCTTTCAGTACTGGTTAATTAGCTATCTGTTGGGAAAAAGCTCCAGTTTTGTAGCGCAGGATGAATTCCATAGTGTAAAATCCCACTGTGGTTAATTTCAGGTTACAAATAATTTAATAATTATTGGAAAAAAGTTATGACTGTTTACCAGTCAGCTTTTGTGAGCAAATAGGTGGCTGGCTGCAGGAGGTGACCAAAGCATGCCACTGGATGTAATAAAATTTTATAGAGAGGGAATTTGAAATTTCAAATGGTAGTGTGGAAAGACAATACCAGGTCCTAAAGAAAAGGATTTTGTACAAGCTCACTGGGGAAGCTGTGTGCCATATCAAGAAAACGGCATTTCTTCCTGTGACAAAAACAGGAGTCCCATCAAAGAAATTGACAAGGACTGATTCACCAATTAGAAAAATCATTTTGAGCATTACATGGAATACAGACAAGAAAAGATGGGTCTAAAGGCTGAAAGATAACTTAAAGAACCTTTAAAATATGGTGGGAGGAAGACTAATTTAGAAATCCTATTAGTGAATCACAATGGAAAAATCTATCTAAAATTATTGTTTTAACATTCAGGGCTTCATAACTTGATGACTCCTGGCACTGTGCTATTTTCTCTTTCCCATATCTCATTTCTTCGCTGTCTACTATTTGTGCCTATAAAATATTTTGACAATAGAGCAATCAGAATAGAAGTGAATTGATTAGATCTGGAAGAATTTTAATAATCTGAAAAGACACTGCTGACAGGGCAAGAAATGTGATCTGAAAGAACTCAGTGAAGGGCAAGCAGGAGGTGTCAGAAAGGAAAATTGGTTTAGGTGGAAACTAGTTTACTGTGCTGACATTTTCAGTGTCAGTCCCAGGGAGACATGGCAACCCAGGTCTTAGCTTATGTCTGAGGCAAAGTTTCAGACTCCTCAATTCCTACTAAGAGCAAATCATTAGCCCAGATCCAAAGGAAATGGGGGGCGGGGGTGCCGGTCTGAATCTGTGGTGGACCCCAGAAAATCCATGCCCTTTGATCTTCATTCAATATTGCTGGATGGGAGCATTTTGATTGTTTCCATGAAGATTTGACCCACCCAATTGTAGGTGGTAACTTCTGATTAGATGATTTTCATGGAGATGTGTCTCCAACCACTGAAGGTGGAGTTGCTTACTGGAATCCTTTAAAAGAGGAAACATTTTGGAGAGAGCCCCTTTTTGGTAGAGCCACAAGAAAGCCAGCAGACACCGCCATGCTCACCATGTGCCCTTCCAGCTGAGAGAGAAACGTTGAACGTCGTTGGCCTTCTTGAACCAAGATATCTTTCCCCAGATACCTTTGGTTGGACATTTCTATAGACTTGTTTTAATTGGGACATTTTCTTGGCCTTAGAACTGTAAACTTTCAACTCATTAAATTCCCCTTTTTAAAAGCCATTCCATTTCTGGTATATTGCATTCTGGCAGCTAGCAAACTAGAACAGGGGGTCAGCATTGCAATTAGAGGATCTAGTTCCTATAGCTGTCATTCAATGACAGAAATGTTCAAAAGGAATGAAACAGATTTCAATTAGGAAAACCAGAATTCAAGATCATAGTGACATAAGCAACAAAATTCATTTGAAGCATGGTTATTCAGTACTTGAAATTAGGATTAAGTCCTGATGACAAGAAAAGGCCCATTCCCCATATCTGGGGTGGGTCTAATGCTACAAGACTGTGTATGTGATGCCAGATTCAGAACTCTGTGAGATCAGGGAGAGAGAGCTAGGCAGGTTAGGACAATACTATCTGTGATAAAAAGGAGATCTGTAAATTGAACAGAATATCCATTCATAACCAGAACTTTCTCTTTGATAGGGATGAATTATTGCCAAGGGTATCAAAGATCAAGAGCTGTAGAATCATGCGAAGAGAAAACATTTTGGTGATGACTTGTGTTTAGTACATAATTTGTTGCCAGAAATTATTCCACATAAAAGTAGAGGTGTCAAATATTAGAAATCTTAAGGTATGTACCTTTTTTATAATTCCAAAGAGAATTTTTTAAAGAAATATATTGTACCATGATATACAGAGCAAAATTTTTAATTATTAGGAAAATCTTATATTCATGAGCACCGATACTACAGAATGTATGATAAAATGGTAATTTTCAAATGATTTCAAATCTCTCATGCATAGTAAAAGTCTCACTTGATAGTTATAATGATTTAAATATGAATGAGTTCCAGAGTAGTTTTAGGGCAGTACTAAAATTAAAATCCACCAATCATAGGTGATATTGTCTGACTGATATAAATAAGAATTTTGAAAATAAAATTTGTATACACAGTACAAGATGTAGCAGGGACATGAAAATAGATTAATAAATTCATATAACTTTCATTTAATAATGCTGACATTGCAAAGAATATAATTGTAATTAGATTGCAAAAAAAACTGGTGAAAAAGTCTTATATTCTATATAGTGTTTTTTAAATAGGTGAGTGTCAGTTATTTATGGCAATCACTATTTAGTTGACCACTGTAACCTTGCATTATGAGAAAAATATGTTATAATGATGAATAATTATGATAGAGAAGCATGTGGTTTTTTAAGAAAGCTAAAAGATATCCAATGCTATATATATATAGTATTTTGTATGGTAGGGGCACATTTCATTATTTTTCCATGTAATTATCCCATTATTGCAGCACCATTTGTTGAATTTTTTTGCTTGTTTGTTTGTTTTGCTTGCTTGTTTGTCTTTCTGGGAAGTGCATGGACTGAGAATCCAACCCTGGTCTCCCTCTTGGCAGGCAAAAATTCTGCCACTGGACCACCCTTGCACCCCTCCAATGTCATATTATGTAGATGTTTGCTGAGAATTTACCATGCATCATGGATCGAATATTAACTTCTAGTAAAGGCAAAAAGATAAATTTGACACAGTCTGCTTCTTGATGTTGTGAACCTCACATGTTAGTGGAAACAATTATGAAAAGAAAAAAATACTGCAATATAATGAAAGGGCAATCTATAGTAGTTGCCGCTTGTAATTTGGTAGGACTTGTGTACAATGTAGGGAAAAGGGGAGTGGAGGAAGGCATTTCACTCTTTTCTCATTGTCTAGAAAATTAGTTATTAACACCGAGGGCTGGGTGCATCATTGATTCAGTGGAAGAATGCTCTCCTTTCATGTGGGAGACCCAGGTTCAATTCCCAAACCATGCACCCCAAATAAACAACAAACAAACAAGCAAACAAAAATACCGATGGCCTCATTTATGGGTTTTCTCTTTGAGATTGGGTGGTTTATTCCTTTTTTTAAAACTTTTTTTATTGTATAGTATAACATATTTTCAAAGCAAAAAAATAGAAAAGCAATAATTTTCAAAGCACTCTTCAACAAGTGGTTACATGACAGATCCCAGAATTTTCATGGGCTGCCATATGATCCTCTCATATTTTTCCTTCTAGCTGCTCCAGAATATAGGAGCCTAGAGGGCTTAAATATTTTTTTATCATCACAATTGACTTTTTCCCCCTTCTTTTTTTGGTGAAAAATAACATATATACAAAAAAGCTATAAATTTCAAAGCACAGCACCACAATTAGTTGCAGAACATATTTCAGAGTTTGAAATGGGTTACAATTTCACAATTTTAGATTTTTACTTCTAGCTGCTTTAAAATACTGGAGACTAAAAGAGATATCAATTTAATGATTTAGCATTCATATTCATTTGTTAAGTCCTATCTTCTATGTATAACTCAACCATCACTTTTGACCTTTGCATTATCTCTTTAGGGGTGTTTGGGCTACGGCAATTCTAAATTTTTCATATTGGAAGGGGCTGTCACTAATATGGGGTAAGAAGATGGAATATCATGTTCTGGAGAGGCTGGGTTAGGTTTCAGGACTTATCTGGACCAGGAACCCATCTGGAGGTTGTAGGTTTCTGGGAAGTTACTCTACTGCATGGAACACTTGTGGAATCTTATATATTGCCCTAGGTGTTCTTTAGACTTGGCTGGAATGGTCCTGGTTAGGGTTTGGCATATTATGATAGGTAGCAAGGTCTAACTGAAGCTTGTATAAGAGCAACCCCCAGAGTAGCCTCTCAACTCTATTTGAACTCCTTCTGCCACTGATAACTTTATTAATTACACTTCTTTTACCCCTTTTGGTCAGGATGGAGTTGTTGATCCCATGGTGGCAGGTCTGGATTCATCCCTGGGAGTCATCTCCCATGTCACCAGGAAGACTTTCACCCCTGGATGTCTTGTCCCACATAAGGGGGAGGACAATGATTTCACTTGCAGAGTTGGGCTTAGAGAGACTGAGGCTACATCTGAGCAACAAAAGAGGTCCATCAGAAGTAACTCTTAGGCATGCCTATAGGTAGTCTAAGCTTCTCCGCTATGTACATAAACGTCACAAGAGTAAGCTTCGTGATCAAGGGCACAACCTATTGATTTGGGTGTCCCTAAAGTTTGACACAGTATCAGGGGATTCCCTGATGGTAGGGTTTACTAGTTCCATATTGTTTTTCTCCCATCCCTCAGGGACTTTGCCAATACTTTTTGATTATCTGCTTAATATACTCTAGGTTGTTTCCAGGCATTACAATAATCTATACAGGATTAAAGGACCTATTTTTTATTCTGTGTTCCCTGCTCTACAGATAGGTTGAATTAAATTATGCACTACAGAAAATTTCAGTTCCATATCAAATAAACCTTTCTTCCATTGGTCTCAAAGAGTATATGTGGTTCTAAGATATAGACACTGTCTTCCCTACACCTATGTTCTGAATTATTTTAACCCCAACCTGTTTGGCTTCGTTCTTGTCTCTAAATTGGGTTATATATATAAAACAGCCTCTCAAAATCCAGAAATAACTATCACCACTCTGGACTTAATGTGTCTGCTCTGTAAACTTACAATCTAGACCTCTATTCTCTTATAAGCATTTTCTAAAGGTGACCATACCATTGTATAAACACACCCTTGCCAAATAGGAAATCTAAACCTTCCCTTAACTCTTGTCCCTTCCCCCAATTATTTACTTCTGCTGTTGCTGTGGTAGTGCTGATGGTTTCCTTTTGAACATAGCTCATAGCATGCAGTAGCAGTTTTCCCCCTGTAGCCTGGACTTAAACACTTTTTATACAAGAATCACATCTTTGAAGTAATTCTTGTGGGAACTAATTTATATTTCTAGTGTTAATCAGTGGGAAACATAGGTCTATATGACTCCTTTCAATCTTGTTCATCTTCACTATGGTAGTATTGCTTATAGACCCACTAGAGAACCACCTTAGCTCCTGTCTATTCCCTTACATTGGAGTTCAACCTCATTTGCTAATGGTTCACCCATCTGTAGTTTCTATGTATCTCTAAGCCCCCTATATTCTGTATTATAAGCCTTTGATTATACCTTTATGCTGATCATAAAAACGGAATCATACAGTATACATCCTTTTCTGTCTGACTAATTTCACTCAGCATTATGTTCTCAAGGCTCATCTATCTTGTCATGTGCTTCAACTCATCTGTTGATGGGCATTTGGTTTGTTTCCATCTTTTGGTGATTTTGAATAATGCTGCTATGAACATCAGTGTGCAGATGTCTTTTTGTGTCATTGCTTTCAGCTCCTCCAGGTATTTACCAAGTGCACTATTGCTGGATTGAAGGGAAACTTGATATTTATTTTCCTAAGGAATTGCCAAATAGTCTTCCATAGTGGCTGCACCATTATACATTCCCACCAGCAGTTCATAAGTGTCCCAGTTTCTCCACATCCTTTCCAACATTTATAGTTTCCTGCTTTTTTAATAGCAGCCACTCTTATAGGTGTGATGTGGCATCTCATTGTAGTCTTGATCTGCATTTCCCTCATAGCCAGTGGAAATGAGCATCTCTTCATGTACTTTTGAGCCATCTGTATTTGCTCTTCAGAAAAATGCCTATTCATATCTTTAGACCATTTTATAATTGGGTTGTTTGTTCTTTTGTGTTTGAGTTGTATGATTTCTTTTGCATATACAGGAAATCAAACCTTTGTCCAAACTGTGATTTCCAAATATTTTCTCCCATATCATTGCCTGTCTCTTCACCTTTTTGACAAAGTCTTTTGAGGTTCGGAAGCATTTGATTTTGGGGAGTTCCCATTTATCTATTTTTCTTTTGTTGCCTGTGCTTTGGGTGTAAAGTTTAGGGAGCTACCTCCTATTATTAGGTCTTGAAGATGTTTTCTTACATTTTCTAGAAGCTTTAAGGTGCTAGTTCTTATAGTTATATATATTTGATCCACTTTGAGTTCAATTTTTGTGTGGGGTATAAGATATGGGTGTTCTTTCATCCTCTTGACTATTGATATCCAATTCTTCCATTACCAGTTATTGAAGACTATTTCATCCCAGTTCAGAAGATTTGGGGGCTTGTCAAAAATCAGTTGACCATAGATTTGGTTGTCTATTCTTCCAGTCTTGATTCGATTCCATTGGTCAATGCTTCTATCTTTGTGCCATTACCACGCTGTTTTGATGACTGTGGCTTTATAATAGATTTTAAAGTCAGGGAGTGTTAATCCTCTCACTTCGTTCTTTTTTAGGATCCTTTCAGTTATCTGGGTTTTCTTTCCCTTCCAGAAGAACTTGGTAGTTAGCTTTTCCAGATCTTCAAAGTAAGTTTTTGGAATTTTGATTGGTACTGTGTTGAATGTGTAGATCAATTTGGGGAGAATTGACATCTTAACTATATTTAGCCTTCTTATCCATGATCAGGGAATGTCTTTCCACCTATTTAGATCTCCTTTGATTTCTTTTAGCATGTTATGTAGTTTTCTGTGTACAAGTCCTTTACATCCCTAGTTGAGATCATTCCTAAGTATTTGATTCTTCTAATTGCTATTTTGAATGGAATTTTTTCTTAACTGACTTCTCAGCTAGGTCGTTGTTTATGTATAGAAATGTTACTGATTTTTGCATATTAACTTTATATCCCACCACCTTGCTGAATTTATTAGCTCAAGTAACTTTGCTGAAGATTTCTCAGAATCTTCAAAGTATAGTATATATCATCTGCAAGTAATGAGAGTCTTGCTTCTTCCTTTCCAATTTGGATGCCTTTTATTTGTTTGTCCTGCATGATTGCTCTAGTTAAAACTTCTAGCACAATGTCGAATAATAGTGGTGACAGTGGTCATCCTTGTCTTGTACTTAATCTTAGGGGGAAAGGTTTCAGACTCTCTCCATTGAGTATGATGCTGGCTATTGGTTTTTCATATATTCCCTTTTTATCATATTGAGGTAATTTTCTTTAATTTCTATCTTTTGGGGTGTTTTTATCAGAAAAGGAGGATGAATTTTGTCAATGCTTTTTCAGCATCAATCTAGATGATCATGTGATTTTTCCCATTCAATTTGTTAATGTGCTGTATTAATTGATTTTCTTGTGTCAAACCATCCTTGCATTGCTGGTATAAACCCCACTTGGTCATGGTGTACAATTCTTTTAATGTGCTGTTGGATTTGATTTGCTAATATTTATTGAGAATTTTTGTATCTTTGTTCATTAAACAGATTGGCCTTAATGAACCAATTTTTTTCCTTTCTTTTGGCATCTTTACCCAATTTTGGTATTAAAATGATATTAGCTTCATAAAATGAGTTAGGTAGAGTTCCTTTTTCCTCAAGTTTTTGGAAAAGTTTGAGCAGGATTGGTATTACTTCTTTATGGAATGTTTGATAAAATTCCCCTGTGAAGCCATCTGGCCCTGGTCTTTTCTTTGTATGAAGATTTTTGATGATTGATTGAATCTCTTTACTTTGATTGGTTTGTTGAGATCTTCTATTTCTTCCTGAGTCAGGGTAGCTTATTTGTGTGTCTCCAACAATTTGTCCATTTCATCTAAGTTGTCTATTTAGTTGGCATATAGTTGTTCATAGTATCTTCTTATGATTTCTTTTATATCTTCAAGGTCTTTGGTAGTGCACCCTTCTCATTTCTGATTTTGTTTATTTGCATCCTCTCTCTTTTTTTCTCTGTCAGTCTTCCTATTGGCCCATTAATTTTATTGATTTTCTCAAAGAACCAACTTTTGCTTTTATTGATTCTTTCTATTGTTCTCCCATTCATTTATCTCTGCTTAATCTTTGTTATTTCTCATCTTCTGTTTGCTTTGGGGTTAGTTTTCTGTTCTCTCTCACGTTCCTCCAGGTGTGCTGTTTAGTCCTTGGTTTTTGCTCTTTCTTGTTTTTTAATATAGGCATTTAGGGCAATAAATTTCCTATATAGCACAGCCTTTGCCACATCCCGTAAGTTCTGATATGTCGTTCTCTTATTTTCATTCATCTCCAGATAGCTATTGGTTTCTCTAACAATTTCTTCTTTGACGCACTGGTTGTTTAAGAGTGTGTTGTTTAATCTCCATATATTTGTGAATGTTCTCATTCTTTAGTGGTTATTGAAATCCAGCTTCATCCCATTGTGATCAGAGGAAGTGTTTCGAATGATTTCAGTGTTTTCAAATTTATAAAGACCTGTTTTGTTCCCCAGCATATGGTCTATCCTGGAGAATGTTCCATGAGCACTAAAGAAGAATGTATATCCTTATGCTTTGGGGTGCAATGACCTATTTATGTCTGTTAGGTCTAATTCCTTTATCAAGTTATTTAACTTCTCTTATTTCCTTGTTGATCTCCTGTCTGGTTGCTGTATCTATAGAGGAGAGTGGTGTATTGAAGTCTCCTACTATTACTGTGGAGACACCTATCGCTGCCTTCAGTTTTGCCAATGTCTGTCTTATATACTTTAGAGTTCCTTGATTAGGAGAGTAAACATTTATGATTGTTATATCTTCTTGGTGAATTGGCCCTTTAATTAGTATATAGTGTCCTTCTTTGTTTCTTACGATGTCTTTACATTTAAAGTCTGTTTTATCCTATATTAGTATAGCTACTCCTGCTTTCTTTTGGTTACAACTTGCATGGAAAATCTTTTTCCATCCTTTCACTTTCAATCTATTTGTATCCTTGTGCCTAAGATGAGTCTCTTGTAATCAGCATATAGCTGGATTATGTTTCTTAATCCATTCTGCCAACCCGTATCTTTTAATTGGTAAGTTTAGTCCATTAGCATTCAAAATTATTACTGAAAATGTGTTTCTTGAGTCCACCATCTTATCTTTTTTATTTTATTTGTCAGATCTATATAGTCTTTTCCCTCTTTCTCTTTGTATTCTTTAAATTACCCATAGTGATACTCTTCAATTTTGTGCTCTCCTCCAGAACTCTTTCTCCTGTCTTTCTTTTTTTTTTTCAGCCAGCAGAACTCCTTTTAGTATTTCTTGTAGGGCCGGTGTCTTGTTGACAGATTGGCTTTCAGGACTGCTTTGTCTGTGTCTCTCCCTCAATTTTGAAGGACAGTTTGGCTGGGTACAGAATTCTTAGCTGGTCTTTCTTGGTCTTTCTCTTTCAGGACCTTGAATATATCATACCACTGCCTTCTCACCTCTAGGGTTCTAGTTGGGTAGTCTGAACTCAGTCTTATTTGGTTTCCTTGTATGTGGTAGATTGTTATTCTCTTGCCACTTTCAGGATTTTCTGCTTCTCTTCAACATTTGACAGACTGATTAGTATGTGCCTTGGGGAAGGCCTATTTGGATTTATTTTGTTTGGAGTTCTTTGGGTTTCTTTGACTTGTATATTTATGTCCTTTATGAGTGTTGGGAAGTTTTCCCCCATTATACCCTCAACTATTCTTCCTAGCCCTTTTCTCCTCTCTTCTCCTGTGGCTGAGGGCCACCAATGATTCTTATAATTATGTGCTTTGTTTTGTCTGTCATTTCCCTGAGTTCCAATTCAGTTTTTTCCATCTTTTTTGCCATTTGCTGTTTTGAGTCTTCAAAGTCAGTTATCCTGTCCTCTATATCACTTATTCTTTCTTCTGTCTCTTCAAATGGTGTTGTGTGCCTCTAGTATGTCTTTTATTTGATCAACAGAGTCTTTAATCTCTGTGATATCTGCTATTTTTTCTATTTATTCTTTCAAATTCCTCTTTATGCTCTTCTACTGTCTTCTTGATCTCATTTATGTCATTTGCTATCACAGTTATTTTATTAAGTAGAGTTGTATGAATATCTTTGTTTAGTTGTTCCAATGTCTGTGTCTCATCTGGTGTTTTAATTTGGTCATTAGGCAGGATTATATCTGTCTGCATTGTGATTTGCTTAGTGATCTTCTGCTGTCTTTGTGGCATGTAAATATTTTGATTGATTTACTTTGGGAGTTGATTTCTTTCAGTAGTCTAAGGCCTTGTGTTTGTGGGACAGTTGTACAACAGGGAGCAGGGCACAGGATGGGGCACTTAGTGTGGTGATTTGTTTCAGGGCAGGTATAAGTGCAGGTTGGGGAAGTTATGCTGAGGCTTGTGAATGTGGGCACCCAGTGGCCAGGGAGGATGCAGTTGTGTGGGTGCATGACTCTGGGATTGAAACCCTGGTGTGTGCTGGACTAAGGCACTGGACCCTTTGTGTGCATGCATAGAGCTATGGCAGCAGGTCAGCATTATGCCTTCATGGATTGGGGGCAGATATGACCCAGCTGTGCAGCTTGGCATTTTCTCAGAGCTGAGAAGTGTGGCTGAGGGCCATGTACATGTGCTATTCTAGGACTGCTGTAAAGTGTGGTTGCCAGAGCTGAAAGGTGTGATTGGGGTCTTGTGCACATATGTGGGCCTGGGAGTGCTGTAAATGGTTGTGCAGAGCTCAGGCAGGGTGGAGTGAGGATGTCTGATACTATGGGCAGGGGGGCAGGGGTAGCCTAGGTATGTGGGTTAGCACCCACAGCCTTTATGTGCTAGCAGCAGATTGCAGGGAATAGGGAGGGGGAGGTAGTGCTCAGGAGGGGTGCAGGAGAGGTGGTCTGGGCTGCACTTGGGATTGGGATGTAGGGCAGTTATGTGCAGTGGGGGCTGGTGGGGTGGGGGTGCTTGGAGCACAGGAAATGGGAGTGGGTGACAGGATTCGAATGCATGGGGTGTGGGATGAGTCACCAGTCATGGGGCTGCACTGCTGAGGGTAGCACACCCAAGGAACACTGCCTGCCTTACTTCCTAGTCCTGGGCTCCCGTCTGTGCACTCCTGTGGGCTCCGCTGCTCTGCCCCTCCACACCAGGCTCCAGCTTTCTCCCTCTCAGTTCCCCAGCCTCTGCAACCAGGAGACTAAGGAGGAAGAAGGAAAGGATCCTACATCTAGAGGGGAGAAGGGTTGCTAGCACTCCTCACCAGTAGACTCTGTATGGCACAGAACAAAGGTGGAGAGAGGGGTGTATGTCATCTGTGCAGTCTGAGCTTCTTCATCTAGTCAGCAAAGGGGAAGTAGTTGTTCCATTAGGTTCTAGCTGATGTGAAATGGACATTTCTAGCCAAATGAACATTTGGCTGAACAGGTAATCTCAGAATCTCAGAAGAGCATAAAGGCATCCTTTTATAATTTTATTCTCTTACCTAAACTGTTATGCAATAGTAATTCTTTAAATTACACAGCTTAAAAACAAATACATTCTCTTTATTCAAACAGCACTTGGGTCAAAAATGAAGCCACAACATAAAATATTGTCATACGTTTTCTTATGATTTAAGATCTAACAAGCTTCAAATAATTTAAGGGGTGGTAGTGTATCTTTAGTAAGGAAGGATGTTAAAATTTTGCTTAGCCTAGGGCCCCCCAAAAGTGAACTATTCTATAGGATCCCTAACTATATATAAAACTATTTTCTCTCTTTTATATGCTCTTTCATCCCATACTGTGAGCCTCCCAAGTGACCCACTCCCCCGTTGAGGTAGGTAGCTGGCTTCGTCTTCAATATTTCTCAAGACATGGTAAGTAAGAATAGCTACCAATTCCTTCTTACTATATATATTAGAATCCTATAATGATTTTTAAAATAACAGAACAAAAAAGACAAAACAAAGAGACCAAAAAAACATAGACATGGGATGTTAAATGATGGAAAAGGAAAATGAAAATTAATCAGAGAAATAGACATAATTGTGGGAAAAACACAGAGAAGAATTTTTCCCTGATAGAAAGAAATACAAATATATTATTGTTTTATCCCATCCTAGGAGAGAGATTGCTACATTTATCATAAATGTGAGTTTATGCATTGAGATCTATACATGTTACATAATAATACACCTTCTTTTTATTTAATATATTGACAGTAATGTGCAACTTAAAAATGCAGAATGTAACCATAGAAGGTATTTTTGTATCCCCCATTTCTATCACATTGTTTGGCCCATAGTGCATGTTCAGCAGTGTGTGCTGAATGAATGAATGGCTGTCCTTGATCATATCAGAAAAAATATAACCACAAACTTTGAAGATAATGATCTGGAGCTAGTCCAGCAACATGAAAAGTTTGGATTGATCAGGTCTTGGCATTTGTTCTCTGGGTCTGTTGCTGCTGCTTCTAGAAAGCAACTGACTGTCCAGTTACTGGAAGGGTTTAAGGCTCAGACATTTATTGAAGCTTATCTATCAATTCTTTTGGTAGTTCAACTTTTATAATTTCTGTAAGGTATGGACTTTAGTAATCTATTACAGACTGGAATTAAGAATTGTCTAAAAGGTAAAATAAAGTCAATTTTGTAGACTTTAGGGAAATTGTAGATGATATAAAATGACATTAAACTAGGCATTTGTAAGAAATCTAAGATAGAGATATATAATTGTCAGTACTGTTGAAGTTACTTATCTGTTTGTTTCTCCCCGATATCATCCACTGACTCTACCCAAGAAAGAACCCTTTCTTGAACTGCATGTAGCATTTGCTTATTTTTTTCAGAATAGCTTTAATGCATATAAGGGGATTTTTCAACAATATCAATATATTGTTTGGTTTGGCCTATTTTGGGTTTATGTAGGAAAAAATCATGTTCTATATTTATTCCAGTGACTTGATTCTTTTCCCTTTATTTGTATTTCTAAGAGGTCGCCAGTCCAAATTGCAGATAGCTGAAGTTCATACATTTTCACTTTTGTGCACATTACTCCCATTGTGTGGGGGCTGGGGGGTGGGGCATTTATTATCTGTTTCCCTGCTGAAAGCTTTTAGTGTTTTGTATTAAAACCAATATTTCTAAGAATATTCGATATTTATGCCTCTTGGTGCACATGAGCAAAAGTACATACTTAGGATATGTATCTAGAAGTAGAATCTGAAGTCCAGCTTCATAGATAATGCCAAATGGTTGTCTATTGTGGGTGCACCACTGTGTGTTCCCATTTGGATTCACCGTCACCAAAATTATGTCAGACTATTTAATTTTTGACAACTCTTTGGATCTGCAATAGTGTTTCATTGTAGATTTATTTTCCATATTCCTTTTCTCTGCCATGAATGCTGTTCTTCCATTTCATTTGTTTATTCATTCAATACATATTTATTATGGCGCTCTTACTATGCACATAACTAGTCCATCCATATGTTTATCAGCCACTCTTTTTCTGGTGTCTGTGAAATGACTCTCCATATTTTGCTTATGTTGGCTATTTTTCCTTTTGATTTATTGGACTTTTATATATATATATAATGATCTAGAATATATATATATATATATATATATATTCTAGATAAAGTATGTTGTCAGTAATATGCATTACAACTATATTTTCACATATTGTGGATAATTTCCCTGTTTTATCTATCAGTCTTTTGATGAAAAAAGATATTCTTAATTTTAAGGTACTTAATTTATACCTTTTGTATGATTCAGATTGTTGTGTTTTTCCTAGAGATCATTGAGAGCTCAATATTATATATGTTCCTTGATATTGCAAGTTTATTGATATATTTAAAACTTCATTTCATTTGAAATATATTTATTTTTATACACTATGAGGTAGAGAGCAAATTCTAATCCATATCTATATCTATCTATATCTTTATCTATATCTATCTTGCCAGATGGGAAACCAGATATCTCTAAACTTTTATTGAATTGTCCATCCTTCCTCCAACCAGCTACCATATGTTGATGATGCCACCAATACTCCGATGTTCAGTCTCAGAGTTTTGGTCAGCATTCAGCAGAGCCAGTCCTTCAGCCATCCCTGACAGGAGGGAGGCATTTGAGTGAAGAAGCCGGGTTGGAATTGGATATTTGAGCCTCGGCTGACCTAGCCCCCATTTGTTCAACTCACTCCAGCTGTTCGAATCATTCTAGCTCAGGCCCCCATCATGGAGCAGAAAAGATCTGCCCCTGCTGTGAAGTAGAGCCACACAATATATACAATTACATGTACTATTAAGTTTTGTGGTGTTTGTTAGGTGGCAGTTGGTAACTGGAACGAGGACTGTTTTAGTTTCTTAGGCTTCTCAAAGCAATACCATGAAATGGTTCAGGTTAAGCAATGGGAACTTAATCACTTACGGTTAGAATCTGGGAAAATGTCCAAATCAAGGCATCATCAAGGTGATGCTTTCTTCCTGGAGACCAGCTGCCAGTGATCCCTGCCCCATGACAAGGTGTACAGCGGCATCTGCCAGTATCTTCCATTCTTTTGCAGGTTTCACTGATTCCAGCTTCTTGCTTCAGAAAACAAGAAGGTACATACAGTTCCAAAGCACCACAAGAAAGATTTAGGTTTCTATTTCTTATTTGAGACATTTTTCTAAGTGTATTATGGCCTAATAATATACAAAACACAGTGGATTGAGTAAAGTAGAGTAAAAGTGTTTCATTGTAGTGGGCTGTTTCATTATGGACAAACAAGGCTTAGTAAAATGCCCAGAACTAGTAAGGTGACCAATAGTACTGGAGACCCAGGTTCCTTCTATGTTGCTTTATTATCATCCTCAACAAACAGTTTCCATCTTTTGATTCAAGATGGCTGCTCAAGCTCAGGCTTCATGTCTGCATTCCATTTAGCAGGAATAATAAAAGGAGACAACAGAGAAAGCAAGTTTCTTTCCTTAGTGATGCAACCCAGAATTTCACAAAACTCTTTCACTTACATTGCATTGACCAGAATTTACTCATTTAGCCATACCTACCTGCAAGTAGTACTTGAAAATATAAACTGTATCTGGACATCAGGTACCAACTAAAACTTCTATTGCTTAGAAGGAAGAGGAAAGGGGGCAATAGATACTTCAAAAATAAGTCTGCTATGCCAGAATATATATATACATACACATATATCCATTTCAACTTTTTCTAAATAAATTGGCATAAAATAATTCAGATATTCCCTTATTATCTTTGTCACTTCTATTGTTTTCTACAGTTGGATCCCATTTTAAATGTATTTTTAATGTTTAATTTTTATTATATATTTCTTTTCATTTCATTTTTCTCTTACTCGTGCCTTTTGATTATTAGTTTAAAGCCCAGTTTATGAAATTTTAATACAACCATTTCAGTTTGTTTGGGTCTTTTTTTGGTCTAGACATTTCTAGGTAACTCTTCACATTAGACGAGAAATAACAAAGATTAAGCAGAGATAAATGAATGGGAGAACAATAGAAAGAATCAATAAAAGCAAAAGTCAGTTCTTTGAGAAAATCAATAAAATTAATGGGCCAATAGGAAGACTGACAGAGAAAAAAAGAGAGAGGATGCAAATAAACAAAATCAGAAATGAGAAGGGTGCACTACCACAGACCTTGAAGATATAAAAGAAATCATAAGAAGATACTATGAACAACTATATGCCAACTAAATAGACAACTTAGATGAAATGGACAAATTCTTGGAGACACACAAACAAGCTACCCTGACTCAGGAAGAAATAGAAGATCTCAACAAACCAATCAAAGTTTTCTGTTCTCATACTACATGAGCATGTAGTAAAGAAAATACAGCTAAAATATTTTTAATGAGATGATCTATGTTCCATAATTTTAAACCTCTTTTTCCTATTTCCATCTCTTTGATTCTCTGAGTTGCGTTCTAGGTACTCTAATTCCTTCTTCTCACCTCATCACTGTTAAATCCATCCAATAAGCTTTAATTTTGATGATTGTATTTTTCATTTTTAAACGTTCTATTACTCTTACTTAAGATATCCCTGGTGTCATTTAAATTTGTTTGCTAGACATTGCCCAGCCTTTTATTCAAATTTTTATTACTTTATATATTTTGCTTATGCCCGATTTATATTCCATAGTGTATAATTCCAATACTTGAAGTCTTTGGCTCTAAGTCAACCACATCACTCATTGTAGAAGGATTCCTTCTGGTTAAGTGGCTTTCTATTTCATTCCATTCTCATCCTTTCTTTTCCTTTCCCTTCTCTTCCACTCCCTTTCCTTCTGTTCTCTTTGCTCCCTTCTATTCCCTTCCTTTTTTGCTTATATTTTATTGAATTTATTCCCAATAATCCTGAAGTCTTATGTTTTGACTTGCTTACCTGCAAAGAGAATTTTACTTGCCATTAATGTGGGACCAATTTAGCTCCCTCTGAAGGTTGAGACTAAATGTGGAAGTTTTATATTCATCAGCCCAACTTCCAGGAGCCCCAGGCCTAGTCTCCTGATCCCAGGAGTGGCATAGACATTTGAGTAAAAATTCTTCTATTTTTGCTCTGTTCAGCAGCTTGCTATGTGAATTCTTAAAGTTTTTATTGGGTTTTAGCATCTCAAACTTTCCAAATTATTTTGGAGAGCTTTGAAATGTTTAAAAGTATGTTTTTGTAAATGATTCAGGATTTTGCTGTATTATAGTGGGAGGGCCTTTCGAAGTTTCTAGTAAAATATATTGTTGAAAACAGTTGTCTATTTAAATTGTCTCTTTAAGACTGGTAATGATAATTGCTTTTCTACTTATATGGAGATATGTACAGGAGAAATAGAGAAATGGATGTAATGATCATAGACCTTTAAGGAAAATAACAACAGTATGTGCTTCTGAGTATGTAGCAAAAATTTCTGATTGCATAAATGGAGCCATGCATTTGATGTTAGAAGCCATGCTGAGTTATCTCAATTAATTGGGTCCTACTGTTGGCCTGGAGAAAAACTCAAATGAAATCAAGAGAATCATGCTACCTCTCAAAGGTAGAGGCACCAATAAATTGAGTATAAAATGGAGGTGAGCCTTGAGAAAGTAATCAGTGTCAATGTCAAAGTTATTATTTTTTTTTACTTTCCCCAAAGAAAATGATATTGAATCCAGTGACAGAAAAAGTTTTAAGTAGGACATGCTTTTCTTTTTTTTACAATGTTGTTTGACTGCCCTTATGAGGCTGGATGTCCAGAGAGTGATGGGAAATTAAGTTAAGGATGTCCAGAGATGGATTTTTAAATTTGGATACTGTTTTGGTTTGCTAAAGTTCTTGAAAGGCAATATACCAGAAATGGATGGACTTTTTTTTTTATTTTGGCATGGACAGGCTCTGGGAATTGAACCCTGGTCTCCAGCACAGCAGCCGAGAATTCTGCCGCTGAGCTACTGTTGCCCACCCTGGATTGACTTTTACAAAGGGAATTTATCAGGTTATAAATTTTGCAGTTCTAAGGCTATGAAAATGTCCAAATTAAGGCATCAACAAGAGGCAAAAGGATACCTGCACTCAAGAAAGGCCAATCATATCTGGGGGTTCTCTATTACATGGTAAGAAACATGGTGCCATGTGCTGTCCTTTTTTATGGCTTTTGGTTTCAAATGGCTCTCTCAGTAAATGCTTCCAGCATTTGTTGGTCCTCACTTAGCTTCTCCAGGGCAGACTCTGGGTTTCATCTCTTAGCTTAATATCTGCAAACGTCTTTGTCTGGTTTCATCTCTCTGCTCTCTGGTCAGTTCTGAGCTGTAACTATATTTCCTATTTTTTATACTCTTCATAGAGAGTTCCAGTAAGAGGATTAAGACCCACCATGAATGGGCAGAGTTACATTTCTGTGGAAACAACCTAATTAAAAGGTTATACTCAATAATATGTCTGCCCTCACGATATTGGATTAGAAGAACATGGCTTGGGGGGGGGTGTTACATAACAGTTTAAAACCAGCGCAAAGCCCTCTGCAAAACATATAAATGAAACAGTGGGCTTGGATGAGATTTCCTGGGGAAAGTATGTAAAATAGGAAGAGGAAAGGAGAAAAGGTGGAACCGGATTATGACATTTAGTGGTGGGAAATAAAAATCATCAAGCAAATGGTTAAAAAAAGTAGTCCAGAAGATGTGATCATTTAAAATAGTGAAATATAACTATTCCAAGGGAAAAAAGCATTCCAAGAGGAAAAAGCTGATTAATAGTAGTAAATTCTGAAAGAAGTTTGCTTAGATTTAAGGCTTGGATAATTTAATGGAATTTGTACAGTTCACAGCTTCGAGTAAACATTTTCACTAGTAAGTCATATGCTCTGTACTTCCTTTGGGTGTTGGTGATATATTATATTCTGGGGATGGAAAGATAAATAAGACGGTTACTCTTCTGGCAGTCCCTAATACAGAAAAAGGGAGGCATACCAACAATTATATAACAGTGTGGAAAATTTGTGTATTAAAAATGTATCTACAGGAACTCAAAAAGATGCAGCATGTTGGGGAGTCCCAATAAATAGTCCATGAAGGACATGGTAATAACTGCTTTTATAGAGCATTCATCAGGGGAAGCAACATGATTAGAGGCATAGTTTTGGGGTCATATGGAAAGATGATGGATTGTGGGGCACTCACTGCATGTATAAGAGACAGGGAAATAAAATGGGAAGAAATAAGAGAAAGGGAATTAGCAAAAATTAGGTTAGCGAGGTCCATAGTGGTCAGGTCTCAAATTCATTGTTTAGAAAATTGAACTTCTTCCCCCTAAGCAGTGGGGAAAAATAAAAGTCTCTTAAGATAAATTGTGAAACAGCAAAAATCTATGTTTCATAAAGATAACTTGGATTAGAATGTGGATGGGGAATAGGAAAGGGTAGAACTTAACGGTAGGGTATCAGACAGAGATTAGCATTAACTGAATTAGATGGAAATGAAGGTGAGTTCTAAGGGAAATCTAAGGAAATTGAAATGACTATAGAAATTGAGAAATGATAAGGGATAGAGATGCAGGAGCAATTTCATAAATAAAGTTGAAAAGATTGGTGACTGATTAGTTTTACATGAAGAAATCAATGAACATTCCCATATTGTATCTTTTTTGGGGAGAAGTGTATGATAACATTTGAATAGATTCTAAACAAACTGTTCACACCAAATTAAAATTATTTCCTTTACTGTGAAAAATTTTGATATGGTGAATTCATATATAATTTAGTGTCCTGATTAAAACATGGCATGATTTAGGTATTAAGGTGCTTGTTTTAGAAAGACAGTGTTTTATAAAATATATTCCTTTAAAACTATCAGTGGCTTGTTAAATGTGTATGTATATATATAAATGTATATATATTCAAATATATATACACATACTTATATATACTTACATGTACAATAATCGATTCTAGAGTTGGTCTCTATTAATATTTATATGTGATATAAGAAAATGTTGACTGCATTTCAATATTTTTCTCATTATATAGTATTAATTTTAAGAAACATTGTTATAAACCTGACAACTCCAGAAAGTTGTAGCAGAAATTATTTGTAGCACAAATGCATAAAATTCCACTTGTGCTTCAGTACACAGGTATTATTTACCACCTGAGACAAAGGGTGATATATAATATACATTTAATTCTGACATTCTCTATATATTCATATCATTTGGTATTTAAAATACATTAAACATACCCAAGACTCATTCACAATGGAACTGTACCTGAAAGAAGGAATCTATCTGTGGGGTGGTTATTATAATTTTGCCCACTTTAATCTGAGCATATACTTTTGGTGTTTCATTGACATAGTCAGTGTTTCAGAGTTAAATAAATTTGGCAGATCCCAGTTTATCAGGTGATGTACTTAAGATAACTTGTAGCTGATGTTGATTAATGGATCAATTTTTTTTTTTTTTAGATTTAAAAAGCTTATTTTATTTTTGGAAAACAGCTTTTTAATTTAATTTAATTTTTATTAATTTTTTAATTAAAAAAATAAAACAGCAAACAAATGCAAACATTCTTATGATCATTCCGTTCTACATATATCATCAATAATTCACATCATCACATAGCTGCATATTCAGCATCATGATCATTTCTTAGAACATTTGTATCAATTCAGAAAAAGAAATAAAAGACAAAAGAAAAAAATTCATACATACCGTACCCCTTACCCCTCCCTTTCATTGATCACTAGCATTTCAATCTAAATTTATTTTAACATTTGTTCCCCCTATTATTTATTTTTATTCCATATGTTTTACTCATCTGTTGATAAGGTATATAAAAGGAACATCAGACACAAGGTTTTCACAATCACACAGTCACATTGTGAAAGCTCTATCATTACACAATCATCTTCAAGAAAAATGGCTGCTGAAACACAGCTCTACATTTTCAGGCAGTTCCCTCCAGCCTCTCCGATTAATGGATCACTTTTAACCAGCATAATTGTACGTATAATTTTACAATATTCAATTATTTCATTCACTAATTAAGACAACTATGTGTCAGGTAATTTTTTTTAGACATGAAAAGATGCCTAAAATGAAAGTCCTGATGTCCAGGAATCAACTTAAGCAGGAGAGACAGAACTACATATTCAAATAGTTACAGGAAATTGGTAAAAACTAAAATTTAAATACAGTGCAATGACACAATAGCTGAGGACATATTTGAATTTTGCCTTGAGAATTGCCTGTAGCTTTAAAGGCCCAGATGTTCATGTTTATCCAGCTGGTAAGGCAGGAAAAAGTCAATTTGATATTTCCTGAAACAAAAAGAACTATAAAGTATGTTTCCATAATTCCCCCTGTTTAACTCTGTTCTAAGACATTTGTTTTCCCTTCCCGTATTTATTGTTGCTTACGTTGGATGTTTACCAATTTCCTGATATTTAAAGATTTTTTTAGGCAGAAATACTTAGATAACTATTTCCCATTTTTTGTGAACAGTAAACCAGACAATGTATCTAAAATGTCTACCTAACATTTGTATGTATATTGTCATCATCTCCATCAAAATCATTCCCCTTCTAAATTAATAACCACATATAAATTTCCATATCATCATGTTTGCCTTAATGCATAAGATAAAGATTGTTCTAATATCTTCACTCTGCTTATGTCTAGTAATCTTTTCCTAAATTCTGCTAATGTGTTCTTAACAGTCTATTCCTTCAAATACTGTTCATCAAACCAGGACTTTTATCACTATTTCTGATGAAAAGGACAAAGAATACAAATTATATTTGTATCTTCTTTGAGCAAATTGCTTTATAAATATTTCTAACTAATTCAGAATAGTTAGTAAGTAGTCAGGATCTAGGCAGAAAACAAAGTTTTATTCCCATGATTATAATGAGAGACTTCAGTGAAGGGTTTGGGTAGGCTATAGGGACTGCAGCACCCTACACTAGCAAGTGGGAGGTTGTTACCACTCTTAGGGTTGACGGGTCAAAAAATGACACTGTTATAACATGCAGTGAGAGCTGAAATGATGGAGCAGGGTCCAACTGGCAGAAAACAATGAACTGGCAGGCATATGACATTAGAGAACAGACAAGGAGAGAGAAGGAAACCTAAAACTCTCTCCTCTCCCTTTTTGATCTCTTGGCAATGTCTTCCATTGGCTGAACCAAATAGAAAGCAACTAGCAAGGGAGTCCTACTGACAAAACTGACAAAAGTTCAAGTCATCCTTTCCAGGCATAGAGCAGGGCACAGAAAACGGGCATGGTTCAGGCGGGCGCAACAAGGGAGAATAATCTGCATGTGACGTGATGAAAATCTCTGAGAGTGTTTTTCTGAAATTCTTACTAATTCTCCAGGCGTATTCCTCTGTATACTTAACATTAAATAACTCTTTAAAACTTCTACCACCTCTATGTGTTTACTACTATTTTGATCCCCAGGTGAGGAAACTGAAGGACAGCTTGTGAGTTCCTGCAGAGTTTTCTCTACTCCAGGGTAAGATTTTTGCCTGAATATTCTAAGAGAAGAATTCTATAAAACAATGTCGAGGAACAGACTGACAGAGTCCTAATGTAGTCTCCTTATTTTACAGATGTGACAATTAAACCTCAAGTAGGCAAAGTGACTTTTATATGGTCATTCAGTGAAGGGTAAATCTAGGGCCAGATTGAAAACTTCCAGGCAGATTACGGTTGCAAAATATCAAACTGCTTTTCTTTGCTTACAAGGATACTTGATTTAGTGTTACAAAGAATGATGATATGTAAACTTTTAAAATTATTTTTTATTTCTATTTCAGGACACTGCTATTTTTCCCAACACAATAAATACCTTCAAACCTGTGCTATCTATAGATATAGAACATACGAACCTCAGGTGTGTGTTGATACTTAGCTGAGTTTCATTTAGCACAACAGCATATGGTAGTGAATTCCAGGTGCTAAAGCATGTTATTAGTGCCAGTAAGAAATGTGATTTATTAATCAAATCACAGACACCTTTCCTTTCTCATCTTCCCCTTCTTCTTCTGCTTTATTTTAATTAATTAATTAATGTATTTATTTATTAAGTTCTTGGTGTCCATATGTTACTTAAGAACTTCATATTTTAACTTCAAAAAAACTTATTACAATGGAAAATGTGTGAACCGATTTTTATTTAAAAATGTTTATTATTTTCAGATCTTAAAAGAGTTATAAGTTCATTTATTAAATTTATGAAATAAAGAAAATATAAAAAAGTCTTTAAAGAGATGACATTATAGAGAATGTCTACCCAGAGATGGTAGCTCTGAACATTTGGTATGTACTTAACTGTACCTACCTGCTCAAAATCCTTGAACTATGACTATGTTTGTCAAAATTTTATTTTTTCACAAAGTATTATTTTCCTCAGGAAGCTACTCATGAATTTCTAAGTAGCCTGTATGAATATCTAAGGAAGAAAATGACTCTTTTGCAAAAGAAATACTACCTCATTTCAAAAATGAAGCTTGATACGGAATGTAAAGAACAAAATGAGAATCACATATAAATCTATCTCCAAATCTAAACACAAACTTCTCTGTCTTCCTCTTTTATTATACCTCTTCTAAACAATAAGTTTAAAAAATATTAATTCATCAATAATGTGAAAGATTAGTAATCCACAAGGCAGGCACTATTTTAGCAAATGGAGAGATGACAGTGAATGCAATAGAGTTCTATCCTATTATCCTATAGGATCTCTTGCACTGTAAAGGGAGGCAACAATAGGCTTACTAACAATTTAACAAATAAGATAATATGTTATGTGATGTTTTGCGTTGAAGTAAAATAATGTAACATTATAGAGCATGCCTAGAGGGCTATTTTGCTTTAGCTGGCTCAAGTAGGTCTTAGAGGGAAGGCATTTTTTTGAAGAAGTTTTAGTATCACAATAATTGAATTAATTATATTAGAATTATGTAAGGCTTTTCCTTTTACATTTTTGTCATGTAAAATTTGACAAATTGAGTACATGCAACATACTGATAAATTATGAAGCATTAGAAAATGAACCCCTATGAACCCATCACCTAACAAGAAAAAAAAATGAGAATCATTACTTTTGATTTCTATTTGGCGATACTACTACTTTCTCATCCCAATTAATATGTACAAATCTGTGTTATTTACAGATACAGTACATACAAATCTCAGGTGTGTGAAAGTCATATCTCACATCCCCTCACTTCCTCCTTCCCTCCTTAACTACTCACATCTCCTGGCCAGTTATCCTAATTGCTCCTTGGTATGTACTTTCAATTGCCTTCCTCCATATTATACTTCCTTGACAAAACCTCAGCCTTGGTTAAATCCAGTTCTTTGCTATTCACAGTGTACCATGGCTGGAGCAAAGCAAATATCCATGTACAGTGGTCTACCTTAGAAGTCATGACCAATACTTCACAGGCTTCAAATGTTACTCAACAATTATAGTACGTTTCTCTAGTCCATTCGGATTCTTCCTTACTCTTTTCTCAAAAGTTCACAGCTTCTCCTCTCTCAAACTTCCCACACATCCTCTGATACTCCCTCTTTGATGATTACTTATCTCCTATTTCACTGAGAAATCGAAGCTATCAGAAAAGATATCCCACAAAAAGCCAGACACTATGACAACTCACTTATATTCATTGATGTGTTTGCTGCCTTCCCATTTGCTTCTGTAAATGAATGGTTTGTGTTTTATGGTCTAAGTCAACGTTTCCATCTCTACAATGGATCCTCTCCCTCTCATCCACTGATGAACTTCACTCTCTTTTCAGGTCATATTCAGCAACAGAACAAACTCTATATTTTACTAGGATGCAAGTGAAAAGAATTTCCTGCTCCCCAAAGACTCAGTATATCTGATATGTCATCCTTCTAGAAACGCATCCCTAATGTGAGCATTTCCAATATTTTTTTAATTCTTAAAATTATGACTTGTAAAGGCCACCTAGTATTTCACAAGATATATATATCATCAATTACCTTCTCCATTCCTATATTTGGATTGTGTTTCAGTTTTTCATTCTATATAGAATTGTCACATCCATACTCTTATAAACATCTAATATTTCCTAGTGATGAAATTATTAACAGTTATATAAATGTTTATGGCTTTTAATATATTTTGTCAAATCAACTTACAGAAAAGTTGCACTAATTTAAATGTCACTAAGTGTACAATTATGCATGATCTCTACTTCTGAGAATGATCATATTTCATATCTTTGCTAGTAACCAGTAAATCATTTATTTGACTGCTAGAGCATTTTTTGTTTTAATTTCATTTTTGTGACTTGCCTTTGTCCACATGAATACTGTTTTTCATTTTTGTCTTCCGAAATTGTAAGTGCCGATGATCTCTTGCACACTCTTTCTCTCACACCACTTATATATCTAATTTTAATTCTTGATATATATTTTTTGCTGTCTTGGTTACTGAATTGACTTAACTTTTGTTTCTGTGGTGTTTTAAAATATGGGCATTTAGGGTAAAACCTAATATATTTCCTTTAGGCAGTATGAACCCTCCAAACATGTAGATCTGTGTCAGAATTCTGTTTCTGGCCCTTACCATTACTTTGGAGATTATACATCCTTTCTGGCTCATAATGTTGGTGTGGGAATTGAAAAAGATGATTCACGTTTAATGCTTAAAAAACATTAAGTGAGAACAGCAAACAATAAATAGGTTCTTAAAATGTGTAGGCACTGTGCTAAGTGCTTTGTATAATTATTTCATTTAATTCTTAAAACAATTTTAGGGACTAGGTGTGGTAATTTAGCTTATGAAGATTTAGTAACTTGCCCAAGATGACAATGTAGATAAATAACAGAGTGTAAAGTCTGCATTTTAATCATTACACTCAACGGCCTTCCTTGCCAAGTATAAGTTTGAAGGGAATGATTACAGGGGTTTTTGAGACAGAAATTTCCAGAAGATATGCCCCTTGCCACACCCCCACCTGCAACAGAAGACTTGTTACAAAAATACACATTCCTGGGCTCCACACAAATCTGAATCAGTCTCCAGATTACCTGCATATCCAGGTAGCTTGCATATTTAACATGAAATAGCAAGATGCTTCTTACCAGTAGGTAAACTTGAGAAGTATTTCATTAGGTCAAAACCTTGTGGTTACTTCTCTTCAAAATGCCATTTGTTCCATTATTGTCTAGATTTTCCATACTATGTTACTAGACACCTATTCACTAATTTTTCAGATCCATTTTTCCTTTTTGTTCCATTTATTAGCTGATAAGTCCTTCAGACAATATGATTCTATCCCTATTATATCAAATAATAATTCTTAAAATTTTCTAACCATGGGTGGCTCTGTTTGATATTTTCTACTGAAAATAGCATTGTCATCCTCATTTTAATTTTATTTTTATCATTGCAATGGCGATATTAGGACTTGTGGAATAAGATAGCATTTGCCTCCATTAATTCTTTCCTGAAGAGTTCCATGAACTTTCCTTTAATTATTTTCTTTTTTTTTAATTTCTAAATTTGATTATTCCTTATTTTTCTATGTCAAAATTCAAAGCATTTTAAAAATGAATTTTCTTAATATTTTAGTATTTTCCCAATTTGAAATTTTCAATATGCTCTAATATCTTTATCTTATATCTAACAGTCTATGCTTGCTTTAAATTCTCTGTTTATTTCAGGAATTACTTTGGGTAGTCTTTTTCTTTTTTTCATATGATTTTCTGTGGCTGTTTGCTGAAGCTTTAAAAAATATATTTCTAGTTTTATTTTGGTCAGAGATACAGAATGTAATTTCTGATTCATGGAGTTTATGGGGCCATTATATTTACAATATTTTCATTATTTCAGTGGACGTAGTAAAAAGTATATAAAACACAACATATATTTCAACATGTTTATTAATCATAATATTTGAGTAACCTCATCTGTACATAGGTTTTTGCTCACATGAGCTATTAACTGAGAGAGATGTGCTCTTTTTTCTTCCATCTTTATTCTGTTTCTACCAATCTTCTCCATGAATAATTAATTTTTTCTATATATTGTCAAGCATGGTATTACTCAGCACATACATTTTTATTTTCTCATCTCTTCATAATGGATTATAAACCTTATAATTATAAAATAACACTTTTCTTCCTGTTTAATGCTGGTTATTTCAGATTCTATACTTTGAGAGTCTAATGTGAACTCTGATTTATTTGCATAACATATAAAAGCTTTGTTCTGCAGCTTTAGTCCAACTTGTTATTAATGTGCTTTTTACATGCTTTTTGTATCTGTTTTGGATAAGTTAGCTTCCATGGTTCTGTCTTTACAGTCATTTTTCCTTCAATCTGTCCATTTTCTGTCCTTTTTAGTCCAGGCTGGCAGTGGTTCCATTCATACAGATCTCACAGAAACCTTGTTGGTTTTACAAGCAGCTCACGGGGGTCCCAAACACCATACAATAGGACTTTCCACACATCCTTTCCAGATAACTCTATCTCCAAGCCTGTCTCACACTCAAATGGCTGACTGGTTAAATCCTCATTGTGGTTCTGTTCTCTGGCAGTTTGCTTTCCAGAAACTCAGAATTTTCCAAACCATCAATTTCTTGTTTCTTTATACCCAAAAATTCAGTTCTCAGCTTATCCCTTTCTTCTCACATTTTACTATAAGCAGCAAGAAAAAACCAGAGTACATTTTCAGTATTTTAGTTTGGAAATTTCCTCGGCTAGATATCTGAGCATGTCACTTTCAAATTCTCCCTGCCATACAATACCAGGATTCAATTTTGGCAAATTCTCAGCCACTTTAAAACAAAGATCTCCTTCCTTCCAGTTTGTGATAATGCACTCATCTATATATAACTTCAGCTTGCATAACAGGGTCCAAAATTTAGTCAAAAGGTCACACCAAACTGCAATTAAGACTGGGCAATGATGCCTCTAACTGACTTTTCACGTATCTAGCTAAAATCTTGGCAGGGAACAGGAATAATGAGAATGGACACCAGGGGACAATTAACATAATTGCACGAGTGATACTCTGTGCTTTCTAGATGTAGTTGCCTTTCCTTTACCCCCAAATTTTCTTCGTTTTACTTACTCTTAAACAAAAGTTGGATATATTCAGATATGATGTTGCCCAGAGAGAGGGAGTAGGGTTTGCTGTTTCTGCTAAGTGGCCAGAATCCCAAACTCAGCCTTACAGCTGGAAAATTCACCCAATTTAAATCTTGACTTTTAGAATAGATCTCAAGCAGCTCTCCTCTAATGAGGCAGTATATTGTTTGGCTTCCCCAAACCAGATTTTTTTTTTTTTAACTTTAACCCAGTGGAGTCTGTGAAAACAAGAATTCACAGCATTTATTCTTAAAGAAGCCCTAGCATCTATTAAAAATTGATTCATTGTAACTATAACTTATAGAATACAATGCTCTCCAGGGATGTGGTGGAGCAATGGTAAGAGATTTCCTGGTTGTTTTGAATGTTCATTGCCTATTTTTTCTGGCTCTTCTGTGGGGCAGGAGGCAGGCAGTGAAAAAGACATGAAACAGAAGACGTGCTATATATAGGCTTATTTTTACTTCTAATTGATGCACTCAGACAAGTTACTTCCTGTTTTTCTGTTTTAAGTTCTTACTGTGGAAATTATAAGCTGCTATTTAAGTATGAAACTCCAGCATATGTGTGTTATTTGATTCCAATGGGGTCAGACACATAAAGACAATTGAATCACAAAGAGCAATACTAAGTAGGTAACAGGGAAACTATGAAGGATATAAGTTATTAATAGAATATATGATTCTATATTATAAAGATCATAGAAAGATTTAATGGGAAGCTATCCTCTGTTATGTGCTGTGCTTGGCCCTCTAGAATATATACATGTGAGTAAAACAGAGACTGCTTTCAAAGTATTCTACTACTGGGGAAGAATATTGTTTTGGTTTGCTAAAGCTGTTGGAAGGCAATATACGAGAAATAGGATGGTGTTTTCAATGGGAATTTATTAGGTTACAAATTTACAGTTCTAAGACCATAAAATGTCCAAATTAAAGTATCAATAGGAAGATACCTTCTCTGAGGAAAGGCTGTGTCATTTGGAGTTCCTGTCACATGGGAAGACACGTGCGATGTCTGTTGGCCCTTCTCTCCTGGATTCTGGTTTCAATGTTTTTCTCCAAAATGTCTCTAAACTTTATCTCTCTCTTATCCTCCTAAAGGACCCTAGTAAAGGGATTAAGAAGGCCCTGAATGGGCTGGGTCATATCTCAATTGAATGAAAAGGTCATACTCATCATTTCTTCAAAGAAATCTAAGCTTTTCCATCAAGCTCCTCACAGTTCTTCCAGAATCTTCCCCTTATCCATTTATAAAGCCATTCCAACGCTTTTGGTAGTTGAAAATTGCATTATCTCATTCTTCTGGTACCATAATCTGTTTCAGTTTGCTAAAGCAACTGGAATGCAATATACCAGAAATGGTTGGATTTTACAATGGGAATTTATTAGGTTACAAATGTACTGTTCTAAGATCATGAAAATGTTCAAATTAAGGCATTAAGGTGCCTCACCTTTTCTGAGGAAAGGCTGCTGGCACATGAGACAGCACATTGCGCCACTTCCTGGTCCTTCTCTTCTGAGTTTTAATTTTCATGGCGTTCTCCAAAATGTCTCTGGGTATTTCCTCTCTTATCCTCCTAAAGGACACCAGTAAAGGGATAAAGACCCACTCTGGGTCACATCTCAGTTGAATCAAAAGATCCCACCACAATAGGTCTATGTCCAAAGGGATGGATTGAAAGAACATGACCTTTTCTGGGGTTCAAAACAGCTCCAAACTAGTACAGATATGTGCTAAATAAAACAAATTCAATGGCAGAATTCTATATTTTTTTTATGAGACCATTTTTTGATATGTTCCTGTTGGGAATCAAGTAATATCCTCTACCAAAGACATGTCAAATTTTAGTCCATGTTCCTATGTGTGTAAACCAATTTGTAAATAGGATCTTTGAGACTATTACTATTAATTAAGATGTGGATTCATTTGTGAATAGGATTTTTGAAGATCCTATTTAGATGAGACCAAATTGAATCAGGTGGACCTTAATCCATATGACTGAGGTCCATATAAGGATACGAAATCTAGACAGAAACACAATTGACTGAGCAGGAGAAATAGATGCCAGCAGTCAGCAGAAATAGAAGCAGCAGGCAGGTGTAAGGAGAGTGAATTCACCATGTGAATGAAACAGAAGTGCAAGCCAAGGAACCCCAAGAACTGCAGGAAGACAGCACAAGGAAGATACAGACTCTGGGAGAAAGCATAATCTATCCAGATCTTGATTTTGGACTTCTAGTTTCCAAAACTGTGTGACAATAAATCCCTATTTTTTAAGGAATTTGTTTGACATAGCAGCCCTAGCAAATTAAGATAGTTCCCAAATTAATTTTCCATTCTGATATCTCAATTATCAAATATTTTGTTCCAGCAAAATGAACCATTCACAGCTCTCTGCACATTTCAGACCTACCTGTGTCTCAACCTAGGATATGCTTCTCTGTCCTTCCCATAACACCTTGCTCTTCCTTCATAAATGCTCATAAAAATAGCCATCATATTGTTTTATAATTGCCTGCTTACTTGGCTGGATTCCCCCATGTGGCTAACTGCTCTAGAAGAGCAGAGCATGCATCTTCCTTTGTCACTTTATCTCCAGTATCTATTTGGTACTGCATTTTACACTTAGTTGAAGCTCAGTAACTTTTTCTCATGATACCAGAAGTAATACAATAGGGTCATCATCATGGAGGTATTCACTGACACCCTGTTTTTTTTTTTTTTTATGTATACCACATTTATATCCATTGAGAAAAATAAGACTTGAAAATTCATAATACAATGCTCTTAAGAAAATGAGTTTCTTGAATATTATAGCATTTCAAAAGTGATCCCAAAAGATTCTTAGCTGTGTAAGACATACCCACAAAAGATTTGATTACGTGAAAGAGTCATCATTTCTAGCTATGACATTCAGCAGAAGGTCTGTGAAAACTATTTAACTAGAGGAGTAGGATTTGCATGCATAGAGCTGTACAGGAGGGAGCTAGTTCAGGTATAGGGGCTACCAGGCATATCGTTAAATTTGAATTTCATCAGTTCCAGATGAAAATGTATTTCCACACCAGTTGTCTTGTCCCAACCATTTAAATGAGGTTTAATCAAGACTTTTTTCCCCCATTCTTTTTAGCTTCTAATTACAATTAGGCAGAAGCTCTAGATCACTGGAGGCAATTTTTATTTCAAATGGACTGCAGGTAAAAAGCCAGACTGTCAGATGTGAGTTAGTTAGCACAAAGTTGGTGAGTATATTTATTAAGTAGTTGGTTAATAAACATAAAGCTCATGAGTTCACTTATACAGCTTAAGAGAGCAACTTCATTGCCCAGTGGAAATATATTTTATGGTGGTTTAGCTGACAACACACTTGTCAAAACTAGTATTTCATGCAAATTTTGTGGCTATCATAAACCTCAGTGTTGAAATTTCCCTTCCTGAGAGATTGAAGAAGCATTTAATCTAATAATTGAATATCGTGCTGATTGTAAACATAAAATGTAGAATGGCAACTATGGCAAACAGCACATATAACTTTACAATTTCATGAAGTTATTAACCTATCTGGCTATTTTCCAGCTGTGTTCTTTGTTCATTATACACCTTTCATCACATATCTAAGCAAGATGATTGGTTGACAAAGTAATGAAAGGAAGAAAAAGAGGAAGAAATGAATAAAACTTTGCTATTTGGTTCATGGTAATGCTCCATATCAAATAATTCTAGTCTTATAGGTTATTTTGTTTTTAAACAAGATTGAATCAAATGTTTTAGGTTTTAACTTTTGCTAAGTATGTTCTTTGTTTCACACAATATGAATAAAATTATATCTGTTTGATTTTCTCAGAACAAAGTAGAGACAGAATGAGATCTCTGTTAAATTCCACTTCCCTTTATAACAATGCCCTTTGTGAACCACCGCAATTGGAAGCCAATTATTTTTAGCAGAAAACAAACAGGCCCTCTTGAGGATTACATGTTATTTGGCCATTTAATTTATTGAGTACAACGTAAGACATAGAATATATGCTTCTTTTATGTGTATACTCATTTATATTATACATATAAATATTTTTTTCTCAACTCTGTATTGTGTCAGCCTGTAACAAGTACCCCAGGCTCATAACAAGCAAACTGTGAATTGGCTGAAAATATAGCACTGACCTTTGCTGCAGTAACCAATGACTAGATCTTAAATATGCCTCAGGGACACTAAAATGCATTTGTATTTTCCTTGTAAAATGTGCTCATTATAGCTGTAAAATGGTTTTGCCTGTGTACAGAGAGCATCTGTGTCTTCCATCCAAATTGAGTCATTCAGGTGAATTAAGGAAAATAAAACTCTAACGAATAGATGTATGAATAACTGCATAGCCACAAAATGGCTTCAGGATGTCATTCTTTATAGTGAAATGATTTAAACTGTGAGCAGTAGGAAGAAGCAGAAACTATCTGTTGTAGAAAACAAGATGAATTGTTATGTATGTTATCTATGTTTGTGGAAGAATATTTGGGAAAACTGGAGTGGCATGATTTATTGATACACAGTAAATGTATTTTCTAGTAAACACATCTTCAAACAATTCAAGGGAGAATTTTGCTTTTAACTTTGAAGAAATTTAAACCAGGACTATTGACCATATGGCCAGTACTGGACTATATTATTGTAGTATACTTACTAATGCTGAGTTAAAGATTGAATGATGCTGATAGCATCTTTGGGTTTTGGTTTAAGGGGAGAGTTTATGCTTTGTCATTACCTAGTCCCATTCTGTAGAAGGCAACTAGTCATCCTCATCTAGTAAAGATCCAACATAGGATATGTGATGGTCATGAGAATGAACCTCTTACATCTCTCACTGCCAGGAATAACTGAGCAGTGGCCCCAGTCTCTGTGTTCCACTTTCATCTCAAGGCCATGCTTCCTTTTCCTGGCCCCCAGCCAGTGGCTGAGCACAGCAGAGATCAACTAAAGCTGGTTTGTTCCCGGCAGACTTATAACTCTTCTGATGGACAACTTTGGTTCTAAGACTCCTCAGAGACCTTGTTGAACATTTTTAAAACTGTACTGCAGCCTAAGAGGCTTCTACCTATTTGCCTTCTTCCTTCTGCTTCACTCAGAGTTAGACCTGCCATGCATTCTGATGGCTCTTTTAACCTCTCATGGTTGCCCCCTCACAGATATTACCCTTAATAATTGTTTTCGTGTTTATATATGTATATATATATATATACATATATATATATATATAATTTTATATCTAAACTAAATAAATTTCATGTTTAATATTGTCTTGGTGTCTGCTTCCTATAGAACCTGGATTAATGAAGTGTTAATATAAACATTTTACATGTCTGAGGCTATCCTTATATAAAAGTGGCTTCCCTTGGCCACACTGTCTTGGGACCACTATAGCTAACAAAAACAAGCAAAACCCCTACCCTCAGAAGTAGCCTATCCTCCTGCTCTTTCCTAATTCCTTACCCTGTGGTTGAGGAAAGGTAAGGGACAGTACATTTGATCAAAGAAGAAGCCGGTTTCTTATGTCATTCCCAAGAAGCATGAATCAATTCTGATGCCATGTAGCCTGAAGTGATCAAATGTCATTTGCTTTTGAGTCTGAACCTAGCCTCACTGTAGAAAGTCAGACAAGAGGATAGTAATATTACTTATGGCAAAATGGGCGAGGTTGAAAGAACAAAGACAGAACACATTTCACCATAGCAAATCTGATGCCCTTATGGAGGAAGAATTTTATATATGGGCAGGCACCAGGAAATGAACCCAGGTCTCTGGCATGGCAGGTGCGGACTCTGCCACTGAGCCACTGTGACCCACCCAACAATTTCTTATTAAGTGATAAAAAATATCACAAAATAAGGTGGGTATGGAAATGTCTTCTTTGGGAGAGCATTTTTTTCACTGCTGTATATCTTAGTAAAAAATACTATTTGTGGGACTGTATTTCCATAAGGATTAAAAAATGGTAATTTTTTTCCCAACCAGACTGGTATCTGTAGTCTTTTGTTCATCCATTTACTTATTCATCAATTTTTTCTAATATTGATTCATTGGTATGTATTGAATATGAACTGAGCTAGAGCAAGGGTTATTATGGCACACAAAATTAACCTAGTGTTTTAGGGATCAAAACTCTAAATAGAAAAAAAAAAACAACCTCTAAATAGGAGGTCTAGACAGTAAAACAAACAAGCAAAAACCTGAAATGCTTATGATTAATGAAATCATTAAGTTTCCTATCCATTTTTAGCACTCTATAAAAATAATCAGTGAATGATGCAATGCTATTTTCAGTATCTTTATGAAATAAAAATGATTCTTTAATGACAATATTCAATTATGGCAACTTATGGTGCAGGATTTTTGATACACTGATGATGAGTGTTTGGTATAAATGGAAAGCAATGCATCAAGAAATTAAAATGGTCAAAACTTACATATTACTTAGAAGTTGTACTCTCATGAATGGGCAGCATTTCTAAGGAAATGATATTAAATTTAGAGTAATTTTATTTATTCTACAATACAGAAGTTATTATTTTAAAAGACAGGAAGCATTCTGAATGAGGAAATCTAACAATGGTTATGAAATGAAACCATTATGATATGAAATGTGCAATTCTGTCCTTAAGAATGATGCTTATGGAGAATTGGTTATACCATTTAACATGCTGCTTAGATTAAATTTTTTGAAAAGCCAATGTAAAATTTGTAATAGGATGAGACTTAAATGTTTAAAAACACACGTTTAAAAACAAGCAGACAAAAAAGGATCCTGAGCCCTATGTTAATAATAATTGTTTCTGGGTTTGCTTTCCTTTAAAATGTTTTATATAATATTTTATAATTTCCTGGGTTTTATATGTATATATATATAATTTTATATCTAAACTAAATAAATTAAATCATAAGAAAAAGTAAAGGATCTCAAAAAGATAATGGTAAGGAAATTATATTATGTTAATTTTAAGATTGAGGTGACCTGGAAATTATGACAAGGTACATCAGAAATAGTCTGTGGCTGATTTGATTTGCTTCTTCATGTGTTTAAGCTTCAAAAATGTATATTTTCTTATTTGGGTAAATAATAAATAATGGCAAATTAAATCAAATCAGTTTTTGAATTTAAGGAATAAATGGTAAATTTCCTAAAACACAACCAAATCTTCTAAACATTAAATTCATTTCCACGCTCTACATGTTACATTTCAGATCTGTGGAGCACTAGTGATGCAATGAAAGATTTTATATCTTTTCCAGTAGCAGATGCCATCCATCACTTTCATAGATCTAGAACCCCCAGTAGTCTGAGCTGACTGCATTTTTATTCTGTCATTTTTCCCCAGTTAACTTTATTAGTGTTGATTATGCCTGACTTTACTACAACTCCTTTGGCTCCTTTAACCTTGGCTCTATTGACCTGGAGTAGACAGAAGCTGGCAGACATCTTGCTTAATATATTTTTAGATAATCCTCTGTTATGGAAAAAAACCTGAGTCATGAAATAATAACTTAAATGGATCTACCACTAGAAGACAAATAGGGTATTATGACTAATGCTATTCAAATAAATTTTAAATTCAAAGACAAGGTAAGATTTAGGGTGAAATTGTTTTACCATGTGCTTGTACTAGGATTAAAAATAAACAGAAGGGAAGAAGCGATCAGAGAGAAAGAGGACGAATGTATTTATGACATTGGTAAAATTAAAGGAACAGTGTCAAGGAAAGGATGAGGGGATATGGCAATCACTGCACATAGGGAGATAGTATACTTGGATGAGAGGAGAGAAAACCTCCAAGATAGAAGAGAAGGAATGAGTGCTTTTAAGTACAGGCATATTTCTAAGTGTGGTTGGGTAAATGTGACAGTTCAGAACTAGTTGCCTTTATTTTTTCTTTAAAAAAAGAAACCATGTAAGTGAAAGGGAATCTAACAAGCAGAGGCCTAGAAAGGCTGATAACATTCTTATGAGAAATAAAGCAGGTAAGTAATGGAACTGATTAGGAGAGGGTACAGAACTTCTGGGCATAAATCCATTGAGGTTTTCAAGGGGATGAAGATATGGTTTCTCTTGAATACATGTTGACACATTGCATTTATGAAAGACAGTGAATTATCCCTTTTCATTACACAAATATTTGAGTGCCTATTGTGTGGTAGTCTGCTCAGCATTGAGAAGAAAAGAAAAGTAAGATTTGATCTCACATCTCTAGGAACAGCCCAAATAGCACAAAAGTTAGGCCTATAGATAATTAAAACACAAAGCAGAAGAAGTGCTACATGTACATGGTGGCTATTTAGAGCATGGGCTTCACTGTCTGAGTACCTGGAATTGAAGGGCAGTTCCCCTGCTTTGTAGCTGAGCATCATTAGGCAATCCTCTTGTTCAGCATACACCTTGCTTTCTTTATCTTAACCATATGAATCACTTTATCAGTTTGTAAATTCTAGAGCTTATGAAAATGTTGCCTTAATAAGTAGGTGCTATATAAATGATAACAGTTTTAAAAATAAGATGAGTGTGCAGGAAAGAGAGAGAAAGACACCGAGAGAGAGCAGCTGAAAGCATCAAAACCCAGAAGAGAAAGGAGAGACCAGCAGACACTCCCATCTGCCTGATCATGTGACAGAAGAGTCCAGGATCACTGCTGTCATAGCCCTGTCTATTGTAAGGGTCCAAGGGTGCTGACACCCCAAAGAGCAGCACATCCAGCACCCAGATGCTAGTTTCTAAATACCAGAAATGAGAAATGACTGGTATAGGGAACATAAGGGGAGATTGGAGAATCTTTTTGAGCCAGAACTTAAGGAATGGATTCTGAAACCACTGAGAGGCAGGAAGTTGAAGAATAGGTTCTTCACACAGTCTTATAGGCTCATCCTAAAGGATGGTTATTAATTACGAAGAGAAAAAGTTACTTTACCGTGAGAAATCTATTGGACACCACCTTAACACAGTGATCAGAGTTATCAGTAGTAGTAGGGAGTTTGACACATCAGTTTGACTTCCTGTATTTTTTGGTGTGTTGCATGAAGGGAAAAACGTCACTATATAGTATCCTGGGGGCAGGGGTAGTTGAATGAATCTGCTAATGGGGAAAAATTTTAAAACCTTAAGTGAGGGAAATTCTGAAATGTAACGGGCCTGAATACATAAAATATTGTGGTGGTATGAAAGACAAAGGGCACTGGGAACTGTCTTAAATGAAATAAGTCTAAAGAGCCATGAAAACTAAATGTCATCCTTAATCCTTAATTAGATCCTGGATCAAAACAAACAGAAAAAGAGTAAGAAGTGGTGTTATTGGAACAAGCAGAATGATTTTAACATGGACTATAACTTAGTTATTAGTGTTATATTAGTGTTATTGCACTTTTGCCTTAAAATCTGATAATAGTTTGTTTATAGTCTCTGCTTTTAGTACTGTGCAAAATCTGAATGCTGAGCTTTCATAGAAATGTTTAGTGTGAAGTTAAAACTGTGATTTTAAAAATGAACTTTAAATATTTGAATAACTTTAGATTTGTAGAAAAGTTGCAAGGATAATGCAGCCAGTTTCCCTTAATATTTACATCTTTCATAATCATGGTGTTTTTATCACACCTATGAACTAAACTCCATAATTTATTCAGATATCATAAGGTTTTCCACTAATTTTTTTTTTCTATTCCAGAATCCAACCCTGGATATCACTTTGCCTTTAGTCATCATCTCTCCTAAGTTTCCACTGGTTTGTGAGAAGTCTTCCCTTTTCATTCATGACCTTGTCAGTTTTGAAGAGTACTAGTTAGGTATTTTGTAGAATATCCCTCAACTTGGCTGTGTCTAATGAGTTTCTCATGATTAGACTAAGCTTTGGGGTTTCACGGAAGAATACCCCAGAAGTAAAGTGCTTTTTAATATCACATGATATCTTTATAAGTGAGTCTTAAGTTTCACCTCTTAAAAAGGGAGGGGATATTGACATATGTGCTGGTCTGAAAAGATTTATGTACCCTAGAAAAGTCATTTCTTAACCTAATCCACTTTTGTGGGAGCAGCCGCTCCTCTTAAGCCCTATTTAGCACTGTGTGTTGGAAGCTTGATTAGATCATCTCCATGTAGACATGTCTCCACCCATTCTGGGTGGGTTTTGATTGCTTTACTGGAATCCTCTAAAAGAGGAAACATTTTGGAGAAAGTGGGAGATTCAGAGAGCAGAGAAGGATGACAGAATGCCACAGAACCATGAGGCACACAGTCCATCGGCCTGCGATTTTTGGAGATGAAGAAGGAAAATACCTCCCAGGGAGCTAGAGAGGAAGCTAGCAGATGATGCCGTGTTCACCATGTGCCTTTCCAGCCAAAAGATAAACCTTTACCATGTTCCCCATGTGCCTTTCCACTTGAGAGAAAAATGTTGAACTTCATCGGCCTTCTTAAATCAAGGTATCTTTCCCTGGATGCCTTAGATTGGATTGCTATAGATTTGCTTTAATTGGGACATTTTCTCAGCGTTATAACTATAAACTAGTAACTTATTAAATTTCCCTTTTAAAAAGCCATTTCATTCCTGGTATATTGCATTCTGGCAGCTAGCAAACTAGAAGAACATATTATTGGGAATTCTCTAACGAAGATTTGGATTTTCTCCTCCATTTATTTATTTATTCAATCATTTGTTTATATTGGTATGTACTTCTGTCTATCTTATACTTTTGGATTGTTCCTTAGTTTCCTAGGGCTTTCCTAGCAAAATATCACAAACATGGTGGCTTAAAACAACAGAAAAATATGGCCTTACAGTTCTGGAGGCTAGAAGTCTGAAATCAAGGGATTGACAGGGCCAGGCTTGCCTGAAGGCTATAAGAAAATATTTGTCCCATGTCTGTCTCCTGACTTCTGACAACGGCTTTTCAGTAATCCATGGCATTCTGTGCCTCAGTGATCCCATGGTCCCTCTGTCTGTCTGTGTCCATGTTCCCTCTTCTTATAAGGACACTAGTCATTTTGGATTACAGATCCACCCTACTCCAGTATGACTTCATTTTGATTTGCCTAATTCCATCTTTAAAAACCTATCTCCAAGTAAATATACACTTTGAGATACTGGGGATTAGGACTTCAATGTCTTTTTTGGGGGGTGGGGTGGGGGAGGGATCACAATTCGATCTGTAACACTTCATAATCCAATACTATGATATTTATTTTATTGCTTAAGTTGTTTCAGCATTGGCCCTTGGGAATTCTTCCAGTTTGGCTCCTGTGTACTTTTGACATGCTCCCATCCCTTTTTGTTTGTTTGTTTTGAACACTTCCTAATATTCTGGCACTACAAGATACTTCAGGTTCATCCTGTATGTTTTCTGCCCCAACCCTAGAATCTCCTTTTTTTTCAAGGAGTCTTCATTCCTGCTTTTGGAGAAGGGTAAAACTTATTTTATCACTGTTTAGAAGTTAGGCACTTTGCCTTCTTATGACTGCAATAAATCTTTTATATTTTCTCAATTAGAGGATTCTATAGAATTAGTGGGCCATACTGGATGATCCCTGAACCTTCTTTCCATCTTTAAATAAGATTTTCAGTTCATAATTTCTTATCCCTGTGTCTGGATTTCCAGAGAAGAACATTTTTGTTGTTACATTAACAAAACACTGTTGAGTCTTCAACTTTTCTAAGAGTCTTAGGTTGCACTGGACATTTGGATAACCTCTTATTCTCAAAATAAATGGAACTGTTTTTTCTTTTTTTCTTTAAAGATGGAAAGCTATATCTGTTAAATCTACAATGTGACCTTTATGAGGTAACGAAAAATATTTTGAAAGTTTTTTCTCTATGCTTTGGCTATGAGCTTCAGGCTTCTCTTTGTCTTCTATTTTTGGCACATTCTAAACTCAGTATACATCCTTCTTTCTTCCTGGATGCATTATACCAAAGGCTTTGAGCCAAAGTTCCAAGTTGTGTGTTATTCTTTTCTTCTTAAGTCTCTGAAGACCATTTTGTTAGTAAAATACCCTGTGTCCTACAGCTTCAGAACTGCAGTTGATAAGTACCAAAATCAGTTCATCTCTGAACAGGTTGTTACAGACAAAATTTGCATAGTTTGCTCTGGCTCTGAAGCAGTAAGTTGATTTTTTCATGAAAGGAGCACTTATTTTGGAAGTAACAATAAAATACAAGAGATAATGTCTAACTCCTAGCTATGTTTCAGAGCCAGTGCTTTTATCAAAGTTAAGCCTAGATAAATTAGACAGCTGGTACAAATGTAGATGATCAGAGTTCATCAACCACTCATTTATAAAATAATATTATATTCTTACAACACTTGCAGGTACTACTATGGTTATGATCAGTATTAAAGATAAGGTCTCAGAGAAGTTAAGTAGCTTGTCCTTGATCACACATTGAGATTTGACATTGGATCTTTTCTGTCTCTAAAGTCCTCATGCCTTCCACTCTGTTCTGTTGCCTTTCTAATTAAAAAATAATAATAATATGCTCAGTTATATAATGTTTTCCAAAATTCCCTGCTACTTTGGATATTTTTAAGGTACCAGGAATTAAGGGCTTTCGCTTTAATGAAGGGTCAACATATTTTCTTTAAAGTGGATTATTACAAAATTAACCAGTATAGAAATTGTGAATCCTACTTCTAAATTTTACTTCATTAGAATTCAACTATGAGCTCTCAACTTGACTCTTTGCAATAAGAGGCTTCTTCACCGACCCCAGAACTCAGGTGACCCATGCTGACCTCTTTGTGATATGAACTAAGTGCAACAATCCTCACGTGTTGATTGATGGACTTGGCAATGTTCTCCCTGGCTTCTGTCTCACATCCCATAGGTAAATTCTTCTTTCCTAAGCCTTTCTCTCCACCTCCCAGCATCTTGTCAAATATCAACTATGGGTAATAACTGTTGTTTTTGTTATTTTGCCAAAACTGCTTCCCTTCATCCATTTGCTATGCTGCTCTTTATTCTTGGCTTCTGTGTTAGTTAGATTCAGCTGTCAACTTGGCCAGGTGAGCATACCTAGTCTTGTTGCTGCGGACATAAGCCAATGGTACATGAACCTCATCTGTTGCTAATTACATCTGCAGTTGGCTAGGAGGCATGTCTGCTGCAATGAGTGACCTTTGAGTTAATTGGCTGGTACTTAAATGAGAGAGCGCAAAGTAGCACAGCCTAAGCAGCTCAGCATTCCTCATCTTAGCACTTGCAGCTCAGCCCAGGCCTTTGGAGATGCAGAAAGAAGTCACCCCGGAGAAAGTTGTTAGAACCCAGGGGCCTGGAGAGAAGACCGGCAGAGACCATCCTGTGCCTTCCACGTAAGAAAGAACCTCAGTGGAAAGTTAGCTGCCTTTCCTCTGAAGAACTAACAAAATAAATTCCCTTTTATTAAAAGCCAATCCATTTCTGGTGTGTTGCATTCCAGCAGCTAGCAAACTAGAACAGCTTCCCTGACTATTCCAGGTCCTGGGCTCAGGATCTTAGGTCCTCACACATCTCCTTAGGCACCTTGCTTTGACAAACTTTTTTGGATATTATCATTCAGCATTCACCCCGAGCCTTTTATATTCATGGACACACCTGGTGTAAGTGTACCATGTGCTCCAGTTTTTTCATTCAGCCCAGCCTAAACAGCACTGCCAGTGTGCTCCCTATCCAACCAGGCTGCAGAGGGAGGCTATTAGAATCTCCTTTTCGATGTCCACATTTGGGTATTTTCAGTAGTGTTCCTGTGTAAATATACTTTTATGAAAAAAGTTAATAAGGTGAAAATTCCAATAAAACGTTATTTTCACTCAAAGGGTATAGCATTTTAGGACTCTTGCTCCATACTGTTTCCCAGAGGCTACTAACAGTTCTCAATATGAGTGAATTCATTTTACTACCCCCAGACAGGCAACTGAAATTAATTTTTATTTTTTATTTTATTTTTTTTCTGTAAGAAAACAAGTTGCTGTAGCCAACAGCCAAAAGCAATCCAAGGGAGTCTTTACAGCCAAGGATCTAACCCTTCTTTGTTCCTTTACAATTTCCCTTTCTTTTAAGATAAAGAAAAATTCACCTACAAAAATAACATAGTAAATGGTTCAAAATGATCAGGGAACAAAATGTTTTGGCAAACTAAGTATTCAGGTTGATTGGTGACATTGTCCATTTCGCTTCCCAGATTTTTGAAGAATAAGAATATTATAACTATATTGAACAAATAGAACCTATCTCTAATATTCAGGAATCAGTTCAAAGAATTTGTAATACAATTATAACTTATAGGACTTTCAGAAAGCGAGAACCGAGAAGGAGCCTTACAGACAATCATGCTCAGCCAGATGTAGAAGATATTGGAGACTGGATTCTCTCTGTACTAATCTTATGACATAACCTAGAAGTTGTTATTTTGAATAAGTCTCGGCACTTGATGCTCATAAAAACTGGGTATAAAATGTACAAATGCACACCCTCTGGGCAGTATAATATGGTTATTTTTCTGTAAGTGTAATTATTAAACAATGGAGATTGACTAAGCCTTTTCTAAAGTTACTTTGTTTCCCTCACTAAAATTGTCTTTATTGGTGTCCTTTTACTTTTTTGTTATTGGTCATACTGTGTCATTTTATTTGTCAGCATTGATCCATGCTTTTGTTACACATCCATTAGGCCTTGTTGAGTAGATGTAAAAGAATGTTCTTTGTCGTCAAGAATGTATTATGTTTATTTTAAGGTCTCACCATAAATGCTTCAATTTCTTTTGCTTCCATAGACGCCTCAATTACCTAGTCCATTTTTTTTCTAAGTTCTCTCTGATATTTTACTTGAAACAGAATTCTAGGCACAATTATCATTAAAAAAGGCATCCTGGCTACTATGAGACTATAAAGATTATTCTAGTGCCTCATGATGAAAAAACTTCTTCATGAAATCTCTTCTGTAATAACATTTCATTTCTGAACAATGCCCTAGTTCACAGGCTTAATCAATGGGACAGATACAGGTGAGCAGGGAAGCTGGTAAAAAATGTCACTAGACACTGACTCTGCTTGAAATTAATTTTAAACGTCTCATCATGCCACTTACATTTCCCTTGTGAGTCAAAAATACCTAAGCACCTTGGTCAATCTAGGAATAGATCACAAAGGGCTATTCTACATCAGATTTTCCTTACTTCTGTGGGATGTCACCTGTTTTGTCATTCTTAGAATCTTTTCTTTCTGGAAGCACATTTCAATGGTGACATTTGGTGCATACTGCTTGTCTATCTGGTTTTATGCTTTAGATTTTGGTTTTCACATATTTTATCTTACCATCAGCTTTTTATGCCATGTTCTGCAAGACAGTCTTTTTGTTTGTTTGTTTGTTTCACAAAGGGGATTTATTAAATTACAAGTTACAATTCTAAGGCCATGGAACTGTCTGAATTAAGGCATCAATACTTTCACTGAAGAAAGACCAGTGGCATCCTGGGTGCCTCTGTCACATGGGAAGGCCATGGTGACATCTGCTGCCTTCTGTGTGTCCTTGCTTTTTTCTCCCAAGGCATTCCTGTCTAAGCTTTCTCTCTCTCCCTGAGCTCTCTTAAAGGACTCCAATAAAGGATTAAGACCCATATGATTTGTGTAGGTCACATTGCCATGGAAACAACCAAATCAAAAGGTCCTACCCAACAATAGGTCTGCACCCACAAGAATGGATTAAAACATGGCTTTTTTGGGGTACATAATGGTTTCAAACTAGCACGCATGCATTTCATATATATATAAAATTACCTTGCATGTGGTATTGAAAATATGAGAAATTTCTTAAGTGCGTACATACTAAGACTGCTTTCTTTTCATTTTCCTTTTTTATTTATATATTTTTATTGAGAAATCTTCACACACATACAATCCAACATATTATACAATCAGTGGCTCACAATATCATCACATAGTTGTGTACTCATCACCATGATCATTTTTAGAACATTTCTGCAATGCAGTCTTGATTGATTCCTGTACCTTTTGTTCTGGCCTACAATCTAACCTGGCAGCCTGGACTTGAGCTTCTCCTTGGAAGTTGGCTGGATCACTTTTTTCCCTCTTTACCTTTCCTCATCCTGCTCTGTGCCCAGAGAAGCTAATTTCTATGCACTGATTAGGTTATTTCTATGGAGATGTGATCCTCCCCATTCAAGGTGGGTCTTAATCTGCTTACTGAAATCCTTTAAGAGAAGAACATTTTGGAGAGAACACATATGTTTGGTGATGCAGACAGAAAACATCCAAGAGATGCCACAAGCTGAGAGAACCATTTGAAACTGGAAGCCTGGAGAGAGGACAGCAGACATTGCTGGGTGCCTTCCCACGTGACAGAGAACCCCCAGAATCAGCCTTTCTTGAGAAAAGGTATCCTTTTGTTGGGGCCTTAATTTAGACATTTTCAGGGTTGTAGAATTATAACTTGTAACTTAATAAATCCTGTTATAGTTTGTTAGCTGCCAGAATGCAATATACCGGAAATGGAATCGCTTTTAAAAAGGAGAATTTAATGAGTTGCAAATGAACAGTTTCTAGGCCATGAAAATTTCCCAGTTAAAGCAAGTCTATAGAATTATCCAATCTAAGGTATCCAGGGAGAGATACCTTGATTCAAGAAGGTTGAAGAAGTTCAAAGTTTCTCTCTCAAGTGGAAAGGCACATGGTGAACATGGTCAGGGTTTCTCTCTTGGCTGGAAGGGCATGGCAAACACAGTATCATCAGCTAGTTTCCTTTCCAGCTCCCTGGGAGGGATTTTTCTTCTTCATCCCGAGAGTCGCTGGCTGATGGACTCTCTGCTTCATGGTTCTGCAGCATTCTGTCGTCCTTCTCTGCTCTTTCTGAATCTTCTGCTTTCTCCAAAATATTTACTCTATTATAGAATTTTTATAGGATTCCAGTAAAGTAATCAAGGCCCACTTAGAATGGGTAGAGACATGTCTCTACCTAATCCAGTTTAACACCCACTTTTGAGTGAGTCACATCTCCATGGAGATAATCTAATTAAAATTTCTGACGTACAGTGCTGAATAGGGATTAGAAGAAACAGCTGCCTTTAAAAATGGGATTAGGATTAAAACATGACTTTTCTAGGGTACATACATCCTTTCAAACCAGCACAAATCCCCTTTATAAAAACCAATGCATTACTAGTATATTGCATTCCAGCTGCTTTAGCAAACTAAGACACCATATTAGCAGGGGCTGGGGTTGGGAGAATTGGGAAAGTATTGCTTAATGGGTGCAGAGTTTTGGTTGGGGTGATGGAAAAATTTCAGTAATAGATGATGTGATGGTAGCACAACATTTTGAAAGTAATTAATATCATTAAATTTTAGGTTTCAAAATAGTTGAAGGTGAGAGGGTAGTTCAGTGGTAGAATTCTCACCTGCCATGCAGGAGACCCGGATTCGATTCCTGACCCATGCACTTCCCTCCAAAACAAACAAGCAATCAAACAAACAAAAAACAACCATACAAAAATTCAGTAAATGGGGCTGCAATAACAGGATACTCACATGGAAAAAGAATGAAATGTGACCCCGCCATATAGCATACAAAAAGATATGGTCAATGAGAAATTTTGAGGTTATATATATTACTAAAAATAAAAAAATAGGACCTTGAGAAATAAGTGAGATAAAAAAAATGAAAACATCAACAACAGCACAATTTATTGGTAACAAAGTAACTTTTACCAAAAGTTTTAAAACTGTTAAATTTTGCTAAATTCCAGAAAAAAAAAAGCTTATTTCTGTGGGATTATTGGGCCTATATTCTTCCCTTTGGGAAAGAGATACATTTTACAATGTGTTGAGTTTAATTGTTCATTCTTCTGGTGTTACTGTTTTGTCTGTTTGTCATCTATGACAGCAGTACATTAGAGGGCTATGACTGTCCACATGTTTTGGAATCCCTAACAATGCACTTAGCTTTTCTAAGGTATATATTATAGCTCTTTGGTTAGCTTTCCCTACTGGGAAGGCCAGCAGCATTCCAGTAGACATATCTATGGCTATAAAGGCACCTTCAAATAAGGGAAGGGGCCCAATTACCTGGTTACTACCTGGTAACTGGAATCTGCTTGTAGCTGCTTCTGCTTGTGACTGAGTTGATGAGGAAGCATTCCTTGGGCACAACAGTCAATAACAGGGGTGGATGTCCACAATGCCTTTCAGTTATGATGATGGGCAGCTGGAATTGCTGTGCCAGTCTCCAAAGAGTCTGGTATCCTTGGTGTCCTGTCTTTCTGTACAACCATTCAGCAGCCTCATATATGTTAGCTTTAGTCTATATGTTAAAATGCAAGAAAAACAGGGTGAAAGACAAATCAAGCATTAGAACCAGACTCAGATTTAATACATTTTGGAGTTATCAGAGAGGGAATTCAAAATAACTGTGATTTTGATATGCTAAGGATGCAAATGTTAAAAGTAGGCAATATGCAAAAACAGATGGGTAATGTAAGCAGAGGGAAGAAAATTCTAAGAAAGAATCACAAGAAAATGCTGTAAATAAAAACATCGTAACAGAAATGAAGAGCACCTTGTATGGTTTCATCAGTTGTTTGAACATGACTGAGGAAAGAATCAGTGAGTTTGAAGATTTGTGAGTAGAAAATCTCAGTATTGAAATGCAAAGAAATAAATTTAAAAATACAGAACAAAACACCAAGAGCTATCAGACAATTTCAAGGCATATAACATAGGCCTACTTGTAATTAATATCAGAAGGAGAGGGCAGAGCAGAAGAAACATTTGAAATTATAATAGTGAACATTTTATAAAATTAATAAGAGATGCCAAAATACAGATACAGGAATCTCAGAGAGCACCAATCAGGATAAATGCCAAAGAATTCTGCATTTAAGCATATTATATTCAACCTACAGAAACTATAAATAGTGAACATTTTACAAAATTAATAAGATGCCAAAATACAGAATACAGGAATCTCAGGGAGCACCAATCAGGACAAATGCCAAAAAAATTCTGCATTTAAGCATATTATATTCAGCCTACAGAAACCAAAGGCAGAGAAAATATTAATAGAAGCCAGAGGAAAGAACATCTTCTCTAAAGAGGAACAAGAGTGAGCAGACTTCTCAATAGAAATCATGCCAGCCAGAAGAGAGTAGAGTCACATATTTAAAGTCTTGAAAGAAATCGATGTGCACTATATCCTGGATATGTCTACACACACCAAAATTACCCTTCAAAAGTGAAGCAGAAATAGACTTTTCAAACAAAACCTGAGGTAATTTTCAATGCCAGCAGTCCCACCCTATAATAAATGTTGGGTTTATTCCAGGTATGTGAGACTATTTAGCATTTGAACCTCAATCAAAATAGAATTACCAATCGAATAAGCTAAATGAAAATATATACTTGTATCAAAAATAAGTTAATAAAATATGATTATTTCAATTTATGAATAAATATCATTTGACAAGATTCAATGTACAATCATGATAATAACACTTACCAAATTAGTAACAGAGGGGAACATTCTCAACTTCAAAAGAACATTTGCAAAAATCTACAGCTACCACCATAGTTAATGAGGAGAAACTGGATGTTCTCCCCCAAAGACTGAGAACAAGGATAACATGTCTTCTGTTCGGTCCTAGTCTCTATAGTAAGGGTTGCCAAAGCTAGTGCAATAAGACAAGAAGAAAAAATACAAGTTATATACAATGGGGAGCAAAAAATAAAATCATCTTTTTTTTCATAGACTGCACAATTAACTATGTAGATAATCCAAAAGAAATGACAAAAAACTCCTGGAACTAATAAGCAAGTACCACAAGACTGCAAGATTCAAGGTTAATATATATCAGGAATGAACAATTGGAATCTGAATTAAAATTTCACAATAAGTAAAAATACACTATTTACAATTGCATTAAAAAAGAAATGTTTTGGGCGGGCCGCGGTGGCTCAGCGGGCAAAGTGCTTGCCTGCTATGCCGGAGGACCTCGGTTCGATTCCCGGCCCCAGCCCATGTAACAAAAACGGAGAAACAGAATACAATAAAAAAAAACAAGAAAATGTTTAAAAATGTTTCCCTTTCTTCCTTCCTTCCTTCCTTCTCTCTGTCTTTCCTTTAAAAAAAAAAAAAAATGTTTTGTTATATAACTATAAAAATATGTACAAGACCATAATATGGAAAATTACATAATCCTGATGAAAGAAATAAAAGAAGGCCTAAATAAATGGAGAAATATTTATTGTTCATGGGTAGAAGGCTCAATATGGTTAAAATGTCAGTTCTTCCCAACTTGGTCTATAGATTTAATGCAATCTCAATCAAAATACTTTTGAGCCATTTTTGGAAATTGGCAAATTACTTCAAAATTTTATATGAAAAAGACCTAGAACAGCCAACACAATATTGGAGAAGAATAACAAAGTTGAATGACTCACACTCCTGATTTCAAGACTTAACTATGAAGCTCAATTTATCAAGAAAGTGTAATGTTGACAAAAGAATTGAAGTATAGACAATGGAAAAGAATAGAGGTTTTGGAGGTAGACCCACATAAACAGAGTTAACCCTTTCTTGAAGAAGTAGCAAAGGCAATTCAAGGGTGACAAATAGTCTTTTCAACTAATGGTACTGGAAAAATTGACAGTTGGATGTCCATATGAAAAAAAAACACCATGAAACTAGAAAAGCATCTTATTACTTTCACAAAAAATAACTCAAGATGGATCATAGATGTATATGTAAAACACAAAACTGTAAAAGTTCTAGTGGTAAACAGATGACATAGGGTTTCAAACTAACTTTTTAGATAGAACACAAAGCATAATCCTTGAAAGAAGAAAAGAGTTAAGTTGGATTTTATTAAAACTGAAACCTGCTCTGTGAAATATAGCATTGTACAACAAAAACAAGCCACATGAGCAGCTGCAAGGAAGAATGAGATTGTGAGGCATGCAACTAAGTGAAGGAAACTTGAGGACAGTATGTTGAATGAAATGTCAGGAAAAAAATCATGCCTCACTCATATGGACTAACTTTAATATGTAAACTTGGAGAACTGAAGTCAAGAACATGGGTTATCAGATTGGGGTCTATTATTGTGAAGGATCCTAGATTATAAACTCTTAACAGAGTTACATTTATTCTGGAGTTGTAATTTATTCTATATTCTGAGTTACTGGGATGTTTGTGTATAACTTGGTCATTCCCAGAAACTTTGGGTATCTATGTGACACCTGAGACTGAGAGTTAAAGCTCCAAAGCTGTGAAAGTCAGCATTACCCCATATAGCAACTATTTAAAAAGTTGGAAAGGGATGAGCCTTCAACTAGAGATATGAATGAAGTTGATCTGGGTAGGACTAAGGGAAATCAGAATATAGGGTAAAGGGTGATATTGTCCACATTTTAAAACTTTTAACTCCTATGTAGGGCCAAAGGGTGAGGTATTTATTTGCTGCAAAATGTATACTTTGGGTAGCACATTATCTAATTTAACTTGTTTGGTCAATTTATTTGAATACCATAATTACATGGATTCTTGAGTAGGGCATGAGATCTTGTTGGTTTGAACAGGTTAATGTGATGTCCTGATATATTCCAGAGTAATTTGAGCAGAGAATAAAAAAATATTTGCAAAGTCCCCTTGGAGAACTGGGGTGGAAGCAGGAAATATTAAATTTCCCCATCTGGGAAATTCTTGATATTCTCACCAGCAATGGAGACAACCAATTCAATAGACTGAACCCTCAGTCTTGGGGTTTGACTCTATGAAACTTATTCCTGCACAGGGGAAGCTAAGCCTTCCTATGACTTTGCCTAAGAGTCACCCCCAGAAAATCTCTTGTGTTGCTCAGATGTAACCCCTCTCTCTAAGCCAACTTGGCAGGTGAACTCATTGCCCTTTCCCTTACAAGGAACATGACTCTCAGGGGTGTAAATCTCTCTGGCAACATGGGACAGGACTCCTGGGATGTGCCAGGACCTGGCATCATGTGATTGAGAAAGACTTCTTGACCACAAGGGGGAAGAGAAAAATGAGACAAAATAAAGCTTCAGTGGCTGAGAGATTTCAGAGTTGAGAAATTAACCTGGAGGTCATTTTTATTCATTATATAGATATCCTTTTTTAGTTTATGATGCACTGAAGTGGCTAGCAAGAAGTACCTGAAGTTGTTGACTGTGTTCCAGCAGTCTTGATTCTTGAAGAAAACTGTATAACCATACAACTTTTACAATGTGACTGTGTGATTGTGAAAAACTTATGTCTGATCCCTTTTATCCAGGGTGTGGGCAGATGAGTAAAAAAAATAAGGAAAAATAAATAGATAAATAGTGAGGGGGGGATAAGGAGTAAAAAAATGGGTAGATTGAAATTCTTGTGATCAATGAGAGGGAGGGATGAGGAGTATGGGATGTATGAATTTTTTCTTTTTTTCTTATTTCTTTTTCTGGAGTGATGCATATGTTCTAAAAATGATCATGGTGATAAATACATAACCATGTACTGATATTGTGAGCCATTATATGCTGTGGATGGACTGTATGTGTGTGGAGATCTCTAAATAAAAATATGTTTTTTTAAAAAAACAAACGACACAAAGTCCTTTGAAGGATGAGAGAAAGAATATGGAACTATTAAACCTTACCATCAGGAAATCCCTGGATACTGCGTCAAACTTTAAGGACACCCAAATCAATAGATCATGCCCTCAATCCTGAGACTTACTCTTGTGAAGCTTATGTAGGTAGCAGAGAGGGTTAAACTAACTATAGTCATGCCTAAGAGTTACTGCTGGAAGACCTCTTTTGTTACTCAGATGTGGCCTCATTCTCTCGAAGTCCAACTCTTCAAGTGAAATCATTTCCCTCCCCATTACATGGGACATGGCATCCAGGGGCGAAAGTCTCCCTGATGACGTGGGAGGTGACTCCCAGGGATGAATCTGGCCCTGGCACTGTGGGATCAACAATTTCTTCCTGGCCAAAAGGGGGAAAAGAGGTGTAACAAATAAAGTATCAGTGGCAGAAAGAGTTAAAATAGAGTCTAGAAGCTACTCTGGGGGTTGCTCTTATGCAAGCTTCAGTTAGACCTTGCTACCTATCATAACCTGCCAACCCCCAACAAGGACCACTCCAGCCAATCCTAAAGAACAACCTAGGGCACTTTATAGGATTCCACAAGGGTTCCATGCACTAAAGTAGCTTTCCAGAATCCTATAACCTCCAGATGGGCCCCTGATCCAGATAAGTCATGAAACTAGAGGGCCCAGCCACTCCAGAACATCAGATAGTTCCATCTCCCTACCCCGCATTAGTGACAGACCCTTCCAATATGAAAAATTTAGAATTGCCATAGCCCAAACACCCCTAAAGAGAGGTATAAAAAGATCAAAGGTGATGGTTGAGTTATACATAGAAGATAGGATTTAACAAATGAATATGAATGCTAAATCATTAAATTGATATGTCTTTTAGTTTCCAGTATTTTAGAGCAGCTAGAAGTAAAAACCTAAAATTGTGAAATTGTAACACATTTCAAACTCTGAAATATGTTCTGCAATTAATTGTGGTGCTGTGTTTTAAAATTTATAGCTTTTTTGTATATATGTTATTCTTCACTAAAAAAGAAGGGAAAAAAGTCAATTGTGATGATAAAAAATATATTTAAGACCTCTAGGTTCCTATATTCTGGACAGCTAGAAGGAAAAATATGAGAGGATCTTATGGTAGCCCATGACAAACTCTGGGATCTGTCCTGTAACTACTTTTGTTTGTTGAAGAATGCTTTGAAAATTATTGCTTTTTTATTTCTTTGCTTTGTATATATGTTATACTATAAAATAAAAAAGTTAAAAAAAAGTCACAGACTGAGAGAAAATATTTGTAAAATTCATATCTAATAAAGAACTTGTATTCAAAATATGTAAAGAAATCTCAAAACTCATCAAAGGAAATAAACATTCCAATTAGAAAATGATGTGCACAGATACCTCATCAAAATGATAAACATTTGATAAAGTTGCTTCCCACAAGGGGTGGGTTAACAGTTCTAGTATAGCTTTATATGTTTACTTGGATTGAACAATTCGATAACTGGATGGCAGATGGTAGAAGGTTCCCCCCTGTTGGAATGGAAATCTGCATATGAGAATGATCTGTATGAAAGTGGATTCGAGTTGGAGACATCTAGAAGAGCCCAGATTTAGGTTAATATAGGCATGGGTGATTACATATAGAAGTTTTTATGGATGTGTGTATACACAGATTAGTGTGCACACGTATACTTCCTTGGTCTGTCAGCTGAGAAGACCTAGAAACAATGGCAATCCAGTAGCAACAAGCACACCTAGTTCTCACATTATGGTTTCTATGATGTTCTCCTAAAAAGAAAGATCCAGGCTCCTTAGAGAAATGACTGATTCTAGGGCTGTGAAAGGAATTATTAAATAATGAGTGTGGGATATCTTATAGTGTAGGAAAAGTAAAGAAATGTTAAAACACATACATATAAACTAATTTCCAATTCTCTGACATATATACAACCACTTACCTATAAAATATTAAATTTCTGTTCCTCATTCTATTTTGTGGACATTCAGGTCTTGGTCAAAATGCATTCTTTTCAAATACACCAAATATTTTGCCTCATGTGTTCTATAGACAGAGGTGATCAAAGTATGTGCGTGTGTGTGTGTGTGTGTGTGTGTATGTGTGTGTGTAGTTCCCCATAATCATAGCATGATTTTTAGAAGGAAGGTTGAAATAATATGTGGAGGAAGACATATCTGAAATAACAACTGCCAAGCAAACAGTTACTGGATGATTACATGCCTCTATTAGCAATCATTTATTAGACGACTCACATTAAGGACTGTGTCCTCTTAGATATTGCATTACATTTGAGCTTTCATGTCAGATTATACTGACACTCTATTTATATATGTAGTCGGTTCTGAACATGAGATGTGTGATGTGAATTAAGTCATTCCAGCCCTTAGCCATCTGAGATAGGCCAAACACTGTGGAGGTGCCAAAAGCCATCCCCACTGGGTCTTCCTTTCTGAACTTCTAATGAAATGTGCATTTCAGCATGATAAAATGGTTTTGTTTTGTAATACTCAGTTTTTGTGTTCTTTCTTATCGGGGAATTGGCGATAGGAACAACATATCTTTTCACTCTTCTCTATTCTACTCCTGGTGATTTCTTTCTGAACTGATACTCAATGCAATGGGAGCCGAGAGAGCTGCGTGCCATTCCTCTCTGCCTTTAAGCATGTAACACCCACAGTGCTGTACTAAAGTGAATTTTCTTGATCAAGTCAAGTCAGATCAAGTCAGGTCCCTTAAATTCCTTCAGCAAGCTCTCAATGATCCCATAATAAAATTAAAATCTTCACTATAATTTAGGCATTTTAGAATATGATTCCTATCCATATTTCCAAAAGTACCTCTCCCAATGCCATTTTCCAAATGAAAAACAAACAAAAAGAAGCCTTGCCTCTTCTCTCCCACAGCCTGGCCTCTATTTGTGAAAGAATGTGGACTCAGATAGTATAAAATCACAAACTATGACAGTTGTAGTATCTTGCCTACAAAAAATACATATGATGATGTTTCTAACTTTTTAGAATACATGATGTGGTCATAACATGTCTTCCTCTGATTTTCCTACAAGGTGATAACAGGTTTTCTTTAAGATTTAAATCCAAAATCACATTCTGTTGAATATATTCTATATTCTTTCTTCTTACTCTCCTCAGACCCACTACTGGTCTACTTCCCTTGTGCTTAGCAGACAGCTAGCTTACTATTTAAAAATAAATTTCATACAAAGTTGAGGGAGAGCAACCTCAACTTTGAGGACACTTGCCGCAAACTTCTCATCACCTCCTTCATCCAAGTCCTAGTGTCTGCTATGCTTCATAATGTTTCAGGTGAGGTTATGCATCATATGCCTTTTTTTTTTTTCTTTTTTGCATGGGCAGGCACTGGGAAATGAGTGAATCATAGACCTTTTATTCAATTTCTTCCTACCTTATTTAGGATATAACTCCTTCTCTCACTACGTCACTATTCCTCGGAGTTTATGGCTCCAACTCCACCTCCTCATGCCTAGCCTTTAGGCATGCTCAAATCACTGCCATCCTAAAAATTATTTCCCTCACATCTCTCTGTAGCAACCGGGCCATATCCCTGTTCATTCTCATCTACTGTTTTCACAGATTATCCTTCAGAACATGGACCATATCATTTTCTCACCTCCTATTACCTATTCAACACGTTCCAACTGTTTTTGAACTCATCACTCAAATCTACTTTCCAGAAAAATCCATTCACCAGACTAATTTTCTAAACTACAAATCTGGTCATATTATTTGTGTACTTGATATCCTATTCAGAAAATAGATGAAATCCAAGCCTCCTCAAGGATGTAAAATACTTTTCATGATGTGAATCTATCTTCACAGTTCTGCCACATTTCCTGCCATGTCTGTTTGGTTGTTTCTTTATGACACTTCATAATTCTGATAGAACACCTCATTCCACAATATTCCCTGTCTCTGTGACTTGATCTAATAGAATCATCTGCCTCAAAATTATTTTCCATGGTGAAGTTCCTTCCCACTCTTTAGGAGGTATCTTCTTTAGGGAAGGTTCCTCTCATTATATGTGATAACCCTGGTGCCGTGCTTGACATTGTGACAATGCCATTGGCATTATATTGTCCCATCGGTTTGACATTGTATCGCATACGTTTTAGCCATATCCTTCTTCAGGTTACTTCAAATCCAATCCTGTATCTGAGTCTGTCAGGGGTTGGCAAACTTTTTCTGTAAAGGGTCAGATAGTAAACATTTTAGGCTTTGAGGGACACATAGTCTCTGCCACAGCTACAAAGATTGCCATGTTGGCACAAAAATAACCATAAACAATCCATAAATTAACAAGTGTGGTTGTTTTCAATAAAACATTATTTATGGACACTGAAATTTGAATATCTTAAAATTTATACCTGTCATGAAATTTTATGTTTCTTTTGATTTTTTTAACCATTTAAAATATGAATATAAATGTTAACTCTCAGGCCATACAAAAAAAGTAATAAACAGGAATTGACCATCTTACTGCTTTTCTATGTAATTCCAGAATTTAACACAAATCCCAGTGGCTTGTAGGAATTTAAGAATATCTGTGGAATGAAGGAAGGAATGAAATGCATCTGCCTAAAATAAAAAATGTATCAGTGGATTAGTTGTAAATAAATAAAGTAATTTTCTTAGACTCACAATGGTTCCCTTTTAATACTCTCAGAGCTGTAAAGAATTTTGCAGAACCCTTCCCTCAAAAGTATTAGAGTGAATAAAGGGCAAAAAACACATGATTATCTCAGATACAAAATATGCAGCAGCCTTTCATAATAAACAGACTCAACAAACTAGGAATCTGATAAGTTTAATCTACAAAATTCCACAGATGACGGATTTAGATCAAAATTAAGATCAAAATAAGATGAGGATGAGTGCTCTCACTGCGCCGATTCAACCATGCACTGGAGATTCCTGGACAATGGAGCCAGGAAACGAAATGAAAGGTACCCAGCTTGAGAGAGAAGTGGCTGCATTCTCCCTCACTTCTCCTTCCTCCTGGGTCCTGGGCCCACTGGTAGCACATCACACATTTTTAAGGGCTCCTTACTGTTGACCTATCATTGGGGACCCACATTAAATTTCCCTTCTTCTATGTTGGTATCAAAACCTTTGATATCTTCTTTGCTGTTAGAGTTGCTCTATCAGGCACTTTAGAAGCTTCAACCAGATGACATACATATGGACAAAGATGACGACTCATTTGATGACTTCTGTGATTTATGCTTCAGGGAGTTGAGTAGGGCTCCAGTGATTCCCCAGACCAGTGTAGTCTTAGGCAAGGTATGGGACACACCCGTGGTTAATGCACTGAGGATGTACCTGTGGAGGTTTAAATTGTTCTACCTAATACAGAAAGATCAAAAGGCAGCATTTCAATCACACTGGGGCAACAGCCTAATGACAAGATCCTGCTCATTGTCACCAAGTGGGGGCAGAAGGAATACAAGAGTGATGCTATTGTTAGCATGTTTTCCTTGAGATTGAAGACAAAGCTCATGAAAACTGCATAGATACGGCAACAAAATGCTTCAGAGCATTGGCCACAAGGATGTTAGTCTTCAATGTGTGTGTGTGTGTGTGTGTGTGTGCGCACATGCATGAGAGAGAGAGAGAGAGAGAGAGAACCAGCCTCTGGTTGGACGAATTAGAGGTGTTTCACAGAGGAGACTAAATTTGACTAAGGCTTGGAAGAATAAATGGGGCAGCCCATCGGTAGACAGGACTAAGGGTGAATAACTTAAAGCAAATAGAAATAACAAATGAGCAACTAATTTAGAGAAGAGAAAGCACACATCACACTGAGGAATAAACAGCAACCCAGATTGTCTAGATGGCAAGTGAGTAAAAAAGCAAGAAAATGTGTGTTGGGCATAGTTTAAGTGCCTTGAATTCTACATTAAGGAGTTGACATTTAGATGATATTTAGTTGAATCTAAACTTCTTACAGTGTTCTAGAAAGGCCTGCATTTTCTGCCCCTACCTATATGAACAACCTCATTTCATTGCATATTCCCTTTGCTTTCGATGCTCCTCTGACACTGTTTTTCTTTTGGTTTCTTAAACATGACAGACTCTTGCATAATTCCAGATCTTTGTAAATGTTCTCCTCCAACTACTTTTTTTTCCCCTTTTGCATGGGCAGGCGCCGGGAACCAAACCCGGGCCTCCAACCACTTTTATTTGGCAAATTTGTGGTTCGCTCTTACTATTCGGGCCTCAGTTTGGTGGTCTTCCTTGGCTCGCTGTATAAAGTTGAACACCTTCTTCTATTGTGTATCTTAACTGCTTTATCCTTTATAACACTAATTATAATTTTTTATTATTCTTTTGTCTGTTTCATACTCTAATATCCCTTCTACCTCTCATTCATAATATAAATCCATGAGGGCAGAAACTTTGTTTAATTTGCTCACAGCCCAGTCAGTGCATAATATACTATCTGGAATATAAAGGGACTCAATAAATATTTGGTGAATAAATGCAGTAATGAATTTTTCTTTAAAGAGACTGAATAATTTTGAGCATAGGAGATCTGGGGAGAAAGAGTGTACTTTAGAAAAAGTAATCTAATAGTAGACTGCATAATGGATTATAAATTATGAAGGTGAACATATTATCTTCTAGGAGTTACTATTAATAGTCACACATGTAATGAAGGTCCAATCTATGGAGCATTCCAGAAGTAAAGGGACAATGAGGGCTTTCCAGAGCTTGTGAAGGAAGAATAGGACTGATGACTGAGTAGAAATGGGGTAGAAGGAGAAGTTTGAACTCAAAGATAAGAAAACAAAGGGACATGGCTTTTCTCTGTTGGGTTTACCTAGAATGGGGTACTCCAACTCTGTTTAACCTTGGCCTTACTGTGAGAAGGTGATACTGAGCCATTTTAAGTGTCCCTAATGGTTAACTTGATTTAATCCAGTATGTTATGAACAGCTCCATAGATCTGTAACACTGAAGTACATTGTTAAAGTAATACTCAGGAGAAATTTATTATAAACCTTCCATTTTTATCATTTGAGGGTAAGGTCATTCTGAATTTCTGTTGTAACTTTCACATGTCACTATTTTATAGCTCAACCATTTCAAATGACAAGCAAATCATTCTTCACTAGTTGTCAACAGAAAGAATTTTATGTTGTAACTTTTAGAAAAACACTAGAAGAGACTTTCTCAAAACATGTTGCATTATAAAAACCTTTGGGAAATTTACAAATCATATTTGTAGGGTTTCATAAAATGATAAATACAAAGAAGGCACATTAATTTTAACCAAATATATCATCCCAGCTAAGAATCATTTAACTAAGCAAAACCTCTTTCCTCACCCTCCCAAGTATGCATAGTAGAAGGATAAATGCCATAGTCCCAAGTAAAATAATCAACATAAATATTGAAGCATAAAAGCTTGTGGAATATATAACCTCCCCCACCCCAGGAAAAAATGTAAACAGCTGATGGCACCTGACTAGTCGTTTTGATGATTTCAGTGATTTTTTGCTTTGTGGTTCTTGGGGTTCCATAGGATAACTCCAAGTTGCTTATGTTTGTTAAGGTGAGGTTTTGCAATACACAATTTATAAATAGTATCTATTTACTACAGCTTATACAAATCTAGGCTTATTAGGATGTATGTACTATAATGTTTTACTGCTCGTATGTTTTCAAATGCATTGCCTCATTTTCTGTTCACAGAAACTCTGCATTTCTTCTGATGCCCATAGTTATACTTGTACTAGGCAAAACTAAGACCAAAATTGGGCTATGTAACCAGTGTGAGATAATGCAAGTAAATTAATTGTTTGAGCCCAAATTTCCTCATTTTAAAATGTTGGCAATACTATCTGCTCTGACTCTGTGAACAGACTGAAAATTGTAAAATACTAGGTGGGTATAAGATTCATGGTGTCGTTTCAAGCTTTTCTTTTCTCTTTTTCTTTATTAGAGAAGTTGTGGGTTTACCCAGAACAGTTATTCACATTACCATCCTACTATTAACACTTTGCTTTGGTGTGGAACATTTGTTACAATTGATGAAAGCACTTTTTAATAATTTTATTATATTCATTCTTGATATAAAGCTATTCCTTGGTTCTTATGAGAATGATAAATTTGGGGAAAGAAGTTGTCACTGCTCTGGTCTTAGAAATCATGATAATTTTCATTTACATTCAGGTAAAAAGAAAAAGTGTTCATAGAATTTGAATTTCACAGACTGGAAAAATAAAATAATAGAAACTACATTATTTTCCCAAGTAAACACAGAAGTTTGAAGAGTTTTATTTAACCCCAGTTCTGTCCAGCTCTACAAGCTTCATGACTTGAAGTTTGCTTATTCCACTTATTAACTATGGACCATTGAGAAATTATTTAAACCATCATCACCTCATTGTCTTTATCCATAGAAAGTCTATAATAGTACATACATTATAAACTTGTAGTGATGTTTAAATGCAGATTCTTTAAAAATGAAACCTGGCATGTCATAAGCCATAAATATTGGCTTATTAGTATTTTTTGTTATCATTCAGCATCTTCCTTGTATCATTACTTTTATTAACTGTTCATATAACTTCGAAAGGAATATTGGGTGGATTTTAGAAATCACAATTCACTAGGAATTGTAATATTAAAATTAAAAGATCTTATTTTAATATTTTTCTCTTTGGGTAGTCATTTCTGGTTTCAGTGAAAATGTAAAATGAAGATATAACTGTCTTCTATATATTTTAGTTAATTTAAAATTTCATCATCTTAAAAAAAGGAATGATGAGAACTTGACAAAAGATATTAATAAGAAATGATTGAAACAAGCCCATCTATCAGTAATGCTGACAGTCATAGAAAGGGATTGAAACTCAATTACTATGAAATATTTGGAAAATGATTTCTTGATTGATCATGATAAATCCAATTTCACAGTAAAAAATTAACAAAACCCATTTAAGATTTTTTAGAAGCAGGCGTAAATGCTGTTGGCTCCTTTTGCAATGTTTTATCATTATAAAAATCATCCAAAAGGTAGGAAATATTTTATTTTCCATTTATCAAAACTATAGCACTTTTTTTTTACTTGATGACTTTTGAGTAGAAAAAATTTTCAACGTCATGAATTGCATTTTACTCTTCCATAATAGATGAACAATTTTTAGACACTTACTATTCCTTTGCAGACTTTGATATGCCTTCTTAAAGGTATTTTACATTCTGAAAAGTATTTATGCCTATTCCTGATATTTATAGATTGGAACTGTTACATATTGAGAAAAATCTGAAGGGATTATTATAACCACATCTACTCTTAGAGAAATTCTATATGTATAGAATAATTTTAATAATGCTTATACTCTTTTCCATCGTTAAGGAACTGTAAGCATAATATAAACACAGAAGAAAATATGCAAAAGAGTGATAACATTTCTTTTCTTAACTTGAATGTATTCACATATTTGAAAAGTTGTAAATGGGTACAATCATAATATGCACAAAATATGTTCTAGCTTTTTCTGTCAATAATATGCCATGCAATTTTTTATGCTTTTGCGTGGCCTTCGTAATTATACTTTTAAAAGGTAGCATCATTTCCACCTAGCACTTGATTAGTAAAGTCATCTGAGATGATTGTTGAATGTGTAGATTCTTGGTGCCTCCCCAGATAATTTTGATTCTGTAAATCTGCATTGTTGAGATCTTCTAGATAATGCATTTGGAGAGCAAAATTGACTAACAGCCCCAGCTACCACCCTTTTGTATCCACCATCACTTCCCTCAGGATGCTCCAGTCTATTACTGATCCTGCTTGCTAGAGCTAGCAGTGCTGGGCCAGTCCTGCCTGGGGCCACACTTTTCCAGCAGACAACCTTTGCTCCAGGACACCCACTGGCTTGGCCGAAACTTTCTAAGACCTTCAATGGAGTGAGAGACTCTTCCTACCCAGTCCTTCCTTTCCTCCCTCTTTCACAGGTGTCTGACCTGCACTTCAGTCTGCAGATGCATCCTCTCTACTCTTTTACTTACTCCTTCTTTATCCTTTACAGGACTTTACTGCAGTAAATGTCTTATATTTCTAATGCTACTTTTGGAGGAACCGAAATGACACAGTATTTAATCATTTGACCCATCCCATGATGTGATATATTGTGTAGGGCTTTTTCATCTGTACTGATAATCATTTATTTATATAACTGATGATTTTATCAAATTGTGTCTATTTTAAAACAAGCTCTGTGCTAGTCAAGGCAAATATAAAAATTAATAGAAAAATTACTTCTCTCAAGTACTCAGATGTTTAAAATGATATTCAGGCTGATAAGTATACATAGCAATACAAAATTGAAAGCACTAAACACACACTCACTGAAAGGTCCTATTAAAAGTTGAATTCCTGTGATAAAACATGGAGGGCTACCCACTGTGATTTCGTTAGGATAATTCTAGATATACCAAAATAGATCCAAAAATATGAAATGGCCTTAACTTGATATGTTTATTTTCAATTATGTAACTATTCTAGGTTGGAGTTCCAGGTTGTGGGGCAGTTCTTTTCCATGCACTCATTTAGGGAGTCAGCCCTGGAGCAAGAGGTAGGGTCATGTGATTTGGCAAATTCTGAAAGTAAGGAATAGAGGAAGCAAATGGAAATAAGGAGATAATAAATAATTATTCATGCACTGTTACATAAATATCCTATATATTTTTTGGCTAGCCTGAAGATTTGATTTTATATATTTGTGGCAGAAATCAGGGTGCCACTCACGCTTTGCGTCTTAAAAGCATGTCTTGAAAGTTCTCTCTTTCAAGAGATAACTTGCTCTTCCCAGTCATTGGGAGAAGAAAAACAAGACCATGCAGGTGATGTTTTTATGGGTGAGTCTAAGTATGGTATGTGTGTCCTATGCTCACATCTTATTATCTGAAATTCAGTGATATGGTGTACCTAACTTTGTGGGAAGCTGAGAAAGAGATTTTATGTGCTGAGCAAGAGGAGAAAACTGTTGCATCCCCACCACATAGATACGAACAATGTATGCAGTGTTTCTAAGTTGTTGAAGTTCTTGGAATGGTAATAGAAGAATTTAATATAGTTGGAGTATATGGTGCATGAGAAAAATAGAAGATGATGAGATTGGAAAAGCTACTGGTTATTCCAGTGCTATTAATTAAATAAACTTGTAAATCTATGCACAGGTTTTATGCTTATTTTACTCTATTAAATTTTTATATATAATTCAATTTATGTCTGGAATCTCATCTTTCCTTTTGATCAATACTACTATTTTGTGTGGCATGATTACACAGTTCTAATTAGTTTAGGATTACTACATTCCACAGGGAGCATTTTTAAAATAGGGCTATCCAGTATGATTATTTCCTAATTATAAACAGCAATCTTGTAAAATTTATACTAACCCTCACCACAGCCTACAGTTAATCTGGTCTTCATTTGTTACTTCAAGGACAGCACTTGCATCTCATGTTTTATTTCTTTAGCGATATATGTTTCCCCAAAATAGAGTCTTAAATAGGAGAATGATAAAAGTTCACTGGAAAAATATAGGTTCTCTCTTTCAGAGGATATATCTTTACATGAGTGATTTTTAATGTATTCAAATTATTTTATTACTGGGGAATAATCAAGATAATGATTTATATTTTAATATTTCTTTCAATTGTTTAAAATTCTTATGGTATAAATTGAGCCACAGAGACACTCTTACTCACCCATTAATTTGATGCAAAAAATGATCTGACAATATAAAAGGCTGTGGGAATGGGAATGGATATTCTCATATCACACTTGTGCAAGTCTAAATTGGTAAAAATATTTTACAGAGCAAGTTGGCAGTACCTAGTTAAACTGCAAGTACACATGCTAATCCCAGTACGTCTATGTCTAAGTAATTCCCTAGAAAACCATTTCACAAGTGTGGACAGAGAGATTTCCTTTTAGCAAAGTTGGAATTATAGAAAAAATATGGAATCAGCCCAGATGGTATTCCTTGGAAGAATGGATAATTAAAATATATGTTTCTGAAATGGAATTGTGCACCATAGATAATAGATTGAGGTAGACCCATAATTACTTAAGATATATCTCAAAAATAATTATGAGTGGGGAAAAAAGCGAGCTATAGACAGATTCTGTATGATACATCCATATTACATAGGTAAGAACCACTGTAGGCCTTGGTACTGAGTTAGAGTTCTTGAGATGTTTATAGAAGTTCTTGAGATGTTTATACTTGTATGATGTATGTTATACAAATTAAACAAAATACATGTCTGGTGGCAAGAGATGAGTTATGGTCCTGGGGATGTGAGCAAAAGATAATTCATTTTAACCATAGTACTTAAATTTCTTTAATTTAAAATATAAAGGAAATATGGCAAAATATGAGAAACTTTCAATTCTAGGGGATTGGTATTTATTTTATGATGATTTGTATTTTTTTCTAATTTCTTAAAATAAAAGATTTAAAAATATGATATACATGATTTTTCTCAACTAGAGTTTAATTGATAGAATAATAAAATTTATTGGACAAAAATGTTGTCAGTTCTCACTAGGGACTTCAATTTAGAGGCTATAGGATAAGGGTATTGCTTTGTCTGTCTCCAATAGTCCATATGGATGACATCTCAGAAAGATGTAGTTCAAAATTAATCTGCTTCGGTGCACGGGTAGTTCAATGGTAGAATGCTCACCTGCCACTTGTGAGACCTGGGTTCGATTCCTGGCCCATATATATCACATATCTGCCTCTCTCTGTGTGTGTGTATGTACAGATATAGAAACACGTATATGCAGGGAGACACATAAAAAATTAAAAATAACTGCTTGTATGCAAGACTTGCTCATAAATAGGAATGTTCCATGAGGTCAGTAGGGAGGCAAACTTTATTAACAGGTTTTCCAGAATTTCAGCCAATTAGTATTTCAGGAAACAAATTTTTTAGTATGGATTAGTTAATTTATAAAAAGATTATAGTACAAGGATTTTTCCAGGGAAGGGCTCCTTATTCCTACACCAAATGGTAGATCTTTTAAGATCTATTTTGGTAGCTCAGAGATCTCTTTTTTGTTTGTTGATTCCTTCTATATTTGCAACTATTTTCTCACAATAGATGGATGAGGCTGTTGTGTTTATTTAAGTAATACAGATACAGTAATACAATAATACAGATCTTCACACAGAGCCTGGCACATACCAAATTAACTGTTATTGTTATTATGGCAGAATTCTATCCACACAAGGTTTTAACCAAGATTAAATTGTTTGTCGTGCAGTCCTTTTCCATGTTTGCCTTTGTGTAAGAGGCTAATAAAAAAGAAAGGAGTAGAATCCCAATTTCAGTGTAAAAAAGGATTGATTAATCTATAGACCAGCATAGAAATTGCTTTCTTAAAAATATTGGCCACAATAATAATTCACCTGTAATGGCTTCTTATAGTCACACTAACTTTAGGACATTTACAAGCTGCTTTAAGAATCTACACACACTATTTTTGTTTTTTATTCCTTCCCTATAACATCAGTTTGGGCTCTTGAATAACGAAGTGTCCCTAATGAGAAATCAGGACTTTGTAAAATTGTAATGATGGTTATTTTCTATTATCATTCACCTAAGCCTTCCGAAGACTGTGCTTTGCCCATGGGACTCATTTATTCAGTAGCAAATGGCACCTACCAGGCTGTAGCCCTCACCCTGGTAAGAAACACACTTTCAGTGCCCTGTCTACCTGAACACAACAAAATGGAAAAAACAGGGCAAAGAGTAAACAGACTCTACCTCAGAAACAGACGTTACCTGCCAAAATGCTACCAGAATAGAAGCAGTTTTCTGAACTTCCATTCATTGAGAATTTTCAGCCCTGATCTGTAATTATTCATTTTCCTGTTGAATTTTACTACTACTACAGCTCTCAAGAAAAATTCTCTGCTAAGTTCATTTCTCTATCCCCAGGACCAAAGACTGGGACAGAAAAATAATAGGCACTCAGTATCTTTGTCTGAATGAATAAATGAGTCAGTGGTTAGAGAGCATTTCCTACTTACTTCCTCCCCTATCCTGAATCTCCATTATGTGAGCCTTTTGTTTTCACTGATTCCTGAGTCTGAGAAGGGAAGATATGCATCAATCAGCACATCCTCTGGCTCAGAACCTGTTTGTTGTATGGGTAACATATGACACCACCTTGGTTCCCAGAGTCAGAACCTTCTGATTCCTTTCCACATGTGTTCTCAAGATTTCTTTGTTGCCAGGCAAGGATTCCGTGACCTTCTTCATTGTGATTTGGTTTCATCTAACCCAGGCTTGCTTTCATCACACTTTTTCCTGGCATTTAAGCCAGTGGGAGAGAGAGAGAAGGAAAAAATAGGATCTAGTAATATGAGACTTTCATAAGAAGTACAGCTTACATGGGGTAGAAGACTGTATAACAAAATACTAACCACAAGATCACAAAAGGCTTTTACGAGCTTGGGGAAAAAGAATATAAGAAAGCAGCATGCCTGCTATGAAAGTGGAATTTTCTGTAAAGAAAGATACATAACCAGAACATGCATTTTAAAAATGGAGAACTAGGGCAGGTCACGATGGCCCAGCAGGAGGAGTGCTCGCCTGCCATGCCAGAGACCCGGGTTCGATTCCCAGTGCCTGTGCATACCAAAAAAAAAGGAGAATTAGAAGGCTTCTAGAAGTGAGAAAAGATAAAAATTGTAGCTGACTATTGAGGCATTGCAGTTTTACGGATTAATTAAATACATATAACCCCCGTAAGAAGTACCCTGATACTCATCATTGTTACAGATAAAGAATCCAAGGCACGGAAGGGGTAAAATGATAACCTGCTGAGCTCATACAGCTGGTCAATGCCAGGATCTGGCAAAGCCCAGGATCTGGGTTAAATGTGTGCAATTTCAACCTCAACATTATCACGTTAATTCTGTGGAATGTTTATTGGTAAATGTGATGACTTACAGTTTCTAGTCTTGTCACCCACTGCCACTGATACCATCACCGTTCCATTTTTTTCACTCATTGGGTTTCATTCAAAGAAACCCAAATTTGAACATGCCACCCCCTGTTTCAGTAGCTTCTGACAGGATACTAACTAAACATTTCAGACAAGGCTACCACTCAACTATATTCTGCCACTTCAACTCCACCCAACTTCCAGTCCAACCATAAAAGATATGAACTTTGTCATGTTGTTTAACAATTCTGCTCTTCATTAAAAGATATTATCTTGCCTGGAATCTTTCCTATCCATTTTACCCAGGTTATTCCTAATTTAATAAGTAATTGGAAAATTTTCGTAGCTCTAACCCCAACCCATGCTCAGTTTTATCTTGCAATGGGTATCCAGTTGGACTGTATTCCTTGAAATATTATGTGCAGCTTTGCACATCCACAACTTACAGTAGTGCTCAGTAGATGTTGAATATTGAATGAAAGAAATGATTGAAACTCATAAGTCTCAAGAGACTTAGAAGACTTAGAAGTTTTCCTAATGTGAATCTCCTAGGATGTTATGAATCTAAATTAAAAAGTGAGGCAATCAGGTTGTGTCAACAATTCCCTTTACTAGGCTACTAGGAATTCAATGTGATTCCAATTATTCGTGAATATGTCAAAGATATTTTGAAAAACGGGGAAATCATGCCAGTTTTTCCCTATGTTTACCACAATATTGAATTTAAAATATATAAACCAGTCAGAATATCAATCCAAGCAGTTAGTTAATGAAATGAGAAAATAGAGTACCTGGACTTAATTGACCAAGAATTCTGGGGAAAAAAAAAGTTGCCAATAAATAATAGTTTGATGAGAAGGCCATCTGAAAAAATAAATAAATAAATAGAAGGTCATGTGGCAGATCCCTGCATGTGGTCATAACAATGTTCTGACAATGAATAGGTGCCCATAAATGTACTTCACTCTTTAAAATAGGGGCTATGTAAACATAAGGTATTACTTACACCTATCAATAGAAGGAGATGGCATGGAATGAGATGTTTTATTGCTCCCATTCTTGCGTCTGTCTTTTTTCCCTTCAAACATGAAGTAAACCATAAAGATAAATCTACCCATACCCATGAAACGACTGGCTCCCAGGATTCCTTTTCACTATCGCCATAGTTCTCCTTCTCAGGACAGCCTACAAGGTAAGCAAAGCAATGGGACGTGGAGGTACCTGCGTAATTGCATTAGGCTGTTTTTTCCACCCGTGCTGCCATAAATCTAGGACACGATATAAAATTCTTTCTTTAATCAACTGAAAGAACAAAGGCAAAATTTAAATATTCTTCTTTTTAAATAGCTTGATTATTCTCACAACGAAAATAAAACACAGTTCAAAAATTCGAATATTACAGAAATGTGTAAACATGAAAGTAAGCCATAAATTAAACCCAATACCTATAAATATCCACTGTTAACTGTTTGATGTATCTAACCTCCAAATTCTTCTCAATACACACATGTAATAAACAACTATAACTATTTTAAGAGAAAACTGATTCATTCTCTGCATACATTCTCTGCAACTTGTTTCTTTAAAAAATATATATCGTCCCTTTCCATGATAATGGTTATGCACCTACTATGTTTATTTTAACAATTAAGTGCCCTTTTCTTTTATAGATATTTGTATTTGTGGTAACAATCGTTTACAGATTTTAATAATGAGAAAGTGTGTGTGAGTCTACTGCAAAATAGTATTTTTAAAGGATGAATCCCTAAAATCAGATTAGTTAAATTACATGTAAAAAGTGATGGATTTTGCCAAATTGCCTTCACAGAATGTTGTACTAATTTAAACTCCTGTCAAGGTCATAGAAAATGCAATCTTTCTCAGACTCTCAAAACCTCCTGAATTTTCCTCGATAAATATAGCTTTATTATTCTTGAGTGAACTCATTTTCTAAACTTCAAAATTCTGTTGTTTTCTATTTTATTGTGATTAAATTAAATTCTCAGAAATAAAAGGGAGAGTTAATATCTTTTTACACCCAGAATTTGAGTTTGGGTCCATTAGATATACAATATAGCTCAGCTGTAATTTTCTTCGTATAAGAATTATACATAGTTCATATTCCATCACATCGTGTTGATGCTATTATTGTGTTCATTATTCTAATATGAATAGTATCATTACTTCTGGACCCAAATGATCTAGTATAATTTCTCCTATTTTTAACTTGTCACTGTTTCTTTGAAAGGAAATGATTTGAATTGCTAATTGTATATTTGAAACCAAAAACTTAATGAGCTCCTTTTTAAAAATATATATTTTTTCATTTGATTCTTTTTTTTTAGCAGTTATTTATTTATTTATTCATTGCATGGGCAGGCAACAGGAAGCGAACCTGGGTCTCCAGCATGGCAGGGGAGAACTCCGCTACTGAGCCACTGTGACCTGCCTCATTTGATTCTTAACATTTCCAAATGTACAACTCTCTATACTTCCTTCATATGATATATTTTCCTGATATTTATAATAGGTAGTATGATATGATCATCTAACACATAAAACAATATATAACCACTTACGCATAATATAATGCACCTATACTGCTTCATGCTCTGTGCCGGTCTGAATCTGTGGTGGACCCCAGAAAAGCCATGCCCTTTGATCCTCATTCAATATTGCTGGGTGGGAGCTTTCTGATGGTCTCCATGAAGATGTGACCCACCCAATTGTGGGTGGTAACTTTTGATGATTTCCGTGGAGGTGTGTCTCCACCCACTGAAGGTGGAGTTGCTTACTGGAATTCTTTAAAAGAGGAAACATTTGGGAGAGAGTCCACTTTTTGGTAGAGCCATATGAAAGCCAGCAGACACCACCATGTTCGCCATGTGCCCTTCCAGCTGAGAGAGAAACGTTGACTGTCGTTGGCCTTCTTGAACAGTATCATGCCCTGGATGCCTTAAATTGGACATGTCTATGGACTTGTTTTAATTGGGACATTTTCTCGGCCTTGGAACTGTAAACTAGCAACTCTAAATTCCCCCCTTTTTTAAAAGCCATTTCTGGTATATTGCATTCCGGCAGCTAGCAAACTAGAACATGCTCTTTTCTAAAGCCACTGATTAACATTCAGAATAGCACCTAGTTGCACTGAGGATTTTTATCCTTCACCATTATAACCTACTTGTCTTTTTTTAATGACTAACAGAATGTGCTTAACTTCTACTATAGTTGATAATGCTAATCTTTTTCACAAAGAGGTAGGACTTAAACAGTTTCACTGGAAGTGAATGAAATCTCCTGTGAGACACCCTATTCAACATTTACAGTTGCAATAATTTGCAACTTTTGTTAAGTTGGTGAGATATAGGTGTATTTTTGTAATTTATATTTGTTATTTATTTGGTTTTGACTTGGTGTCTATGAACTTTTTAATTGCAAAGCAGATTCTGGTCAAATAGGTGTTCTGTTTATGTTTGTAATTCTTTATTAGTGTAGATTTCTCTGTTTTGCATGTTATTAGTTTATTATATTTCTTTCTTTAAAGAATGTGAATTGAATTGAATTATTAATGTTAGACCCTTTACCATCTATGATTTCTTTGATAAATATCTACTTAATAAAAGCACAGGAGTCTGCATAATCAAAACTATAATGTAGAGAAGGGATTACATACATGCAATATAATATTTGCTGAGAAGTGATTAGCCAAATATAATTCAAGTATTCGTTGACTCAATCTAGAGGCATATTTTTGGGAGATTTCTTTTTTTCCCCATTTTTTGTTGTCCATCTGAGAAATAGGGTACTTAACAGAAATAGAAAAGAAAATCGATGGTAGCTCACAGTTACTTATGAGTCCAAAGGAGATAGCCACAAAAGGGACAGCCATTTCCCTTAGTTGTCAGCCTCGATGCTAGCATACGTTTTATAGATGAATCAGTATGGGGTGTATTTAAGACAAAGTCACTGAAAGTTCTTTTGGGTTATAGTAAACATAAAATTAGATCATACTCTATGCAAAATAGTTATTTTACACTTTAAAATGTTTAATAGTGGAATCAAAGGTCTAAAGATTCAGTTTACTAAGGTGAAGAAATGTTCATGTTAATCAGTGCAAGTATTCTATTCTTTAAGCGCCCTTTTGGAAGGATATGCTGACTCTTACAAAGTTATTGACTGTGACTTCCTTAAATTAAAACATTAAATGCCACCTGAGCTGATAAAACTTCACCAGAAATAGCAAGCTGCTCATCAAAAATACCATTCTCTAACGTTAGTAAATGAAAATCTAGGACAAGGACAATCAAGTAAATGCTAAAACAGGTTTTGCCAATTATCCAGAAACCAGGAGGGCTCTCTGCTGAATATTTGAACTGTCCTTAATTCTCAAGAACTCCCGAACCTTTTTGTTTCCAACTGCTACCTACTTATGAACTTTATTGTATATTTTGAGGTTACGATTCTTATTTTAGCTATTCCCACATAAAGTACAAGAGAGACTGCCTGATGGAGGGAGTTGGGCAGCAGAGATGGCTGAATGGAGAATATTGTCAAATAAGTAAAATCTTGAAAAGTGAACAATTCCCCACCTAGAAATGGAGGTAAACATATTTTGGTGCCCTCATGTGTATTCATAGGGTTAGAGAGAAAAAGGCAATGTCCAAATACATAATTTCCATAATTTGCTTTTGCAAGACTATGCAGGACAGAGTTGTCTCTTTAGTGCCCTCTAGCAGTGAAATGGACACTTCTGAATTTTTATGATATCTCATCTTTGGCAAATCAAATATATAATCTGAGGAACCCTAACAGTAATGAAGTTTTGGAGCATTTCATTCTCCCCAGAAAATTTTGCAATCAAGTCTCCTCACCCAAGGGACCATTGATCTGCTGATCACAGTAACTTAGATTTCTTTCTTTTATAATTCCACATGTATGGAAAAATACAGAATTCATTCTTTAGTGTCTGGCATATTTTGTTCAGTGTAATGTCTGTGAGATTCATCCATGTGTTATGAGCCAATAGTTTGTTACATTTGATTGCTGTGTGGTTTCCATTGTATTAATATACTACAATTTCCTTTCAGTTGACTTTTTGGTGAACATTTAGATTGTTTCCAGTTTTTTAGTATTGTCAATAAAGTTGTATAAACATTTGTTTACAAGTTTTTTCTGACCCAATTTTTTTATTCTCTTGGATAAATTCTTAGGGCTGGATTGCTGGTTTTTGTGTTACATGTCTCCTTAATTTAAAAGAAAATGCTGAACTGTTTGTCAAATTACTTGCACTATTTTACATTCCTACCAGCAATATTAGAGTTCCAGGTATCCTTAATGATACGTGTTATCGCCAGACTTTCCACTTTTATCCATTCTTATGGGAGTAAAATAGAATCTCATTGTCATTTTAAACCTTCCTTCTCTGATGATACTTGACGTTAAACATCTTTCCCTGTGCTTAGTTGCCATTTGTATTTATTCTTTTGTGCAGTCTCTATTAATGTTTTACCTACTTTTTAGTAATTGTTTGTCTTATTATTGAATTAACAGAATTCTTTATATACTGGTGTATAGAGCCATTGAAATATGGAATGTAAATAATTACTGCCAATCTCTGGCTTGCCTTTCACTTTTTAAAAATATCTTTTAAAAAAGAGAAAATTGTGTTTCTAAATTATTAAGTATTTAATAGCAGAGAAAAATGAAAATTACCTTTAATTGCCATTAGGAATAGCCTAAAAGTATGACAAATTTTCATTTGTCCCTTTTTAAATTGTTCTGCTATACCTTTTCTGACTTCTCTTGAGTCAATTGAATGTTTTTAATTTCTTCTGTTCACTTCTTAATTATATCTCTTTGCAGTACTGTTTTAAACGATTACTACTGATTCACATTTCATATTTATAGATGTTTCAATAGTGTAATTCCTTATGCCTGTCCTCAATATTCCTTAAAAGACAGTTGTCTTTTAAGTCACTTGCAAGGAGAAGGAAAACAGTCTTTTCTGTTTACTGATTCATTAGACATTTACAGTTTAGTTCATTCCTTGGTATAGATCCATCATATATCATTTCTCTTCAACCTGACTGTCGAGCTTTTGTATTTTTTCTAGTCCTGGTGTGCTAGTGATAAATTCTCTCAGCTTTCATACATATGGATATAGAATTCTGTTTTAACATTTTTTTTCAACACTTAAGCATGACGTATTTTTTCTGACCTCCTTTGTTTCCATGGGAGTGAGCAGGAGTTCTTTCTTGAATGTTATGGATCATTTTCCTCTGGCTGCTTTCAAGGTTTTTTCTTCATACTTCTTGAACTTCTTATACTTGTATGTCAATGTTTTTCATCAACTTTTGGAAGTGCCCAGTGATTATATCTTCAAATATAATCCTTCCATTCTCATTTTGTTCTCTCCTGTGAACTGAAAATCTATCTCTGTCTGTCTGTGTGTCTGTCTAGCTATCTGACTATCTATCTATCTATCTATCCCCACCATCTATCTCTCTTTGTCTATTTTGTTGAGAACTGAGTCTTGTATCCCCCAAAAGATGTGTTCAAGTATTAATATGGTTTCCTGTTGGTGTGAACCCATTTGTAAAATGGGATGTTTGAAGATGTTATTAGTTGAGACATGGATTCATTTGTGAATAAGATCTTGAAAGATCCTATATAGATAAAGCCAACTTGAATTCATATTGCTGAATTCCTTATAAACAAAGACAATTCAGAGTTCATCAATAAGAAGTCAGAAGTTAATAGAAATCAGGAGTCAGAAGAAGCCAAAGTCGAAGGGGATCTCCACGTGATGGAGACAGAGAAGCAAGTTAAATAATCCCAGGGATTGCACAAGCCATCACTGAAACACTGCAGAATCTGGGAGAAAGCATGACCTCTGGTGACCTTAACTTTGGACTTCTAGTCTCCAGAACCATGAGACAATAGATTCCCATTGTTTAAGCCAATCCATTATGTGATATTTGTCATAGAAGCCATGACAAACTAAGACATATGACACACATATGCATATTTATATATACATATTGCAGAATGATTTGAATGATACCTCATTCAGTGTACATCTTATTTGAGTTGTGCTTTTTAGTTATTTCTGTTTGGTTCCTTTTTACAGTTTCCATTTCTCTGATATAATGTACTATATTTTCTCCCTCAAAATCATGTTCTGTTTTAATTATTTGCACATACACTCAAACTCTGAACATGTTTTAATAGCTGCTTTAAAGTTTTGTCTACTAAATTCAACATTTGGGAAAACTTGGGCTACATTTCTATTGACTGCTTTATTTCTTCATTATGAATAACAGTCTTAAAAATGTTAAATATCATGGTCAATACATTAGAAAGACTGTGAATTCTTTTTGCTTACCTGAAATGGTGTGGGTTTTTTTGTTGTTATTTTGCTTTGTTTTGGTTTTGATTTGTATCTGTTTTATGCTAATGAGAGAGAATATTTGGAAAACATTTGGGTTAGACGGATAGTGCTCTATGGATAGTGGCTGCACAGGATATTTGCTTGGAGAGCTAAAACAACAAAAACCATGCCTGGGTTGCATCACAGTCATCTATTATAATCCCCTTTGTGATTCTAATGCGCATCTAGAATTGATAAAAATTGAGTTACATTTAAACAACCCCGGATGTAATTTTAAAGAGTCAGGCATGTTAAAAATGCCATTTCAATGAATGTATGTTTGAGTTTTAATCAGGTCTGATAATGATAGATATAACTTAATATGGAGAATAGGTCACAGCTGGGGATGGAGACGGCTCTGGACTTGGAGCCAGAGAGATCTTAGGGAGGTTTTGTTAATAGTCCAACAAAGGGTAGTAAAATTTTAAATTAAGGCAGGAAAGGGGGAAGGGAAATATGTAACATATGGCATATTTGTAAAATAATATTGGATTTACTTTATGCCGAGTTACTGAGAAATATGCATTGAAATAATTGATATCGGATAACAGGTTTGATGGTGGCAAGACTGTTAAGTAAAGGGGGAAAAAGTAGGTTGGAGAGGGTGTGCAATGAAGATAGTGGCCTACTAAGTTTGTGGTACCTGTTGCACCTATAGGATGCCATTTCAATTAGGCCACCCTTCTTCCCTGAGTAGAGACTGCAGAAGTGCAGATATAGAACGTGTATTGAAGAATGTATAACTGATAGTTGAGAAAATAAAAAGGTTGAGAGCAGAACTCAGGAAGACACACACACACACACACACACACACACACACACACACACGGTTTACCAAGAAAGCTGAAAGAAGCTTAGCCAGTCAAATAGTGAGGAAGAGACTTTAGAAAGAGATGAGTAAAATAAGAACAGAGTACAATTGTGAAATCTAACAAAGAGAGTCTTCAAAATGGAGAAGACCATTACAAGGAAAAAAATCCACATTTTCAAGTAAGAAGAAGGCTAAAATTAGGCAAGTGGTCTTTCATTTAAAGCTTGATCGGTTACCTCATCGAGCTGTGACCATTTGAGGAAATGTCTTTTCCACTGTGTATCCATCCTTCTTGTTTTATTAGGTCTCCTGTCAGTTCAAGGGCAAATTGCTCTGTATAGAAAGGGGTTTTCCATGGTAACTGACCTCTGTAACTACTGAAGTGTGTTTGACAGGACTTAGCAACTCCATCAAAAGGGAAATGTCTGCAAATTGAAGAAAGGATTGAGAAATAAGCAGGGCAGTATAAAATTTATGTGCCAAATTTACATGATGTTCATGAGCAGGAGGTAAAATGGGTACAAATATGTGTGTGTGCACACGTGTGTGTGTTCATGTTTTGCCATCATGCAGCAAGCATACAGCTCACACTTTGTAAAAGCAGTCATGATTTTCCCTTGGCCTTTGGTAACTTACCCTAAAAATTAGAATTTTAATACCCCCAATTTTTGAGTAACACCAAAATAATGGCATTTTTGAAATGAAGATTTACTTTAGATATTAATTAGTAAAACACTTACGTCACAAATGGGAAACACAGAGGTGAGAAAACTTCATTAACACAGTCAGTTAACACAATATCATGGCCAAAACATTGGTTCCCTCATTTTTATTAATTGCTTATTTTAATTACCTTAAACATAGCCTGAGAGGAAGACAACTGAATCCCTGATGCCACTCCAAATATTTTCTGATAAACTAAGCACTGCTAAGAAGCATCTGAAAACATATTTAAAATGATATTATACTTACTTAGTGACATCTGAGATCAGATCATTTGTAGAGAGGAAGAGCAGATTAGACTAGGGGATAGTAGATATTTGTCTCTAAGGCAATATAAGCTACAGGAATGAAAGTAGAGAATCAAACTGTGATTTTAAATGAAAGTGAAACAAGAGCATGCAGCTTTTTTGTGTGAGCTGCATTATTGAGTATGATTGAGCAATCTTGTTGGACTTTTATTTCTGTCCCATAGTGATATCTTGTAAATTTTCAAAGACAAATTTTAACACAATTTAGATTACAGAAAATTATATGTTGGAGATAGCCACCTGAATATTTTGGGATGCCAAGTATATCTTAATAAAATGCATTTTTTCCCTCAAAATATCAACGTTTGAATTCTTTGGGCATGCTGTTTGAATATATGCATAAATCAAATGAAAGTCTCTACATCACTTTGATGTAACGACTAGAGGTAAATTTCAATATTCTAGATTTTGTAAGTTTCTCATTGTAAAGAAATGACCAATGTTAGACACTTATATTGCATTTTGTATTGCCGATGAAACTAATGACATCTTACGTAATTCATCACTCCATTTTTCTGTGTTTGCTCCAAATTCTTCCAAAAGTTATTTGAGGTAGCTTACATTAGAGAGGAGGGTGTAATAGAATGAAAATATTTAATCCAGAAAAAAATAATAAATGAAGTATGGGAAGGGCATAAGATGTGAGAATATTCAACTATTGTAGTTGAAGGTGGCTCTGCAAATAAATAAAAAATTTTGTCTCTAAGCATCCTCGTAAGGATACGGGGATTCATGTTTTTATATGTATTGTTTCATTTGTGCATAATTTTCAGTATTTTAGATAGGAAAATGGAGATACCCTGTGATAGTGTGATGGGAAAGGATTTAAATCAGAGTTATCTTGACATCCAAGCAGCTGTTCCTCTCACTACAAAGTGATGGTTGTACTCTTTCCCCTCCACTTCTCAGTGCCCTTAACTTAACTTCCTTCATATGTAGTACCTCATACATAATGGAGGTCTGTGTTTGCAAAGAACTTCACAGTTCTTGAAGACATTTCTGGAAGCTTGTTTATCCTTTCAATTGTCTTAAAGTTTCAGGACCCCAGAAAACTGAGGCTCAAAGAAATTGAAAGTGGTGTACTGAATGTCATAGGACTAAACAGTAACCAAAAAGTATTTCTGGAATTTCTGATCTTGAAGAAAGTAGCTTTCTAATGGGGGTAAAACTCAAATGTCATCAACCTGATAATTAGATGAGATTTTCTACATCAGGTCATTCAATACTGCTTGGCTATGGAGATTCAGTGAAAAAACATGCAAGGATTAGAAAATGTTTGCTTTTGCAATGTCAGTTCGAATGTGCTTGCACAAAATGATGACAGAGGCAGTAGGAAGGAGAAATAAACTTAAGTTGAATATAGTTAAGACTAGTTGTTGGCAGAATTATCTCTGAAACTTAATATGTGAAAAGTAATAATAAGTACACAGTTCTCTATATCTATAGCATTCCTGTACCCTCCTCAGTATGCTTTGTCTTGCTTTTATTGTCGAGAAAATCACAGACACAGCTCAGAACATTTTGCTGAGTCCTGAGTTTGATAAAAGCTAATTGCAGTTGATTTAGCATTCAGAAATATAAACTGCTGTCTCTTCACCCATGGACAGCATCAGCTACACACCAACACATTCTCCTTTCCCACACATTTCAACACATCTTGTAGATGAGACATCTTTATTGCCAGAGGTTTTTGAGATATGCTCTCTTTAATATTAAAAATATATAATTCATTGGACTTTCTTTAATCTCCTGATTAAGGAGAGCAAAGCTGCATCCAAATTCATCAGCCTTATGTCAACCAATCGTTTTAATTCACCCTCCTAGAACACATATAGGCTGTTTTAATTTATTTTCCTCTCATAGCCCAGACACCGAGATTTCCTTCATTTGGATCTGACTTTTCCTTTGCCTAAGGCCACAGCTTTATTTGTAGAGCTTTTCTCCCCCTTCTTAAGTCTCCTTTCTCTAGAAACACACCTCTTACTAATATGGTCTTTAAGAGAGTGTTTGAATATAATCCATTACTAACTTTTTTGTAGTACTGAGGAATAAAGGCTACTTGGGGAAGTAAACTCAGGGGGATATAGAATCTACCTTTATAACTTTTGGGGTGGACATGGAGCAGTTCATGGAATCCTTGCAACAATGCCTTACAATTGTCTTTTTTGAAAAAAAATTTTTGGCATGGGCAGGCACCAGGAATCAAACCCAACTCTCCAGCATGGCAGGCGAGAACTCTGCCACCGAGCCATCATTGCCCGCCTCTTACAATTGTCATTTTGAATAGCTACTGAATTATAGTTAGATACAATTATTCTAATCTTGTATTGGGTTCTAATAAATGTTTCTCATTAATGGCAGTTCAAGGACAATAAAAATAGTTGTTCCACTTCCACACTGGGTGCAGAAATCTGGGAAGTGCATTGTTCCATCATAACAAAGTCTGATAATAAAAATGTGTCTGTTCATCATAGTATTTTTCTACATGATAAAACAAAGAATCTTCAATAGAACTGCTTAATCTAACAAATGAGTTTAGTAAGTTAGGATGTGGGGTCAATATTATGTATTAGCAATGAAAAATTGAAAACAGAAAAAAAATTTTTAAAGACTACCATTGACAATAGCCCTGAAGACTTGAAATGCTGAAGAATAATGAAAGTCTCTGCAAACAGGCACGTATGGGTTTTTTAAATATGCAAGTTTCCATTTTGGGGGGTGGGGGTTGTTACATAGCACAAATCAGCAATACCATTTCTAGATTTAACCCAAGGTGCATCAAAATAATTTTTAGCTTATTTTCCATTCAAAATTTTAAATTAGAATAAACATCATGGTAGGGGAAATATAAGGCTTTGAGTGAAAGAGATAGGGGAAGTCCCAGGTTTTTTCAAGTGTTTTTCATCTAAATGACTCTGGCCTTTTGTTGGGTCTGCCTTTGTTAAGAAACTATGTCTTGCACATGTACCCCCTATTTCTGGAAAACACACTCCCCTTAGAAGGTTAGTGGAGTTGTATGGATTATGTGACAGATGTTATTGTACTTGAATTCTAATAGTATATCTTCTTTCTTAATGCCCTCCATCTGAGTGTTCCTTCTCTTTTTCCCCCTTCTTTTCTTTTTTACTTCATAGAGCATCATTCTACCAGGCCACTCAGCACAGGAGGAGGGCACACAGGGAAATCCTAAACTCTACATAAAAAGAATGTCAATTGACAATGTTATTGGCCACCACTTCATTACTGTATTTTACTGTTATGGCATTACTGTGAATAGATTTGTGAATACATTAATTGTAATGTGAATACATTTACTCCCCCCTCTCCTGCCCATTGGGAAACCTTGGGTAAGATGATTAATGCCTCTGGGTCTCATAGTATTAATATATGTAAAAATACTTCATTAACTGGAAAGCTCTATAGAAATGGAAAATATCATATTTGGTTCTGTCAATATTTTTAAGCATCTGTTATTTGCAAGGAGTTTTATGGCTTCCCAGCGGACCCTGAAGAGTTGATGTGTATGAATTTGGGGGTGGAAAGAGGATTCATTGGATAAGGAGAATTAGAACGTAGAAAATTAGAATAAGATATGTGTTAAAATGGTTGCATGTTCAAGTACTGTAGGAAACCAAACCCAAGGTAGAACTAGAAAGATTCAAAAGAGAGAGGGCTTGAATTTATGCTTACAAATATAAAGCTTTTTTGTGTGTGGGATTCTTGGGAAAGGAAAACAATTCTGACAATCTGTGTAAGATTGGAAAAAGATGGAGGAAAGAGAAGTGCCGGAACTTCTGAGAATATTTTAGAGGTGGAAAATAAGAAGCATTTCTCAGAAGAACCACCAAATAGTGCCAACAATCAGTAACCCAGAGAGTGTAGGGTCTGGGAACAGACTTATGTTCAAGAGTACCTGCTTGGTGATGGGTTTTTTATGGGCCAGACAATGGGGTGTCATGAGACTATAAGGAAGGTATGTTGGCAAGACTCATATCTGTATCTCAGAAAATTCCTATTCATTACTTCATAATCAGTGTCTAGGAGAAGATAAAATCTTTGCAATTTCAATGGATGGCATGAAATTATTAAGGTCAGCAGGAACTCCACTGCCAGTTTGGTTGTGTAGGCTGAGTGATCGGTATTTGTGGCAACTATTTTTGACACTGTCTGCTAGGTCCAGTGATACACATACATTAATTGACCACTAGTATGACGCCTACCAAAAAATGCTGTTACTGTCTTCAGTGACTATAAATTCCACGAAGACAGGCACCATGTCGATTTTACTTATGATGTTATTCATAGTACTTGAGACAATGCCTGACATATTTTCTTTGTTATAGCAGCTTTATTCAGTTATAATTCATACACCATCGAATTCACCCATTTAAACTGTACAATTTAATGGCTTTTAGTGTATTCCCTGAGTTATAAAACCATCACTGCTCTCTGATTACAGAATATTTTCATCACCCCAAGGAAGAAGACACACATTATGGTCACTTCCTATTCTCCCCATGCTCTAGCATTTGGCAGCCATTAATCTATTTTGTATTTCTGCGATTTTGACTATTCTAGACATGTCATATAAATGGAAAAGGCAGTATGTGGTCTTTTCTACCTGGCTTTTTGATGGCATGAATTTTCAAGGTTTCTCCATGGCATAACATGTTTCAGTATTTCATTCATTTTTATGGTCAAATAGTAAAAATATGTTTATCCATACATCACTTGATAGACTATTAGGTTGCTTCTCATGGGACTAGTAAGTGTGCCAGTTTGAAGTGGTCTTATACTCCAGAAAAGCCAAGTTGTTTAATCCTCATTTAATATTGTTGGGTGGGAACTTTTTTTATTGTTTCCATGGAGATGTGTCTTCACCCATTCAAGAGGGAACCATTCTGAAAGGAGCCAACAGAGACCACACAGCCAGAAACCTTTGGAGATGCAGAAGGAAAATGCACCCAGGGAAGCCTTATGAAATGAGGGGAGAAAGCTAGCAGATGTCGCCATGTGCCTTCCCAGCTGACAGAGATGTTCTGGACCGTATTGGCCTTTCTTGAGTAAAGGTAACCTATTGTTGGTGCCTTACTTTGGACATTTTCATGGCCTTAGAACTGTAAACTTGCAACTTCATAAATTCCCTTTCTAAAAGCCTTTCCATTCTGGTATATTGCATTCCAGCAGTTTTAATAAACTAAAATAGTAAGAATTAACCTTCCCATGAATTCGTTTGGAGGAGTGAAATTGCTGGTTCATGTGGTAAATCTATGTTTAATCAACTGCTCGGGTGTTCTACAAAGTTGTTGCACTACACTAAAACTCAAACTGCAATATGTTAGGGTTCCAATTTCTCCATATTCTCACCAATACTTGTGACTGTCTGTCTTTTCATTCTCTACTCATCCTAGTAAATGTGAAATGGCATTTCATTGTGGTTTTTATTTGAATTTTCCTAATTACTAGTGCTGTTGAACATCTTTTTGGGTGCTTATTGTCTGTTTATATCTCTTCTTTGGAGAAATGTGTATTCCAATTCTTTGCCAAGATTTAAATGAGATTTCTTTTATTGTTGAGTTGTCAGTTTTTTTCTATATTCTGGTTCCCAGTCCCTCATTAGATACATGATGTGCTGGTGCTTCTCCTATTCCGTCAGTTGGCTTCTCCCATCCTTGATAGTGCCACTTTAAGTAAAAATGTTTTTAATTTTGATGACATCCCATTTATCTACTTTTTCTTTTGTCACTGTGCTTTTGATGTCATATATTTAAAAAACTGTCTAATAAAAGGTCATACAAATTGACACCTATGTTTTCTTAGAGTTTTATACTTTTAGAACTTGCCTTTAGAGCTATGATCTGTCTTTCTACATGCTGTGAGATCAAGATCAAAATTCGTTCTTTTGCATGTGTATATACGGCCATATTAACCCCATTTGTTGAAAATAATATTCTTTCCCATTGAATTGCCCAGGTGCCATTTTAAAAAATCAAGTGACCATAAATTTGAGGGTTTCTTTCTGGACTATCAATTATATTGCATTGATGTATATGTGTGTGTGTGTGTGTGTGTCTGATGTGTGTGTGTATGTACTTATGTCAATGCCATACAGCTTTGGTTATCATAGCTTTATAATAAATTTTGAATTTGGGAAATGTGAGTCCTCCAACTTTGTTTTATGTTCCAAGATTGGTTTGGGTATTCTGAATCCCTTGCATTTTCATGCATAGTTTAGAATCAGCTCATCAATTCCTATAAAATAGCCAGCTGAGATTTTCATAGGGGTTGCACTGATTCTTTAGAAAATATTGCTATCCTAACTACAGTAAATCCTCTGACCCATTAACAATAGAATATCTTTCCATTTACTTAGATTTTCTTTATTTTTTTTAACAGTGTTTTGTAGTTTTTGGTGCACAAGTATTGCAATGCTTTTGTTAAATTTATTCTTAAGCGTTCTCTAATTTTTATTGTAAATTGAATTGTTTTCTTCATTTAATTATCAGATTGCTCAATGACTGTGTATGAAAGTATAATTGCTTTTTGTAGTTGATCTTACATATTGTGCATTGATATTTTGCATATCTTTCATTGTATCTTATATTTTGTATATTGATATTGTGTCCTGCAACTTTGCTGATCTTGTTTATTAGTCCTATAATTTTCTTTGTGGATTCCCTAAAGAAATTTTATAGGCAGTATCATGTCATCTTTGAATGAGATACCTTTACTTATTCCTTAACAATCTGGATGGCTTTTATTTCCTTTTCTCTTCTAATTGTCCTAGCAGCAAAACAGTGTTGAAGAGAAGTGGTGCGAGCAGACATTCTTGTCTTGTTCCTGTTTTTAGGGGGCAAAACTTTCATGCTTTCACCATTAGGTATTTATGTGGACTTTATCAGGTTAAGAAAGTTCCTATCTATTCTTAGATAACTTTTCTCTTGGTTATTTCAAATACATTTTCTGCATCTATTTATACGGTCACATATTTTTACTTCTTTGTTTTAATAATGTGATCAATTGCTTTAAATGGATTTTTCATATTTCTTGAATTTTAGCATAAATCCCACTTTGACATGATATACAATTTCTTCTATCTTTTTTATGCATCCTGTTTGCTACTATTTTGTTGAAGACATTTGTGTCTCTAGTCATAAGTATATTGGTTCATAGTTTGTTCTTCTTGTGATGTCTTCATCTGGTGTTGGTAGCAGGGTAATCCTGGTATCATAATATGGATTGATAACTTTCCCTCCTCTTCTATTTTGCATTCCTCTAAATATCATAATTTTCATTGAAAATTGGACATTTCAAATCATGTATTTGGCAACTTTGGGAATCAGACTGCTCCCACCTCGCTTTTTTGCTACTGTTTGTTGTTTTTCTTTTGTTGTTATTTGTTTGTTTAGTGGATTACCTTAACTAAGTTTATAAAATCTGTGCTCTATTAATTGTGACAAATCTTACTTCATTAGCATTGTGGTTAGCTAATGAGTGGGCAGAGAATTCTTTAAATGTCTTGTATCAATAGGTCCTTAGCCAACGGTCTCCATGTCCATGTTAAGGCACATTTTCAATACCTCAGCAGCCTACAACTTTTTCTTAGATTTCAGTTCCTAATTGTGCAGAACCTCAAGGTAATCTAGAGGTAAAAGATTATAACTTTTGAAGGATTTTCCTGGACATGCACACAGCATTGCACATTCACATGACCTTCTAGAGTCCCCGGGATATGTTAGAACTTTTTAAAGCCACCCATGGAAATCTCAATCCTCAACTATTCCATTTTAGTTTTATATTTAACTTTTTGTTTGTCCTATTTTTCCTGCATCAAGGCAGCTGCAATATTAAACATTTGCTACTGATTGTTTTTGGCAAATATCCTAGGGAAAAAGCTCTTCACATTGAATGAACTTTTATAAAGTAAAAAAATACATATATATATAAATATGTATGTAGCAGATCCATTAAGTAGGAGCCCCAAGAAGGTGCCAGTTAGCTTAAATACTGATAAAATCTGGGAATGGACTTTTTTAGGAGCTCCATACACATTCTGTTCTTTCCAATGACTATTAGGCTACTGCTTTGTACAACTGCTATAGTTTTTAAAATACTGATTTTTCAAGGCTGGGGTGATAAGACATGGTAAAATGCCATGAGACTCACTTTTTAGACCATTTTTATCAAATAAGTGCTTCTTGGTTTATTGCCACCCTACGTATGTATAATTTCTAGAATTTTGAAAGCATTGATTCCATTTTTTTCAGTGTTTTAATTGCTTTTCTGGAGGAATGGGTTTTAGAGATCTTACTCTGCCATTCCAGAAATGCTCTACCCTGAAATATACATGCACACATATACACACATGTCACACATGTATGCATGCATATACATATTTATTAAATGAATCAATACAAATAATGAAGACTGACCAAATGATATGCCAGTTTTCCTTACCAGATTTTGTCAGTACTTGATTTAACTGACTAACTTGAATCCACCTATTACTCCTATTCATTTTACTTGACAGAGTTCACTCGCTGTGAAGAACTTTTCTCTAGGATGTTTGTTGAAAACATAAATGCACCATAACTGTAACTTTATAAAAGGTTTAGATATAGAATTTCTAAATCTATTACCTCAGACATATTCTCCACCTTCCTCTTTCATACCACTGATTTATTTTAGCCAAGACTTGGCTAAAAACATTTCTTTTCACTCTGGTTACAAATCCAGGGAAAATCAGCAGTATAGGGTTTCCAATCCAGTATAATTCCAGAGTTTTCAATTCTTATTTAACCCTAGAAATCTCTTTTTAGATACTGAAATCCATTCAAGCTTCTCCCATCTACTATTCCATAAGCACTATTGTTATATGTGTTCAGCCCTTCTTGTAGTCCATATGCAACAATCTGATAAGATACATTTGACCCATGCTCTTTTTGAAATGCAAATTATGGGAAGAGAGAATTTGGTCCAGCAAAGTCCCTATTGAAGAAATACATTCTGAGGACTTTGGTTCTGAAAAAACAAAGCTAGAAAGCATGTATGGTTTTCAGGAAGGAACCACTTGGAGAGAGCCACAGGAGTGAAAATGAGTATTTTCTGTTAGGGAGTACAAAGGGATAAAGCTAGAAAAACAAAGGCATTTGTTATATGAGAAAAGCACTTTCTGTGTTGCAGCCAGACATAGGTTGTAGAGTGTGTATAGAGTGGGGTTGGTGAATATTTTGAAAAATTTAAATGGTCTTAACTCTTTTGCATTATTGGATTCATGGCCTTTTCTCTCTAGTTCTTAAGAAGCATACTCTACTTATGCATGGGGCTGGGTTGTAGGGTTGTTACAATAAGATTTGAACAAGAATAAAGCATTAATATATAGCTTTTGATACCTAAAATTATATTCTGCATAAATGTAATAATTTAGAATTCTATGCTTTGACAGATCAAAATTTCAAATTTTTCATATGGTTTTTAAAAATATATATACAAGACATTGGCATGCAGGACTTATATTTGATATTTCTTTCTTAAGTGAGAAGATACACCAATGATAGCATAGATATTACATGCAGAGATAAAAAGTATGAATTCAGCCTCATAAATCATGTTGAAGTATGCAAATAACAAGTGAAACAGAGGAAGAAAAGAATGTAAATAGGTATGAGGGTTGTATTTTTATTCTTGTCTTCCAATTTATGCCTAAAATCTAGAGGGAAAGCAAGTTAGGAAATAGCCTGAATGGCATGAGAAACCCAAGGTTAGAAGATATCTTGTAATGCTTTCAGTTTAGATGATCTAAATAGTGATATCTTCTCCTTATACCAAATAATGAGTAGAAACATAAATTCCTGAGGAACTCTTGATTAGATGGAAGGAGATATTTAGTTTAGCTCTCTTAGTTCATTGTTGTTCCTTTATATCATTGACTTAGCCCAGAATTTATTGCATGCCCCTTTGATGGAAATAAGAAAATTAACTGGACCCTGGTGGAGAAGTTTGCTAGAGGAAAATATGTAAAAGGGTCAAACATGCTTGTCGCTGAGTTCAGCAGGTTGGAAATCCTAGGGTAGGATTGTATGACAGTCACAGCTAGACCTTTATGCATGCTGTAGGTAGGGGCAGGCCAAGCTAGACAGATAAGACTACTGACCCTTGAATAAGGTAAGAAAAGCCTGGGCTGAGTTACACCAGTTTCAGACTTCAGCAGCAAAAGCCAAGAGCAGATAACTGCTCTACCTTAATTGTATCAGTTCAGGGAACATACCATCCTAACCAGTCTGTAAGACTTGTGGGGAAGAAGATACAGCCTAATGCATGGAACCCTTTATCTTCCAGTGTGATGAGGACACGATGAAATTCTACTATAGACTGAGTTGCTATTTGGGGAAGAGAAAACAGAGGAGGCCAAATCTGAAAGGAAGAGGATGTGCCAGGAGAAACTGTCATTTGATAATGACTATTTAAACCAACTCCCACAGAGAGTTGAATTTTGAATACACTGAATGATTAAATTACAAAGAATCTTTATAATCTTAATAATGGAAGACACTGCAATGTTGTTTTTTGGGAAGTTTAAATTACTATCGCTACCCAGCAGGGTATAAGAACTAATGGGCAAATATTAAAATAGATCTACAGAATAAAGAGCTACATTTTCTCTGCACATTTAATTGTAATTTGAATACATATGTCACATTGCTATAAACAGTAGATTAAGCTTAGGAGCACAGAGTGTGAATCACTGTTACATGAATATGCAAAAGAATGGACACAGATTTGGAGAGAACAATGGAAAGTCCACAGACAACTCAGGAACTTCCTTTTTCTTCTTCATATGTGGATGTTGGGTGCAACTTTTAGTGGAATATTGATGCCTTTTAAAAAGAATGCTATAATTTACCATCGCCACCAATACATCATGACTCTCCTTTACACTATTTGTTATTTAGATTTTATAGGAAACACTCTCCTTTCCAATTTAGAGCCATCACTTTGCAGATAAGCACCAGATTTCTTGGGGGTGAAGCATGTGTACCCTTCAACTTGCTCTAGAATAATGAACATCCCACCATTGTCTCACTCCTCTTCTAGATTTAAGATCATTAAAAAAATTTCTGTACTGTTGATGTAGGGTAGAAGAGAAAGATGGATAAGAGATAAGAGTGAGAGATAATATTTTGACATTTTTTTTATATTGGTATGTTATTCTCTGTCTTTGCCTGTCTTTCTCTGTCGCCATTTCTTGTTCTCTCTTCTTCTCTCACTGCATCTCTTTTCTCTGTATTTCTCCAATTCTGTAAACAACTTATCCTCATATTTATTTTCTTTTGAATTCCTTGTGCCATGAAATAGTTGAACTGGTTATTTTGATAGCACTTATTTCAAATAGATTAGGTTAAAGTGTAAAATGATGCTGACTATTTGGAAGTGCTTTCTGATAAGGCTTAACATGGAAATTTATTAATCACATAAATTACATTATTGAAACTCCTCTGGCTATAGGCAGTATAATAGAGATTTACATGTGTTCTTTTATCAGCTCACATAAGTACTGTCTCAGGTAAGTATTATATATCCTATGTACAGTTGAAGACATTGAATTTCATGGACATCAGGTAATCATCCCAAAGTTATATAAGGAGGAGGAGGAGAGACTTAAGATTTGATGGCTGGCTTTATTTCTGCTATTTTGCTTGTTTTTTTGCTATAAGTACCATGAAAATTTGGTGCTCTGTTTCTCCTTTATTCCTCCTTTTCTCTTAAGTGGATAATTTCTAGTATATCATTTAATTTCTTTTAAAAATTTTAGATATGTTAATTTATTTTCTTACTGTTTGCTCTAGGGCTTAAAATATACCTTTTAACTTATCATAATTGATTTCAGATTTATAATATTATTCTAGTAAGATCATTTTTATTTAGGTCAATTCTCTCTTCTCCTTTCTGTTGTGATACATGTTATATCTTATATGTTATAGACTCACTAGTATATTGTTATGTTTATTGCTTAGTGTAATCATATGTTAATTGAAGAAGACACTAAGAAACTAAGATGACAGTGGAGAAAATGTATTAATGTTTTTTATATTAACCTTCTGTTTTAGTTTGTTAACCTGCCAGAATGCAATATACCAGAAATGGAATGGCTTTTAAAAAGGGAATTTAATAAGTTACAAAGTTTACAGTTCTAAGGCTGAAAGAATGGCCAAATTAAGGCACCAACAAGAGGTTACCTTCCCTCAAAAAAGGCTGATGGATCTGGAACAACTTTATCAGCTGGAAAGTCACATGGCTGGCATCTGCTGGTGCCTTGCTCCTAGGCTCTATTGCTTTCAGTCTCTGTTCCTATGGGGGTTCCTCACTTTGCTTCTCCAGGGCTGGCTTTCATCTCTTGGCTTCCCTTGACTCTCTCTAAGTTCTGGTTTGCTTAACATCTCATGGTGAGACTTGCTGGGCTCCAAGCATCTCCACATATCCATGTCTTTGTTCTTTGCCTGTCAGCTCTGCTCTGAAGTTTGTGTCAGCTCTCTCTGTGTCAGCTCTAGGGTTCCTTCAAAATGTTGCCTCTTTTAAAGGATTCTAGTTAACTAATTAAGACCCATCTTGAATGGGTAGAGTCACATCTCATCTAATTAAAAGGTCACACCCAGAATTGGGCATGCCACGTCACCATGGAGATAATCTGATAAAAAGTTTCTGACCTACAATACTGAATCAGGATTAAAAGAAATGGCTGCCCCCACAAAATAGGATGAGGATTAAAACATGGCTTTTCTGGGGTACATAAGGAATTCGGTGGGGTACACTGTCTCATGTTACCATTTCCTGTAATTTCATTTCTTCCTGTGGATTTCAATTACACTCTGGTGTCTCCACCTTACTCCATTCTCACATCTTTCCTTTCCCTCTCTTCCATTGCTATAGTCCAGTATATTAAGCTGTATAAATTCAATTTTATAAGCTTCAGTCTCTGGGATTGTTCTTTTAAGTAAATTAAGATGAGAAAAGAGAAGTATATAATTATGCTGACTTTCTGAAGTCATTATCCTTTCCTGCACTCTCTGTTTGTGTGTGTGTCTATGTGTGTGTGTGTATTCAAATAGCTACCTGTCCTTTAATATTTCTTGAAAGGAAGATCTGCTAATAATATTCTCCCAGCTTTTAAAAATGGGATACAACTAAGCGGTGCTTAAAGGTATATTAATAGTTGCAAATGACTTTATTAAAGAATAAAATGATGTAAAATCAGTAACCTAAATTTCCAATTTAGGGAACAAGAAAAGAAGTGTAAAGTAAACACAAAAAGCAAGCAGAACAAAAGAAATAATAAAGATTAGAGCAAAACTAAATAAATAGAAATAAAAAGTAATAGAGAAAATCAACAAAATTGACAGACTTTTAGATAGACTTACCAGGAAAAAAAGAGAAAAGATGCAAGTTTATAAAATTGGTAGCAAAAAAAGGATATCACTTTGACCATACACACAAAAAACAGAAATATAAAAGATTACTATGAACAACTGTGTGGCAAGAAATTAGATAACTTATACAAAATGGGCATATTTCTAGAAAGGCAAAATCTGCTGCAACAGCTGCAAGACAATTGAATGTATCTCTGAATATACCTAAAACAAGTGAAGAGATTGGATCAGTAATCTTAATTGCACAAAGAAAAGCCTAGATCTATATTAGATCACTGGCGAATTTCTAAAAGCATATGAGGAAAAACTATCAACAATTTTTCACAAAATATTCCAGAAAATAGCAGAGAACGGAACACTTCCCACTTAATTCTACACAGTCAGCATTACCTTCATGCCGAAATCAGGCAAAAGATCACAGAATAAAACAAAACAAAACAGACTACACACCAATACTGCTTATGAAGAGAGATGTAATGATTCTCAAATAAATGTTGGCAAACTGAATCCCGCAACATATTAAAAGGATTATATACTTCTAACAAGTGTAAGTTTTCCAAAGATGAAACTTTGGTGTAATATCAAAAATCAATCAATGTACTATACCATATAAATAAGGGGGGAAATTTGTGACCATTTCCATTGATATAGTAAAATTATTTGACAAAATCCAATGCCCTTTCATGATAAAAAACACTGAAGAAATTAGGAACAGAATGAACACTTTCATCCTAATGAAAGGCATCAGCAAAAAGCCAGTAGTTAATATAATACTTCATGGTGAAAAATTGAATATTTTACTACTAAAATCAGAAACAAGATAAGGGTGTTCAGTCTCACGATTTTGATTCATCATTATACTGGAGATTCTAGTCAAGTCAAGCAAATGAAATAAAAGTCAACCAGATTGGAAAGCAAAAATTAAAGTATCTCTGAAAATGACATATATAATTGTACATATAAAATTCCAAAGATCCACTAAAGCATATTACGAATAATAAACAGGTCCAGCAAAGTTGCATAATATAAGCTCAATATCCAAAAAATCAAATGTTTTTTCTATATACTAGCAATAAGCAATCTGAAAGGAAATTAGGAAACCAATGTCATTTTCAATAGCACTAAAAATAAAAAATAAAAAACATTGTCCTGCCTTTATAGGGTTTTTGTTTTAGTGACTGTAGGATTTCTGATGATCTAGCCACAGTAACATTCTGCGCATCTATGACCCTGGCTGAGTTATAGAGTGAAAATAGGCACCTGGCAAAAAGTCAGAAAACATGGGAAGGAAAAGGAAAAAAATATATAAAATTAAATTTCACAAAAGAACTGGAAGACTTCCACACTGAAAATGGAAAAATATTGCATAAAAAAATAAGAGAAGGTCTATATAATTGGAGAAAATGTCTATGTCCATGTATCAAAAGACAGTATTGCTTAGTGGAAATAGTTGCCAAATTTATCACAGCCCTTATCAAAGTTTTTCTTAATTTTCCTTGCAGAAATTGAAAAGCTAATCCAATATCATATGGAAATCCAAGGGACCCAGAATACACAAAACAATCCTGAAAAACAAGAATGTACAGGGAGGACTTCCACTTCTATATTTTAAAATTAACTCAGAGCTACATTAATCAAGATTGCGTGGTATTGGCTTGTAATGAAATACAGTATTGTTACATTTATGTAAAATTAAGAGTACCAAGATAAATCCTAACATTTATACTCAGTTGATTTTTTAACAAAGGGGGTGATAAATTCTGTGGGAAAGAGCATTCACCAATGCTGGGACAGATGGATATCCACTTGCAATTTTGAACTTCTGTCTCACACCATTAACAGAATTAACTCAAAATGTATTACTGATTGAGTAAGAGGTAAAACTATAAAACTGTAGAAAACATGGGAGTAAATACCCATGACTTTGGACCAGGCAATTTTATCTGATCAGAAGCAGAAGATAAAGTAGTTAATAGGACTTCATCAAATGGGAAAAACATCTGTGCTTCAAAGAACACGTAATAATGTGAACAGGCTACCCTCATAATGGGAAAGTTATTTACAAATTATATATCAGACAAGAGACTTATGTCCAGAGTACCTAAAGAGTTATTGCAATTTAATGATAAAATGACAAATAACCCAATTTAAAATAGGCACTTTATGTGAATAGACACATGTCCCCAAAAGATATATTAATGGTAAGTTGATAAGCACATGAATGCTCAGCATCATTGATCATTATGAAATTGTAGATCAAAACAACGAGATACCTCTTCAAACTGATTAGAATTGCTGTAATTAAAAGACAGATAAGTTTTGGTGAGGATGTAGAGAAATTAGGATGTTCAAACATTACCTCTGGGAATGTAAAATAATACAGCCACTTTGGAAGATGTTCAGCATTTCTTCAAAATGTTTAACATCAAATTATCATATGAGCCAAACCTCTAGTCCTAGGTATCTACCCAAGGATAATGAAATATGTGTATATTCATGCAAAAATCTGTATATAAGTGGTCATAGCAACATATACAGAATAGACATAATGGAAGTGCTCCAAATGTCAACCATCTATTAAGTAGATGAACAAAGTGTGGTATGTTCATACAATAGAATGCAACCATAGGAAAGATTAATTACTGATTCATGCTATGACATAAATGAACATGAAAAGCATATTTTCCAGTGAAAGGAAATAGCTGCAAAACACCACATCTTGTTTTATGCCATTTATATGAAATGCCCAGAACAGGTAGATTTATAGAGAGGAAATAGAGAGATGTAGTCCCAGGTGTGCAAGAGATGGAAATGGGTCATGCCTGCTAATTTTTAAAAATTATTTTTATTGAGAAATATCCACACACATAGAGTCCAACCATATTATACAATCAGTGGCTCACAATATCATTACATGGTTGTATATTCATCACCAATATCATCTTCAGAACATTTGCATCACTCTAGAAAAAGGAATAAGAAGGAAAAAAAGAACTCATACATCCCATACCCCTTAACCCTCCTTTTCACTGATGCACAGTATTTCAATCTATCCAATTTTTACTCTTGATCTCCCCCTATTATTTATATTATCCTTTTTTAAAAACTCATCTGTCCATACCCCAGATAAAAGCAGCATCAGACACAAGGTTTTCGCAATCACACAGTCACATTGTAAAAGCTATGCTGCATATATTTGTAACTGTTGCCTCTTATCTGCCTTAACATGCCCTGACATATCCAGACATCTCTTGTTCTTGCAAGCCTTGCTATTCTAACCCCCTGCCTAGCAACTCCTGAGCATATATCGCACCACCTTTTCACCTCTTCTTCATTAGACCATGTACACTCCTCACCTCACCACCCATTATAATATTCAACACACCTCCTAGCCAATCCACATCCTATACGACACCATACCAGCTGCCCATCAAAGTTTCTTCACCTCTAATTAACTCCCCCTCACCAACCCTATATATTCTTTGTGTTTCCTCCTGTCGGGGTCTTAGCCTGTAAGCCTTGCCAGCCAGCTAGGTCCCGCGAGCCCTATGCAATAAATTACTGCTATTATTCTTTAGTCTCGGTTTATTGTGCTCGCGCGCCCTCCAGACCTTCGAGCCCCGTGGTCTCGGCTGACGCCGCTCTCCGGCCGAACCACATCCGAGGACGAGACCCCAGTGCGGTCGGGCTAGGCAAGCCCCAAGCCGCAAAGCTATATAGTTATATAATCTTCTTCAAGAATCAGGGCTGCTGGAACACAGTTCAATAGTTTTAGGTATTCCCCTCCAGCCATTCCAACATACCATAAACTAAAAAGGGGTTTCTATATAATGTGTAAGAATAACCTCCAGGATAACCTCCTGACTCTGAAATCTCTCAAATGCCTGTTAATTGGTACAAGCTTTCTTAGAGGTATAATGTCAGTGTTGTAAAATAGATTATAGTAATGGTTGAATAGCTCTGCAAATATACTAAAAATCTTTGAACTGTATCCTTTGCAAATTATATACAATAAAGCCATCTAAATTGTCATTTTTTTCATTGTTTATAGATAGTCATGCAATCCTACAGCAGATCATACCTGTCCATTCTTCACAAATGAAATGATTTAGACTGCTGATTAAACAAAGAAGGGGGGTTTTCTGAGGCTTTTGTTTAAAAAAGGTAATTTAATTCTGTAATTCAACTTGGAGTTTTAAAGTATGAGTAATGAACTTTGTTAGATGCTATCATAAATACATGCCCTGGAGAACAAAACCATGCAAATGCAATTATAACTCATGGTGGACAGGTTGATTATAATGAGGGAAACAGAAAGAGTCAACGTCGAATGGACCTTGAAGAATGAACTGAACTTAGCGATGGTAAGGTTGGCAACAGTTATGCCAATTAAAGTGAGCAATAAACAGTATAAGCAAGTCTGACCGGGTAGAAAATTGACATATAATCTAAATGTAAGTAGGAATCAGATCTGAGAGCACTTGAAAGCTTGTTTTATGTACTAAAATAATGACAATTTTATTCTCCAAACTTCTAGAAGACTAACAACTTGGTGTCTTTCAATGGAAATAATCAGGGATGGTTTGGTAACACACAGCTTTTTTCTACCATGATCATACTGGAGAGTGTCACACATTTGGGATGAAGAGTTGGAATTAAGGAAAGCGAAAAAGAAATAGTGTAAATGTTTATGGTATGCAGCACAATACTTTTCCTTAAAACCTAGAATTTTCAGTAAAGTTACTAAACAATTGTGATCAAGAGCATGATTAGCTTTTTGGTGGAAAATGATGCAAAACCTGGGTCTTTCCACTGGTGATAAGAGCCGTGAGTTGCAAACTTGCAAACAAAGATTAGAATGTAAGTTCAATTATTAAATTATTTGGAAACATTTTAATTTGCAAATATTGTAACTCAAATATCTGAGAATCAAAGAAGAGTCATGAGAAATGTATTATACTTTGATTTCAAGGTCCTAGGCTTTTAGTGAGTTTCTTAAATTTATTGAACCTCCTTATGCCAGGAGCAGGGAAGTTAAGTGAGTATATAAAATACTTAATTTGATCAAATGACTTGGTACTCAGTGTATTAGTTTGTCAGAGCCATTATTATGAAGTACACAGACTAGGGGGCTTAGACAAAGAAATTTACTATCACGTGGGTCTTGAGGTAGAAATCCAAAACCAAGGTATCAACAGGGCCAGACTTCCTCTTAAAGAGAAAAATCCATTCCATTCCCATGCCCTGTGTTTCAATGAGTGGCCAGCGATCCATGGAATTCCTTGGCATGTGTGGGCATAACTAATCTCTGCCTCCACCACATGACCATCCCTCTGTTTCTCTCTGTCTCTCTGTCTGTGTCCAAATTTCCTTGCTTTATAAGGACACCAATTAAATTAAACTGTGGCCTACGCTAATCCAGTTTGGCTTTGTCTTAACTAATAACATCTTCAAGGGTCCTATTTACAATTAAGTGCACATTCACAGGACTGAGAGTTAGACTTGAAAATAGCTTTTGGGAGGACATAATTTAATTTGTATTATCAACCACTATTATTCTATTAGCATTTTTCTCCCCAAATTGAGATATGTATTTAAGTCCCCAACCTTTTAGAGTCATAATTTTTCCTCTATTTCAGGTTCATATCCAGTTACCTGTCCCAAAACTCAATACTGTACACTGTTCCTTCCAATTTCCCTAGTTCAGTGTTCCCTGTGTGACACATCAGTACTGATGTGTCTTTCTCCGTGGCCTATTTAGAACATGGATAAAAGAACTACTTTAAAGCTCTTATCAGTCATTTACAGAGTATATACTGTGTGCTAGGCTCCAGGCTAGTTGGTGAAAATAAGGGGAAAATATGACCTACACAGTTCCTGGGCAGTTACAATCCAAACAGAGATACAGATCAGTATAGATAAGTTTAATATTGTCAATAAATATGCCAAATATAGTTTATTCCAGGAATGGTAACATGTAAGAGAAGCATATAACTCGAACAAAGTTTTGTGAAGGATGGGGAAAGCTAGGCAACTATAAAAGCTACCTAGTGTAAGTGACATCACAAGTGAGACCTGAATTATGAATAAGAATTAGCCAGATGGAATAGATAGATAGATAGATAGATAGATAGATAGCTAGATAAATAGATAGATAGAGATGGGTAGGTAGGTAGATAGAAAGATATCACAGGGCATAACATGCCTGAAGTTCTAGAAGTAAGAGAAAACATGAGGTACTTGAAGTACTGAACACATATTTACCTGGCTGGGCATCAGGTTTCTAAGGCAGACCCCATCACACTATCCACAGGAAAAGGCAAAGGTTGGAAATGAAACACCCAGGCTTTCATGTTAAAAGGAAACAAAGTAAAGCATGGTATTGGAAAGTACCCTCTGCTAAAGTAATGTAGTTCCGTAGGTATCACTAGCATGGTTTCATTGAACAACAGACGGAAAATATTTTTCAGGGTTTATCTTCAAATCAAACCATAGATACAATTTATAGTAAATTCAAGGAATAGAAAATCTAGCTTAAGGAAAAAGTTCTAGCAAACACATGTACTTATATGTATAATATATTATGAAATCATATATAAGACTCCCTGTTCAACTCCTTATTACAAAATCAGGCATTTTAAAAATGTCAGCCACGGTATGGACCTAAATAAAATGTTAGACTTACTCTTCTGGACCCTTTGTATAAACGGTTGTCTGAATGACCTTGTTTTCTCTGTCTGGGAGAGTTCGACTTTCTCACCAATAAATCTCACATAGTTGAATGATGACCATTTCATTTTGCCTTTATACAGTCAATTAAAATATGTTTCTTCTTTCTGCAATAATTAAAACTAAGCCATATTTGAAAATACATTTCATTGCTTTTGGAACGTTTGTGGAAATGATGAGGAAATTAACAGACATTATTTTAAGTGCTTATTTTGGGTTGTACCTGTTTCTTAAGGATTATATGTAGACAACGCATTTAGTTAACTGCTTAAAACCACAATGTTTCTCTTAAGTGGGGAGTCAAGTAATTCACTTTTATAATTTAAATTCTTTTAGAGGCATATGTTAGCATTGATGAAGTTTACTTATATTAATTCAATAGTAATAATAAATGAAATAATTAATTACACTAATGAATTTGCTCCCAAGACAACTTCAAGATGTGTATTTTACTGATAAATTTATTATACTTTGATATAGCTGATCATTATGGCCTTAAATATGGGTTATTATATTTAAAATAAAACAAAATTCATTAAGTATTAAAGTAGGATGGTTGAGTAAAATGAAAGTTGATTCTTTTGCTTTTCCAAACTTACTAGTTTCTGAAGTAGAATAATAACTAGATAAATTTTCAAAAACTCCCAAACCTGTCAAAGTCCATAGGGTAATGCCCCTCACTTTAAAAACATTAATAATTCATGGCAAATATAGACCTCTCCTTTGTGGTTGCCCTACTCTGGTTTCTTTATTTCTTATGTTTTCTTTACTGAGGTAGATTTAACATAGAAATGTCTGTTCTTTAAGACAGGGCTTAGTATTTCAGGTTCCTCCCTGAAGATTTAGAAATATCCATGATTTCAGAAAAAGATCAGAGATCACATCCCAAAGTATTAACCAGACCAGCAATTTAAATAGAACACTTGACTTCCCAAAAAGATCTGGAAGTCAGCGCACTTTAGTAGGAAAACACTAGGATTGTTGTCAAGGCCCATGAGATCTCATTTTAGGTCAGGGATTTTAGGATTTGTTTCTCAGTCTCAATACTTTCTTCTGTTTTTATTCTCATGGGTTTCATTCATGGAAGAAAATATTTCTAGCTTGTCAAAATAGATTTGGAAAAAAATCGGTAGACGTATCTGCAAATATTAAAGTTTTCATATAGTTGCATTTGAAGACATCAGTGCTGCAATTTTTAATCTGGCCCTGCTGAATTAATTTTGGGACTTTCAGAGTAACTATTTTCTGCTGCTTTCATACTTTAATTTCAGATTTTGCTTTTCTAGCCTAACCAGTCATGGCTCATGAGGACAGGTGGACAACTTCACGAAGCAGTGTTTATATTTGTGGACAACTAAAACACTCACTGATTTAAGTAGACAAAGAATATATTGAAAGGACATTGAGATCATTCATTTGATGAGAAGGTCAAGGGAAAGGCTCAGAAAATGGGCAAGAGTACAGGGAGGCAAAACTCATGCCACAAAAACAATCCACCAAGGGAACCAGGGCCATTAAAACTGAAGATAGCTACATTGTCACTGCTTTTCAGTACAATGTGTCTGGTGGCCACAAGTTCTGCTTCATTCTGAATCTTTTCTCTCTGTTCCTTTCATTACTAGCTCCTGACTGAAGTCCTGGACAGACCCAGACAGGTATCTGTGTCTGAGCAGTGATTGGGGGTCTCCTAAAATTATGATGACGGAAAATGACAAAATCCCCATGTTTCCTCAATAGAACAGCATATGAAAACATACTTTGTCTACAATTCTCTGATACTAGGAACACTTTGTAATCCAAACTACAGGATATCGAAAGATAATAGTTGTCAAGTTACTGAATAGTATTTACATTACAGTTTGCTTATGATTTATGACATTAATATTAAGAAAATATGTAAGCTCTACAAAACAATTTGTTATAGAATGTATGAAAGGAATGATAGGATTTTAACTCAATAAAGTCAATAATTCCATTTGTTTTAAGTTAAGTCATTGTAGCTGATACTAGGGACAAACACATAAATATGGGTATCACCATAAATTCACATTTTAATGCTATTTTCTTCACTAGATAGTGAATTTTCTAATATTTGGAGAAAATTTATTTACCACTGATTGCTTTTAATCATCACATCATGTTATATGTTGTGTGTATGAGTAAAAATTAAGATGTGGCATTACTCAGTGGCAATACTCTGATAAATAGTAATTGTTTGATATCTTTTCTGTAGCAAAGTAATAGGGAAAGATGTGGCGGGCTGAGGTCCAGGGAGGATATTGGAGGATTCAATAGAGGTGGAAAGGGGCTTTCTGCTCTCTTCTTGTGAAGAGAATGAAAGAGATACAGGAGGCAATTATAGACAAATGAATTGAATTCCTTTCCTTTTACTAACTTGCAAAAGACAATGGGAGTGAGGACTGCACCTTGGTCAGAAATAGGCTAGATGGGTAATTGTTATCACTTAATTGGTATTTTCCTGGATATAGATAAATTAAGAGAACCAGCCAAATTCAGAGCATCATTGCTGGTAGCAGAAAAAAAAAAAAAAAGAAAGATAATGGTTCATCAGGTATTGAGATGAAAGAGAAGTCCTGACTATTCATGACCCAAATAGAATCCCAGGAAAGCTGAGAGACTAAAGAAGGAAGTAAGGTCTCAGAAAGGTCACTCTGCCCAACTATAGAAATAAAGTGCCAATGATTATATGACTGGATTTTGTAGGTTGAAGTCACTTAAAATTTTTCAAAGTCTAGACATGGAGTTCAATATGTTCTTTTTTATTATGCAGAATTTTCTGTAGTTTTAATTTATAATGCACTTTTACAAAGAAGAGGACTTTCCACTTTCAGCCATCCTCAAGAAATACCAAAAAAGAGGAAATGTGTGACCTAAGGACCTCTACAAAATGAATTTGATAGAGCATTTACCCATATAAGGATGGTGCTATGACATTTGCATTAATGTAGTTAGGGTCTAAGAGGAGATTTCAAAGAGCTCATTCCACTTCAGGAAGATTAGTTAATGAAAAGCAAGAAAACATGACATGAGATGCCAGAGTAGGGTCTTCCTGGCTAGAAAAGCAGGGGCAATAGGTATTGGAAAACAGGAAACCCACAGCAACCAGGATTAGGCTGTAATAAAGCAACCATTATCTCCCAGCATGCAAATATCCGTTTGCTTTTGTTCCCCAGTAAGACTTGTGTTGTGTGTGTGTATTTTGCTGCTCTTCTTAGAAGGCCATTATTTATGTGATCCACGCTATAATTCCCAATGGGTGACAACAAAGATTTTGCCCTTAGGAAGCTCTCAGTAGAAACCAGAGCAGGTAAAAGATTGATTATGTGATGAGCATTTGCTTTTTCTTTTCTATTAGTGTCTATGTCATATTACACCCACTATCATTTGGTTGACTACAGAATTTAAAGCTAATATATATGATTCCCTCAAATTCTCATCATCAGTATCTTTTTGTTGCCTCTTCATAGAATGCTGCTGACAACAATTTTTGCTCATGACTAAGGAACAAAATGTCACTCAGATCCATCATTGCAAGTCCCTAGACAATGTAATAAATCTTCAACAAATTAACGAACTAGAATATTTCATTTTAACTTGCATTGTTCTATCATGTTCTGTCTTCTTATACTGGCAACAAAACAAACAAAAACAATGAGACAACAAACAAGAACAAGCCCAAACCACAATTAATGGCCGAGTCGAATTGCTTCATTTTAGAAGGGACTAAATGTTTATCAAAGAATAATATAATTAGCAAAAGTGCAGGGCTCAAATAATTTTTTTCCAAAGTGAACACATCCATGTAATCTCCATACAGCTCAAGATTCAGGACATTCCCAATTTTTCTCTTGGATCATCCATGTCATTACCCTCAGTGCCAACCACCATTTTACTCTTTTTTTTTCAAGTAAGAATGTTCATCACAGCATTGTCTATTTTAATGGTGAACAACTGTAAACAAATCAAATGTTCAACAATAGGGAATCGGTTAAATTAATTATGATAAATCCATAAAATGGCATTATTACACAGTCATCAAACATGGATTATGGATATTATAAATCACTGGCATTGAATATTTGTGACACGTTATTTGTTACAAAAATAGGTCATAAAATAGCGTTTACATCAATGTCTCATTTTTATAAATAAATATATATATAAGTGCACAGAAATAAGCCAGGATGACTATATATCAAAATGCTAACAGTGGTTTCTAATTCTTTTTGCATTACCTTAGAATGTAAGCTTCATGAGGATAAGGATTATTGTCTTTTTGTTTCTTGTTGTAGTCCCAGTAATTCAAGTAGTACTTGGAAGATAGTAGGGGCTCAACATATACTATGTAAGTGAATGAATGCTCATTTGTATTTTCTAGTTTTCCTTTAAATAAACAGTTTTACAAAATAATTTTTATGTTAGAAATAATAGATTAAAAAAATAAGTCACTTTCGACCTTGGTTAGGAGAGTTGTGGGGAATACTGATGCCATCATAAAAATAGGTAAGTCAGGACAAAGGATCCTTTGGGTGGTTGGAAGGGAAAGATGGTGAGTGAGATTAGGTAATGGTAGAACATCAGGTAGAAAGATCCAAAAGAAGTTAAAAATGGTAGCTTGAGCTTGCAGTGGGGCTCAATGGTGCTATAAATATGGAAAATCATCTGCAATTTGCATGCTAACTACTCTTGATTTCTACCATCATCAATTGGTCTTCCGTGATCCTTAATTTAAGTGGAATTATACCAAATGTGTACTCTGTCTTTCTTCTTTCACTCAAAATTGTATCTGTGAGATTTTATTTTAGGCCAGAAGGGTATGTGAGATAAGTGATTTTACATTTCAGTGATTTTTATAATTCATTTTCTCCAAACTTTATTTCCTATTACTTATATTTCTAAGTGCAGTGTACGTTTAGAATGTGCATGAACTGGTTAACAAATGGATTGGCTCTTGAATGTGACTAAGCAAAAAGAGATGAGTGGTCAAATAATAGGCAAATGGTATTTAGCCTTTGGTGAGCCTTGTAGCTAGAAATATCCCTTATTGGAGGGGAGTAAATTACCAGAGACTGACAAGACTGCCCCAAGATAAATCCCAGTGTATTCTTTCTCTATCTTGTAAAAAGAAAGAATAAGTGGAAAGAGGAGTTTGATGTTTCTCCATGTGAAATTTAGACAACAGCTATGCCTTTTATGGCCTATCTATAGTATAATGCAAAGATGCATAGAAGTATTATCAATAATTGTATTTGCCTATGACATAAAAAAAAGAATCAACTGTTATATTTTCAAATGTACCCTAACTATTGTCCTTCTGAGATAAGGCAAATAAAACCCGTTATATTTTAACAAAAAACATCCTAGGATTTCCTAAAGTAAAAAAATTAGAGAGATTTGATAAGGGGAAAAATTTGAGTTTAACACAAATTGACAGAGAATGAACAAGCCACAATAATAGAAAAAAACTGTTTTATTAAAAGCCATTGGAGTTTAATCTCACGTTCAGCAAAAGCAGCATACAACTAGGAATTTACAAACAGATAAAAGCCAAGCTAGGTATATAACAAAGAAGCATTATTTATTTTTCTCCATACAAAATTTCTAGAATATAGATCACCTCTTATTTGAGATCAGAGTGACAAAGCTCAGAAAAAGAAAAAATCCTCCAATTTAAAATACTATATTTTCTACCCAAGAATACTACTTCAACATAATAGCATAAAGAGAAGTTCCTTTGAGAAAAAGAGGTGTTATAAAATACTCAATATAGCTAAAGCTTACAATTAAGCATTGCTGGCAGTGGGAATTAGTAGGCAGATCTCTGGGGTGGACTTTGAAAGATTAGATCCTATGTGTATATCAGCAATTATTTTTGTTGGTGACCTTGAGCAAGCTACTAAAGCTCACTGTCTCATAATTTTTCAAAAGCATAATGAGTGTAGTGTTACTTGTTCTTCCATTCAGAAGATTTACTGGAAATATCTTGTAGAAGAGTGATGGTATATTAAGGTCACTGATATTATTTTTGACATTTGATGTCTTCTCTGTGGAACATTTTGGGAAATATTTCAGGAAGGCTTTTGAGGAAGACTGTACATGAATATTTTTGTAGTTATTATAGATGAGAAGTGTTTCTGTTCACCTTGTACTTGTGTAGCTAATAATAGTATCAGCCATGAATGGTCAATACAATAATTTGTGCTCATTAAATTTAACAGTTCATTTCCCAAATTTTATGCTTCATAGAAATTGCTTCCATGCTTAATCAATCCTATCATCAACTAAAAAATAACTTTCCCATGTATATTCTGGGGGTTGATGTGTCATGGCAGTAGGTTTCTTTTGGATAGGTTAAATATTGCAGATTTTTAAAAAATCTATAATCTGCCATTATGTTTCCTGCCAATAACAGATCTGACTTGAACATTTAATTATTTGAAGAGCCTTCTGTAATATATTGTATTCAATGTTATCTTTCTTTACAAAAGAATAAACATTGTCTAGATGGTATTATAATGTATGTATTTATCAGTCTTAGAGCAATCGCAACATTAAATATTTGAAGATACCTGTCTTGTTGGAGCAAGAGCTGAGATGAGAATATATTACCCCTGAAGCCTGTTCCTTGACCATGGGGACAGCTCCAATATTATTCATCATTACTTAAATTTGCTTGAACACAAATGGATTAATAATGCATATTTTGAGCATTCTTTAATATACTTATATACCAATTATTCAACTTTTTCTGGATGAACAAATGACCTTTTAAAAACTCTAATATCACAATTTGAAGATTTTTCTACTTACTAGATGTTATCTGAAATGAAATTCAGGTCCAGTCTTGTTTTCTGTAAATTATTAATGTTATTCAATTCCATTCATTTAAGTTTTTATTGAAAAATATACTCAGGAACATTATTTATAAAATCCTATGTTCCTGTAAATCCTGGCTATTACATTTCATAAGAACCTAGTATATCCCAGCTGTTTTACTGAGGTCATTTCAAGCAATCCTCAAAAGGACCACATATATTGTACAAAAAGCCTTTTTTTTTTTTTCCAAAAGAGAAGGGAATTTGGGCAAATCACATGACGCATAAGTGATAAAGATCAAAGCCAAACTCCAGGACATTTCAGTACAATCTCAATGCTCTTTTTATTTTCCTCAACTGTTTTGATTGTTTTTCCCTCTACTTTAAGAATTGTGATACAATCTCCATTGGTAATCTCTTCAAGTGTTGCAAGTTATCTTCTTTTAAAATCAGGGTAAGATTCTCTGGAAAGGGGTGCTGATAGAGTTAAAATTGAATTATAATATAGTTGTGCATCAACCTTAGCAGATTGATGGAGGTCCCTAGAGCTGAAATGAAAGTCTGATTAGCATGTACAGTCTAGTAGACTAGAGGCTTTGCACCTCAACGACTGCCAGTAATGATCCAGATAAACGACAGTAAAAAGAAAAGTGAACAGTGTCTCCCGAATTTGGAAAAATCAGGTGGTGAGTCAGTGGCCCCACCATACATTCTACATGGATATGATTAAAATTGAAAAGAGAAACCCCATGTGCATGTGTGGGGAGTCAGATATTGTATATTCATTAAAGCATGGTTTAATGCTTTTGGAGGAAGACAGTCAGCAACTGGAACATGATTGAATCCTATTATGTCTCAGTTTCTTCATCTGTAAAATGAGGATAATAACTTCTTTCCAAGATGATAGGTGCTCAATTAATTTTAGTCTTTCTTTGCTTCTTTCTATTGCATCTGCCTGCTTATTATAAAGGAAAAGTCCATCACGATTAGAGTCCCAAAAGTATGCATATGGGTTGAGCCAGTAGGATACTGAAGTTCATGGATTTATTTTTGCTCTAGAAAACATAGTCAGCACCAACAGGCAAAGGACTCCTCCTCTCTCAACTGCAAAAATAATCATTTTATTAGGGTCATTAGCAACATATGTAAATGTCTAAGCCCAGTGTTGGACAATGTCAATGTTACTAATTTTCTATCACATTATCATCATCATCATCAGTATTATTATTATCACTCATACAAATATAGGGATGTTTGTGGATTCATAAAGCTCTTAGCACAGTCCCATGTAATAAAAATAATAACAGCAACAGTAATGTTATTCATTTACTTCTGACATATGTACAGTATCAAAATAAAAGTGTTCCAACATCTATCCCTTGATGTTTAACTTTTTTATGGCCTCAAATTACTAGTTTCCTATTGATTGATTTCTAAATAACTCCCATATGCTTCACCTGGCAGTATATGATAATTATGTTACAAGAGAAAAATATGTTCATCTAAGCCCATTTAGCACAGGGCTTTCCAAAGTCCAAAAAATAGAAGCACTAAAATTATGTGGATATAAAATATGTTTGGAAATCTAATTTTCAAGTAAAATTATATTTGCAATTTTCCAGTGGTGTTAGCAATAGTATTAGCTAACAAAATTCAAATTGACTAGGTAGTATCCTAAGAGTTGTAGCTTTCAGGCTGGGCCTATGGTTCCTGTGCCAGTTTGAATCTCTTGTGTACCCCAGAAAAGCCAAGTTCTTAAATCTTCATTCAATACTGCTTGGTGGAATCTTTTTGATTGTTTCCATGGAAATGTGACCCACCCAATAGTGGGTGGTAACTTTTGATTAGATGGTTACCATGGAGATGTGTTTCTACGCATTCAAGATGGGGTTTGCTTACTGGACCCCTTTAAAAGGGAACCATTTTGGACAAAATATATGCAGCTGAAGACCTCTGGAGATAAAGAATGAAAATACCCTAGGAGGAGCATCATGAAACAAGAAGCCTGGAGAGAAAGCTAGCAGATGTTGCCATGTTTGCCATGTGCCTTTCCAGTTGAGATAGAAACCCTGAACATCATCTGCCTTCTTGAACCAAAGTAACTTTCCCTGGAAGCCTTAGATTGGATGTTTTCATAGCCTTGCCTTAATTTGAAGATTTTCACAGCCTTAGAACTGCAAACTTGCACCTTAATAAATTCTTCTTTTTAAAAGCCATTCCATTTCTGGTATATTGCATTCCAGCAGCTTGCAAACTAGAACAGTTCCTTTCTCCACTTTCCTTCTTGGAGATCTTCTGAGGAAAGCATAGCATCAGGGAAGTTTAGCAGGGCTTCAGTTCTGGCAAGATTTATTTCTCCAGTCCCAGCAGAAAATATGGCTGAGAACTCAATTTCAGAGCACTCCAACTTAACCCCTAGGCACTGAGTTTATAAGAGGCCAGGGCTATCATGGTAGGATGCCAAATATAGCTCTCTGTGGCAGCTGTGGAGGTGCACTGTCTGAATCTCCCTACCAGGAAGAACTTCACCACTCATCTTCAAGGAGTATAGATAGCTAGCTACTGCCCTCCAGGTACCACAACTTCAAGATCTGCCTCAGTAAGAGCTAAGGTCACAAAGTTAGGGAGACAGCCGCCAATCAGTGGTTGAGCATGACAGGGCTCCCCTGGTACAATCTTTGGTAGGAACCTCCCCATTGTGTTGGCTGAGACTTATCAGATATGGGTCATGATCTACATCATGATCTGAGGCTCTCCTTGCTCAATCCTGTGCTTCCACTGCTTCCTTTCACAGGTGTCAGAGATGCATCAAAGCAGTCTGAGACTTCCCCTGCCTAACTGGGCTTCTTTTTTCTTTCATCATCCATATGCATCACTATCTGATTAGTCCCTTGCACTCCTAACTTCTTCTCAACACCTGCTTCCAGAGCCTCCAACTGACATATCACTTCTATTCAAAGTCATTCTCCCAAGGGCTTGACACTCGTTCCTCACCCCCATCCCCACCACTGCAGGTTCTTTCCTGCTTGCTCTTCTCCAGGCACACCAGCCCTCGTTCTTTATCTCAGACACCCATGGTCATTCCTGCTGCAGAACACGGCACTTCCCCCTGCCTGGAAAGCTCTTGATTTAGATTTGTTACTTCCTATTCCTTCTCTTGATTCAGTTCTCTGTTTAAATGTCACCTGCTAAAGTTGTTTTCTGAATCATTCTGTGCTACCACCCTCATCACACCCTCATCACTAATTGCATTTTATATTCTTTATAATATTATCAATATCTGAAATGTAATTATTGATGTGTTTGTTTATTGTCCATCTTGCCATCCAGAAATTTGCTCCTATAGGTTGGGTTTTGCTTCATTTGTCCAACACTGTGCTGGATGGCAATTGACACTAGGAAGACAGCTCAATTATGTGTGTTGACTTAATATTTAAATGAATGATTTCAACTTTACAACTTACTTTTGAAGCTCTATGTCTTAGGGAAGCTGCTTAATGTTTCTGAGGTTGCTTTCCATTTGCTAAAAACGAAGAAGAAAAACTTCCTTCAAAAGAGAATTGTGCACATTACATGGGATTAAGTGAAGTAATGTAAATTTCGGTACCTGCCCTTCACAGACCCTCAGTAAATGTTTTGCTGTTGTCACATTGACTATTTATTTAATAAAAAATTCAGTGAGCTAAACTATATTATTCAAGTAAACACACACATCCGTGAACATATTTTAGAAATCAGGAAATTAAGGCTAAATAGAATCAAGCTAACTGTTAACAACCATACAATCAAAAACTTACTGCATCTTGATTTTGAATTTACATATTCTAATCTGAATGTCCTAACTTGTTTGCTAAGGGGCAGGCATGACTAGAGAGTCTGTCCATAAACTGGAAAAGATAGTGGATAACACAAAGAACTGTGAAACTGCACTAAGCTCAACCAGTTCATTTCATTTTGAACAGCCAATAGTCATTAGGCAGACAGATTTAAAGCTACGACCAAGAAATCAAAGGCGGCGTATAACCTATTGCAGATCCCTTGTGCCATCCAGACTGCCAACAATTTTTAAACACTCTTTATTTTGAAGTTGGTATGACATAAAAATAAAGCTCTTGGAAACTGTAGCGACAAATAATGCAGAGTATATATCAGCTTCCAAACTTTAAATTTCACTGGAATTATTAGAGAAAAGCAATGGTAACTTAGTAAAATCCAATTACAGTTTTTTTTTTCAGTTGGAGAATCAAAGTAAGAAGTTATATAGAGAAAATTGTGTATTTGTGTCTTCCATGTAACTAATTTCCCCTTTTTTCTATATCCTACCTCAGCCTTTTTTTTTTCAGTGCTATACAGATTGTCATATTTTATTATCAATTAACATGTAGGTAATTGTATGATGATGGTAATGATACTGTAGCTTTCCCTCTCTTCTCCCAGGCAGCCCTGCAGATAAATTATAAGTGATCGATTCCTGTTGAAGTGAATAGATGACCTAGTTTTGTTGCAATATTCAAGTTTTCCCCCAAAGTCAATTCCTAGTGTCCCAATGATTTATCTACCTTCACGAAATTTGTTGTTCATGTTCTTTTTACCAGTGGCATGGAATTTTAATTAGCTTATGATGAAATGGGTATAGATATTTTCTAAACAGGGAATGGAGGAAAAAATCACATTTTTCTACCTCTGCATGTCAAGATTTCTGCAAGCTAGTAGACACAGAAGGGCATTAATAGTTTGTGCATTCTCAACCAAAGGTATATAGGGCTCAATGCCTGATAGTCCTTTGGCTATGTCCCAGAAAATCATAAATTCTATTAGCCTTCTCTGTGTCATACACTATGGTAATTTGCAACTGAATGCTTATTTATCATTATTTTTACCTTTTTACTTTAAAATGGTTTTATGCTTAAAGAAAAATTTCAATGATTTTACAGAAAAACTCCTGAAATTTTTTTGCAGACTCATCAATTTTTTAACATTTTCCTGCAATTTGATTTATTATTCTCCCTCTATATAAAATCACATAATAGTTTCCTAAACCATAATAATTCAGGATGCACTTCCTACTAGCAAAGTGTTTAATTATTTATGCAAAGACAGTTATCAAATTCAAAAAATTTATCATCAGTCTACTTGTTTTCCACTATACATTGACTATTCTAATTTCATCAGTCACAGTGATATGCTTTGTGGTTATTTATTTTCTAGTACAAGAACCAGTCAGTCTATGATCACAAATTGCTTTGAGCTTTCATAGTTGCTTATTTCCTTTCATCTGCAGCAATTCCTCATGCTTTCTTTGTCTTTCATGTCATTGATATTTTTGAAAACTATAGCCAGTAATTTTATAGAATATTCCTTGAGTATTCAAGTCATGCATTTGGACATGGATACTTAAGTGATGTTGTTCTCCTCAGAGTGTCGCATCTAGTGGCATATGGTGCTTTTCCACTTCTTATTGCTGATGGTAATGTTGACTTCTTGTTATTATAATTATCCGTTGCTACAAAAAATATGACCACAGTATTAGCAGCTTAAACACACACAAATACACATTTATTATGTGACAAATTCTGTGGGCCAGGAGTCTGACCATGGCTCAGTTGTATCTTCTCCTTAAGTGTCTCATATGGCTGCAATCAAGGTGTCACCTGAGGATGGGGTATCATTTCAAAGATTGACTGGGGAAGGATGTACTCAAAACCTATGTGGCTGTTGGCAGAATTTTCTCCTTGTAAGCCACAGGACTGAAGTCTTCCATTCTTCGTCCATGGACCTCTCAATAGAGCTGCTTACAATATGGCAGCTTCCTTCACCAAATCAAGAGAGAGTCTACCAGCAAGACAGGTTTCAATCTTGCGTGTAGGGAGGATTTGAGACTGTATATATTCTATTCCTCAACAACCCCAAAACCTACAGCTTTAGCTCCCACTGATGATTCTTACTAGAATCAAACTTACTACATTCATTCTAAAATAGTAATTTTCAGACTCATCATTTATTCTGTAGTCACTAGCCAGCATTCTATTCTTAGGAAAATCTAGGCTTATTTCATAGTTATTTGCTTGTCTCTCTACAATCCATATGGGCCTATTAATTATTTTGCTCAATGAGTTTTAATTTGTAACAGTGTTTTTAATTTTAATGTTCTTATTTCCCCAGGATATGGACAGAACAGCCCTTTCAAGCTGGATGGTATGTCTGGTTCAGTAAGGTATACTTTACACAGAATAAAATGCACCCATTGAAATGTATAGACATGAGTTTTGAGACATATATATGACACAATAAGATACAGAACTTTTTATCATGCTAAAATATTCCATCTTGCCCTTCTGACTTCTTACTGTAAATTCCCCTCCAATGCAGTGTGATTTTCTTTGTGTCATTATGAATTAGAATTGTGCCTATTCTAGAATTCCATAAATATGAAATTAACCTATATGTACTCTTATGTGTCCAGTTGCTTCTTTTTTTGTGTGCTGCATAATGTCATTAAGACTCATCTATATTGTTACATCTATCAGTCAGTTGGACCTTTTTGTATGAATATACAATGATTTATTAATTATTATTCCGATGGGCATTTGGATTTTGACAATGGGTAAGTTGTTTTCTGTGCCCCAGGTTTCTCATATGTAAAATCAGGATTTTCATAGTACTTGTGTGATAGGGTTGTTGTAAGAATGAAATGAGTTAATATTTAGTGCCTGACATGTAGTAAGCATTCATTAAATGTTAGCTATAGAGGAACTTCTGGGAAGATGGCCGACTAGAGCAGTTTGAGATTAGCCCTGCTCCATGGAGAAACTGGAGAAGGGACAGGAGGGCGACTGGGGCAGTAGTTCGGGAATGCGGCTGATCTGGGAGAGCCTTCTGCACCACATGTGGCAGCCCTGGTTGCAGAGACCCACGAGCTGAGAGGCAGAGGGCTGGAGGCTGGCATGGAGGCATGGAGCGGCGGTGCCAGTGCGAGTGCATGGACAGGTACATGGGACTAGGAAGTAAACCATGCTGCGTTCCTTGGGTGCGCTACCCTCACCGCAGCCCTGTGACCGGCAAAGCCCCATGACTGGTGACTCACCCCACACCCTACGCAACTGAACCCCATCACCTGCCCCCATTCCCCATGGTCCAGGCGCCCCCACCTGACCTGCCCCCAATGCACGTGACTGCCCCACATCCCCACCCTAGGTGCAGACCAACCCACCTCTCCTATACCCCTCCGAAGCACTACGCCCCCCTCTCTGTTCCCTTTGTGCTGTTGCCAGTGCATGAAGGTTGCAGGTGATGGACTCTGTGCCTAGGCTACCCCCGCCCCCCACCCACACAGTGTCATACACCCTCACTCCACCCTCCCTCAGCTCAGTGCATCCATTTATAGCACTCCCAGGCCCACCATGTGCATGGGCCTCCAATCACATCATTCAGCTCTGGGAACTGCATGTTACAGCAGTCCTAGAGCTGTACATGTGCACAGCCCTCAGCCTCACTTCCCAGCTCTGAGAAAGGGCTGACCTGTGCAACCGGGTCACATCTGCCCCCAATCCATGAAGGTGTAATGCTGACCTGCTGCCACAGCTCTACCTATGTGCACAAAGGGCACCATGTCTTAGACCAGCACATACCAGGGTTATACACCCCCAAACCTGTACACCCACACAGCTACATCCTCCCTGGCTGCTGGGTGCCCAAGTTCATAAGCACCAGTGTAACATCTCCAATCTGTGCCCATACCTGCCCTGAAACAAATCACAGTACTGAGTGATCCACCTCATGCCCTGCTCCTTGCTATACAACCATCCTGAAAACACAAAGTCTTAGACTACTGAAAGAAGTCAACTCCCAAAGTAAATCATCAAGATATCTACATGCAACAAAGACAGCAGAAGATCACTAAGCATGTCACAATGCAAACAGCTATAGTCCTGCCTAATGACCAAATTAAAACACCTGAGGAGACACAGATGTTGGGACAACTAATCAAAGATGTTCTTACTACTCTACTTAATAAAATAAGTGGGATAGCAAATGACATAAAGGAGATCAAGACGACAGTAGAGAGATCAAAGAGGAATTTGAAAGAATACATAGAAAAACAGCAGAAATCACAGGGATTAAAGACTCTGTTGACCAAATAAAAAACACACTAGAGGCACACAACACCAGATTTGAAGAGACAGAAGAAAGAATAAGTGATATAAAGCACAGGACGATTGACTTCGAAGACTCAAAACAGCAAATGGCAAAAAAGATTGAAAAAATTGAATGGGAACTCAGGGAAATGATAGGCAAAACAAAGCACATAACTATAAGAATCATTGGTGTCCCAAAAGGAGAAAAGAGGAGTAAAGGGCTAGGAAGAATAGCTGAGGAAATAATGGGGGAAAACTTCCCAACTCTCATAAGGACATAAATAAACAAGTCAAAGAAACCCAAAGAACTCCAGACAGAATAAATCCAAATAGGCCTTCCCCAAGGCACGTACTAATCAGGCATGTAATAAATGTTGAAGAGAAGCAGAAAATCCTAAAAGTGGCAAGAGAAAAACAATCTACTACATACAAGGGAAATCAAATAAGACTGAGTTCAGACTACTCAACTAACACCCTGGAGGCAAGAAGGCATTGGTATGATATATTCAAGATCCTGAAAGAGAAAGACTTCCAGCCAAGAATTCTGTACACAGCCAAACTGTCCTTTAAAATTGAGGGACAGAGTAAAGCTTTCACAGAGAAAGAAGTCCTGAAAAAATTTATCAGCAAGAGACCAGCCCTATAAGAAATACTAAAAGGAGTTCTGTTGCTGAAAAAAAAAAAAAAAAAAAAACAGACAGGAGAGGGAGGTCTGGAGGAAGGCACAAAGTTGAAGAGTATCACTAAGGGTAATTTAAAGAATACAAAGAGAAAGAGGGAAAAGAATATATAGATCTGACACATAAAATAAAAAAGATACGATGGTTGAATCAAGAAATGCCTTTTCAGTAATAACTTGGAATGTTAACAGACTAAATTTACAAATTAAAAGATATGGATTGGCAGAATGGATTAAGAAGTATAATCCAGCTATATGCTGCTTGCAAGAGACTCCTTTTAGACACAAGGATACAAATAGATTGAAAGTGAAAGGATGGAAAAAGAGCTTCCATGCAAGTTGTAACCAAAAGAAAGCAGGAGTATCTATACTAATATCAGACAAAATAGACTTTCACTATCTGGTATATACCCAGAAGAGCTGAAAGCAATGACACAAACAAACATTTGTGCACTGATATTCATAGCATCATTATTCACAATGGCCAAAAGATGGAAACAAACCAAATGCCCATCAATAAACAAGTGGATCAACAAAATGTGGTATATGCATACAATGGAATATTAATCAGCAGGAAGACAAAATGACATCCTGAAGCACATGATGAGATGGATGAGCCTTGAGGACATAACACTGAGCAAAATTAGCCAGTCACAAAAGCACAGATACTGTATGATTCCACTTTTATGACCAGAATAAAGGTATAATCAGAGACTTATAGAATATAGGGGACTTAGAGATACATAGAAGCTAGAGATGGGTGAACCATTAGCTAATGAGGTTGAACTCCAATGTAAGGGAATAGATAGGAGCAAAGGTGATTCTCTAGTGCATCTAGAAGTAATATTACCATATTGAAGATGAGCAAGATTGAAAAGAGTTGTGTAGACCTATGTGTCACAGCGACTCACACCAGAAATATGAATGAGTTCTTGTAAGAATTACTTCAAAAATATGATTCTTGTATAAAGAGCGTTTAAGTCCAGGGTACAGGGAGAAAACTTATTAAACCTTAACATCAGGGAATCCCCTGATACTGTGTCAAACTTTAGGGAACTTGCCTACCTATAGGCAAGCCTAAGAGTTACTTCTGGAGGACCTCTGTTGTCGCCCAGTTGTGGTCTCACTCTCTCTAAGCCCAATTCTGCAAATGAAATCGTTGCCCTCCTACCTACACGGGACATGACATCCAGGGGTGACATGGGAGATGACTCCCAGGGATGAATCCAGACCTGGCACCATGGAATCAACAATTACATCCTGACCAAAAGATGCATAATTAATTAAGTATCAGTGGCAGAGAGAGCTCAAATTGAGTCGAGAGGCTACACTGGAGGTTGCTCTTAGGCAAACTTCAGTTAGACCTTGCTACCTATCATAACCTGCCAACCCCCAACCAAGACCATTCCAGCCAATCCTAAAGAACACCTAGGGCAATATATAAGATTCCAAAAGGGTTCCAGGCACTAGAGTAACTTGCCAGAAACCTACAACCTCCAGATGGGTTCCCAGTCCAGATAAGTTCTCAAACCTAGCCCAGCCTCTCCAGAACATCAGATAGTTCCATCTCCCTACCCCATATTAGTGACAGATCCTTCCAATATGAAAAACTTGAAATTGCCATAGCCCAAACAACCCCAAAGAGCTGTATGGAAAGATCAAAGATGATGGTGGAATTACACATAGAAGATAAGACTTAACAAATGAATGTGAATGCTGAATCATTAAATCGATATCTCTTTTAGTCTCCAGTATTTTAGAGCAGCTAGAAGTAAAAACCTAAAATTGTGAAATTATAACCCATGTCAAAGTCTGAAATATGTTCTACAACTAATGTGGTGCTGTGCTTGGAAATTTATAGCTTTTTTGTATATCTGTTATTATTCACAAAAAAGAAGGAAAAGTCGATTGTGATTAAAAAAAAAAGTATTTAAGTCCTCTAGCTTCCTGTATTCTGGAGCAGCTAGAAGGAAAACTATTAGAGGATCGTATGGTAGCCCATGACAAACTCTGGGATCTGGCGAAAAGTGTTTTGAAAACTATTGCTTTTTTATTTCTTTGCTTTGTATATATGTTATACTATACAATTAAAAAAGTTAAAAAAAATGTTTGCTATAGTAATGATTGCTATTGTCAGAGAATACATGGGAGCTTATTTGTATTTGTACCCTTCCTCCACAACAGAATTAGTAGAAAGCAAAGATATTAGTTGTGTGAACAGAGTTCTTCATCCCCAGCTACTAAAAAGAAACACCAGTCTTACCAACACCTGAGATTCTGGAAAACAGACAACCTGGCGATTGCAAAAATTGCCCAAGGAATCAAAAGAGGCTTTTGGTCTTGGCAGTCCCAATTCCAAAAGGCTCTTAGCTGGTCCTTAACTCCATACATAATCTGGAAAAAGAATCCTGCCTTTTGGATTCTTTTTTAATGCCCCCTTTCCCATTATTCCATGCCTTCGAAGGGTACCTCTCCTCACCATATGTCTCCTTTACCTCCAGGAGAAATGGTTCTACTACAATTGTCACTGCTGGTCCAGGCCACTTTGAAACCACATATATGTAGCCACTGTTAACGCCCAAGTCCTAGAGTTGTGTTCAGTATTTCGGAACTTAGTTTTAGACATTCTCTTTCTGTAGTTGATTTTTATCTGTGCTTTGTTCAAGTCCTAGACTCCAGTCTCCTCTTTTGCTGTGTCTCTTAAGAATCTTTTCCCTCATTGTTTGCACCAACACTGCAGTGGGCCCTCTGTTGAAATTTGGTGTTTATTTCTCTATAAATAATTTAAATTATAATTTCTGTCTCTTAATATTGCTGAGGTATGAGGCATGTGCTTTTATTTCCTATTTCTTTTGCTGTTTTATTTGTTGATATTATGCTTATCTGGGAGGGCATGTAGAGAGAAATTCAGATTTAGGCAGCTGCTTTATCCTAGGACCAATCTGTCTGTTTATTCTTAAAGTAATTCAGCAGCACCAAATGGTGGAATAATGGTGCAGTAAAAAATATATAACACACCATAATATATCAATATGCCATGCTCCACATTATAAGATCTATGTTTCTTTCCCCCATGTAATTTTTACAATACTTTAAGATAAACATCATATATTGTTTTATTATAAAGAAAGCTGTTTTCCATGGTAAATGGCAGTGCTGATATTTAAAGTAAGCAGTATTTTTCTCCAGAGTCTATACTTTTATCACAGCATTTCAAGGTGCAGATTTTGTCCTCAGTTCTACTATGTATATGCCTTGGGCAAGCTTCTTAAATCATCACAGTATTTCAGCTTTCTGAAAAGAAAAATTAAATAATAAATAATGAATTCTATCTCATTGTGTCATTGAAAGGATTAAATGTATGTAAATCACCTGGTTTGTTGCATGGTAAATGGTAAGCACTTAAAGAATAGTGCTTTCTTTCAATCAGCCACTGTGTGTCAGTTAGAATTCAGTGAAGATGAGATAATATAGTGAATGATGAGATAAAGTAAGAGGTACCCACTGACAGTGATAGATTCAACTGAAGGGTTTGGAAAAAGGTAGCACTCAATCAAAGACAAAGATTGCTTGACTGTTAAAACACATAATCTAACTGTAAGTGTGAGTTTGTGACATGTGATTAAAATGTGATACCTAAGAAAACTGGCAGGAATAAAAGGCCACAAGCAGAAGGCAGAGGCTGGTGTCCAGCTGCTTTTGCCTCTAGGGGACACCTGTCCATATGACAAAGGCTAAGGGGCAACTGATCAGGAGGACTCCCAGGTTCCAATTTGAAGGAGTGGCTGAAAATTTTTCCTCTTTTATTTTTCAGTTGAACCTGATGGGATTTATTGCTTTGGTTAAGGTATCTCACAGGTTTCTGGAATTCCATTTAATGTGTTCACAATTAAAATTTGATGTCTGCTCCACGTCACATGTTAAAAATCCATGAGTAATATCTGAGGCAATGTGATTTATATTCTCTTTAGATTACTTGGTCTGACTCATAGCTTATAATTTTAACGATAGAAGACTACTTTTTTGACAGTTCAATTTTAAAACTACATTGTGTTCATCTTTCATAAGAAGCAATAGGCTAGAATTGGGCGCACTGGGTATTTGTAGAAATTAAGTTTCACAATCAAGTTGCTAATTTCAAAACTAAAGCTTTCAAATGAAACTCATAAGAAATAAAGATTTTCAAAAATACAATTAAATGGACTATTCCATTTTTACATTAATAAGCCTAGTGAGTTTTTAAATATACATTATCTATTTTCCTATACTTACCATTTTGATCACTCTAATTAAATGTAATTAAACTGAATAATGGATATAGCTAGGCACCATCTGCCAATTCCTGATGTTGATTTCCAACTTATTACCGATTCTTGAATAAAATCCAGAGGCAGCTATGGCGGAAAGAGTACTAAAGTCAGCAAATTTGGTTCAGATCCTGACATTGTGTTTTATTCCTGAATGAAAAAGGGCAAGTCACTAAATTTCTCAGCACTTTATACCTTCTCATTTGAAAATAGTAATAACAACATGAATTCCATGCGATTGTTGTGAGACTCAAAAACAAAGTGCCTATAATGAAGTCTGTTTGCATAGTATGCATAGTTGAAAGCATAGTTTCAGTAAGTATTTTGTGAATATGCATATGTGATTTCATCAAAGCATTTGTCAAAAAATAGCTACAAGTATTGACCTTATATTTCAGTTTTATTATTTAAATATCCCAATTGTTTACATTAATTTCTACCCAAATTAAATCATATAGAATATGAAATGAAATCATATAGAATAAATTACAGATGAAATCATATAGAATAACAAATGAAATACAACAAATAACAAATGAACAAATAACAATAACAAACAAATAACAAACAAATAACAATAACAAACAAATAGCAAATGAAATCATATAGAATAAATTACAGAATGTAGACAAAATAACAAAACTGTGATACTTGCTTCTGTAACTTTAGTTATATAAAATTAGTCATTATCCCCACTTATAATGCTTACCTTAACAATATTTGCTGAGTCTCTTTGTTCCATCTTTTTCCCAGAAAATTCCCTCTGACTAATTGTTCATTAAGGGTTGTATAGAAGGACAAATCAACTCTCACTATTATGGAAGCTCTTGCTGTAGCCGAATACTGTCCTGATATAAAGTTCACGCATGCACCTGGGAAAGAACTAATGGTGACGTAAGCTGACAAAAAATAAGCAACAAAATCATTTTTATTTTTTCTCCTTATTCACCACCTGTTTTGAATCATGTGAATGACTGCAGTCTGCTACAAAGAACAAGGCCAGTGCCCCCCTTTTTAAATATAACTTTTTATTATATATGCAATGATTCCACCATTCCCTTCATCCCCAATGCCTATTTGTCTGTATAAATTTTCTTACTCTAGGTATTTCATTTTAATGAGATCAAACAATCTTTGTCTTTTTGCGTCAGGCTTAGTTCACTCAACGATCTTCAGGGTTCATCCATGCTGTCACATGTATCAGAATTTTGTTCCTTTTTACAGCCAAATAATATTCCACAGTTTATTTATATGAAGTTTTGTTTCTCTGTTTATCTGTTAAAGGGCACTTGGGTTGTGTCTGCCTTTTGGCTATCGTGAATAATGCTGCTATGAATGTTGATGTATAAATATCTGTTTGAGTTCCTGCTTTCAATTCTTTGGGATATATGCCAAGAAGTAAGATTGCCTGGTCTTTTTGATATATTGTTCACGGCAGTGCTTTTACAGCCACTGCTTCCACTGTGGCTTTTCTATGTGCCTTACTTCTTCTGCTTTTTTTTAAAGTAACAATCAAGACTTTATTCACTTACAGAGACACTGCAAGCAAGAGTGAAACAGGTGCCTTTCCCGAGTGTTCCATTTGTCCCTACCAAACCACCCTGGGTGAAGGATGGTTGGAAATGCAGGCAGAAGCAATTATGTCATTGTTGAGGAGCCCCGAACAAAGGGCACCTGACTCTACCAACCAGTGGGCTGCGGGAAGGGAGAGGAGGAAGGGGTAGAAGTGAAGAGGTGCTCACCTAAAATAGAGAGAAATATCTCAGCCATGCCCTCCTGGAACACCCCCAAGAGACTTTCCAAGGAAGGAGCCTGAGCCATGGATGCAGACTGCAGGTGAGCACAGCTGACAGGGGTGAGGAGTCTAGCTACAGAAAACTGCAATGCCCTCCCTGTGCACCCACTCAACTCCCTGCCAGGCACAGCTCTGTAATTGACTACAAAGCCTGAAAGATCCTACATAGGAACTTGGCCTCGAGCAGATCTCCTCAGTTCCTGTTGAATGTCTCTTTCTCTTAAATAAACATTTCTGTGGAACACTCCTTAAAAAAAGCCCCAGTCTAGAACCACAGGTATGATGACCATCTCTGATTATACCAGCATTGGCTAGCTAGGCTCCTGGTCCAAAAGCGGCCTGGAGCAGATTACCACTAGCACTAAGAATGAATGGATACTGCTGTCACGTGCCTCCCTGCCATGTGGAGAGCACCTACCAGGAGCCCTATATCGTTAAAAACACATATTGCAAATGGTGATCTCATCTTCTACTTATAAGTGTCAGCTCAGGGATCCCCACCACTCCACGTGCACACCCTACCCCCTTTGTACTTAAAGAAGGGTGCATATTAGTTTGTTACTCTCCAAATCCTATTACTACTGATTTTCTCATCTCACTGACTTTTTTTTCTATAATACATCAAAAGCAAACACAAAACTCTTTATTTTTTCTTATGTCAGATAGAAATTAACATAACAACAACAGCAACTAATATTAAATCTACTCAATGATCCAATCAGAAAGTTATCCTGATAACACCAAGAGACACTTTGTGGAAGATTGTAAAAAACATCTGTGAAATCCAATGTTGCCTCCTTTTCTATTCTTTCCCGTTAAAAGGAAAAGAGGATAGTACAAAAGTAAATGAATGAGAAAAGAAAGGTTGGAGAAAAGCACTAACTTTCAGTTGGGTGATAATAAATGGTGACATTTTTCATGGCTTTTTGCTTTTTCTAGCTTCTTACTGCACCCACTACCCCCTGCCACACTCTTGGCCTTGAACCCTTACTTCTCCCAGTGAGGCTGTTCTGAACCCTGAACCCTTACTCTAATTGCTTGCAACCTACAAGCTGCTGGGGACCAGCCTGAGTGCAGAGACTGCAGAATCCCACACCAGGAAAAGGAGGGCAAGGGTGGAAAAAGTGTTGGCCACAGCCGGGTTACAAATAAATGAAAGCGTCTTTAGCTGTCTGAGAACCTGCTGGACTTCAAGTTCTAACAAATTAAAAATATGGCGAGGGCGGGCCGCGGTGGCTCAGCGGGCAAGAGTGCTTGCCTGCCGTGCCGGAGGACCCCGGTTCGATTCCCGGCCCCAGCCCATGTAAAAAACAAACAAACAAACAAAATATAATAAAACAAGAAAATGTTTAAAAATGTTTCCCTTTCTTCCTCCCTTCCTTCCTTCTCTGTCTTTCCTTCCTTTCCTCCCTCTCTCTTTAAAAAAAAAAAAAAAAAAAAAATATGGCGAGTTAAATCAATCATTGCCTCTTACCCTATTCTGCTTCTTCTTCAGAAATCTCTCATACTTTTCCTAAAGAACCTGTCCTACTTATTCTATACATCAATATCACTTGTGTAGCTATTTGAAGGTACCCCTCTTTTTATTGTGGTGTTATTATAGAAAGATACTTATAAATATAACATGAAAGTTGCCATTTTACGTAGAAATATTTTATTCTATTTTTTGTTTAAATTATATAATAGGATTTACAACTCCGGGAAATAACAAAATTTTTCTAAAACTCAAAACTTAGAATCCAATAAATTGTTGGCATGAAGTAGATTCTATTTTATTCAGCTTACATACAAAGCTTTCTATTGCAGTTGCTTTGAGCCACTGCTCAAAGTTCCATATGCTATGCACATGCCTCTAAATATGCACACAGGCATACACACCTACATACACACATTCCCCTTATATCATTGTCACAAAACCACATTGTTTCCTTTATTACCTAGTCTTAGGAATCCATTCTCATTTCCCAGGCCACTCCTTACCCTCTTGTCTTATTTTGCATCCAGTCCCATATGTAATGCTTACCACTACTTCTAAAGTTTCTTATTCTCTATCTCCCAAGATTTTTAACTGAAAGTGAACAATTTTTTCCCCTCTAATTCTCTAATTTTTAATCCCTGAAAATAACTATAGAGGGTTTTATTTGCTTTTTTTAAAAGAAATTTTGCTGAATTATGTGAAAAGAGGCTATAACTATTAATGAATATTGAGGATTTAAAGATCTCATAAAATTATTACAATCTTGTCTGTGCCAGCTTGGCTAAGCTAGTGCTGCTTCTCTTGGTGGTTCCATTGTAGTGGTTTTGACATGTCCACTTGGTTTGGCTGAAATTCCTTTTCCAAGAATCCCTATTATGTGTGGTTCACAATCAAATTAACCAAAATAAAAAAAAACATAAGATTTTGTGGTGGAAGTGAAGCAGCAGGCGCTCAGTTGGAAGGCTTCATTGTTAGCGACAGTGAGATATGCCAACAATTTCCAGTTTGACCTTGTTCTTACCTATGCTGCATCCAGTTCTTTTTCTCAACTGCTGGCCCTGAGAACAAACAGCAATCCAAAGCCCATGCCCAAACGCTTGGCTGTGAAAGTATGGAGGCTGTAATTATGAAGGGGCAACAAGTTCCTATAAGAAGGCAAGTATTTGGGTGACCACAAAGGTGCTGCGATATTGAAAGTAATGGCATAAATGAAATAAAGACTATAATAGGTTTAATTTTTACTTCTAATTGCATTTGTGGACACAGAGAATGAAAATCATAAGCTTAAGACTTTTAATTCTCTGCTCAGATTTTGTTAAGGATCTGTAACTGCTCTAAAATAAGCCATTGTCATCTTTAGCCACAAGACTGAGTTTCTCAAAACTAAACCCAAAGTCAAATTCAACAGGTCACTGAATTATTCCACAAATTATGTTCATAATTTTACAAGGTCTAATATTAAAGCTAAGGAATTGATTGGGAAGGAGGGAACCCTAAAACTTCAGATGGAGTCATTTTGGGCAAATTGCAACAGAGCTGAGGATTTTGAACGCTTACGTTGTACTTACTTTCTTTTAACAGCACAATGCGGCTCTTTCTCCCACACCTGCGTAGGTTAATCTCCCTTGAATGAAGAGTCTGAAATGGACTTCCCTAATATTACTGCCCTATATAGGCTGCTAATCTTCTAAAAGACTTGGCATGGCTTCTAGACCTATAGATTCATGTTCTGGCAGCAGTGTTAGACAGAAATTTCAACCTTTCAGGATGTACCACAGAATCCAAAATAGGTACAGATTTTGTAAAATCCCATCCATATTCTCCAGGTTCCATTCTATATGAGTTATCAAAATCTGTACTTATTTTGGATAACTCATATAGAATGAAACCTGGAGAATATGGATGGGATTTTACATTAAGAGAGATAGTTACAGTGAAAGGTAGGTACTGTCTTATTAAAACCTAAAACCAACAGCACTACGTTTGGAACTAGGCATCAGGAAAACACTGGAAAGGACTTGCTGGTGACATTTGAAATGAGAGGGAGAAAATCATTAGAAGCTGGAAAATGTCAACTGTTTCATGTAGTGGTGGAAACACAGCAGTGCTGACCCGTATGATAATGTGGAAAATGCAAGATATAACTTATTGATTTGAAATTGTGTAAAGAGATTTCTGTAATATATAATATATTTGGTATTTGAATCTTCTCTGTGCATTTTCTTTATCTCTGAGGGTGAAATTTCTCTATTTCTTGGGTTTTTGAGGCAGTATACGGCATTTTCTGATCAATTTCTTTCCATGTTCTAGCCGTGGAACATGGAACTGGTACATAAGAAACTGGTCAGTGGGCTCTGAGTTAAAGTTCTAGGTTTCTGGGAGAAGTAATACACTCAGTCTTGTTCTGTCAGGCATTACTCAACAAATAGCTATCAAGGGACTGTATTTGCCAAGCATTATTCTAGAAATTGGCCCAAAAAAAAAAAAGACACTACAATTAAAGATGATTGCTAGGTTCTCATCTTTGTGGACCTGGGGCAGAAATGCACTTACAAGAGAAAGGAGAATTGCTGTAAGCTGGGCATTAATATGTGTGGTATTAAGGTAATATCTTGGCCTTTGTGTGCTTAGAAGTACCCTCTCTCCTACTCTTTTGCAGATTTTATTTTTTCACTATTTACAAATCTACATGCTAAACTGGAAAAGCAAAAATTGCTTAGTTTTTTAAAAACTTATCACAGATGTTGAACTATAGATAAAATCATAATCCTTTACTAATATTGATAATTTCTGCAATAATATTTATGGATGTTGCATATTTCAGGGATTCACATATTAGAGGCTTTTCTGAAATATGCAACGTTATTGAAAATTACTTAATAAGGTTTATTTGCCTAACTATTTTATAAACCAAGCCTGAATTTAATATGTATTCAATTATAAAATACTTAAATACCCTATCTTTACTCCTGTGAAAAGCACTTATATTTCTGAGCTTAAAATAGATCAATGTTCAAAATGAATTTTTAGTCCAATTTTATTGAGATACATTATATATTTACATACCATATATACATCCAAAGTAAACAATCAGTGGTTCAAAGCACCATCATAGAGCTGTGCATTCATTATCATAATCGATTTTTGAACATTTTCATTACTCTGAAAAAAAAGAATAAAGTTAAAAATAAAAATGAAAAAGGATACTCAAAACATCCCATACTCCCCACACCCCCATATTATTTACAAAATGAATTCATGACTCTTTATTTCAGAGATGGAATTACTAATTAATATAAACATATAACACAGAAAATTTTCATGCTAATGTACTCATCAATATATTTTAATTACTGAAAGAGAGGATTATTTTATTAATAGACTACCACTGGAGCATTCAGTCAACAGAGTCAAATGTTGACTCAAATGATCCAAATGGAAAAATATATTTATACTGTAAAGTTTATGTCAAAGCTGCTCTGCCACACTCTGAATATTTCTTGATAACGTGTTATGTATTTGTTTAGATGAGATTTGAAGTTCCTGGGAATTGTAGGAAAAATAATTTAGCATATTCGGTTTGAATTCAACAATCAAAACCAAATATCAACCTAGAAAGTTAATTTAAAAAATTCACTGTAATTATTCTGCAACAGCTTATGAAGTGAGGAAATGACAGTTTTCACATATTTCATTTTAAAACTAGATTACTTAAGAACTTAAAAACCACTTCACCTTCACCTTGATCTTAGCTCTAATTCCTAAAAGAGCAGTAATATCCAACCACTGCATTTCTCATGAAAGAAAATAAAATATCACTTAATCAGTTATTAAAAACAATTTTAAAAAAAACCAAATCGATTATGATTACCTGAAAAACAATGTATCCCCAGGAAGTAAATTTTGACACGATGGCAACTCAACACTTTTTATAAATTTTATTTTAAAATTATTATAACTTTTAAGAAATTTAACTTCTTTGGTATGACACATTCATACAGAACGGCTAGGCACAGGCTGCTCATTTATTATTTTATATACTTAAGGTAATAAGATTTATGGTTACTTATTGCTACACTACATAAATGTATACTTGGCAAAAAATTCGAATTTACTAGGGTAAATTTGCACAAGTAAAATTTTAATAAACCTTAGCTCAAAATAAGAATAAAATTCATGAAAAAAATTGGCACACTTGCATAAAATAAACTGGGAACAACTTGCTTCCAAAATGAATATAAATTAGTTTCAATTTTTTGTGCATTGTTCAATTTTACAGGCATGGACTTTTCACTCTTGGATTGTGGCTTATTTTTATAGGTTTACCAATACCCTAATTCTACATTGCATAAAACTTATAATAAAGCTAAATGAACATTGTCCATCATTCCTCAATAAGCATGTGTTCATTCTTCACTCTGTAGGAGCACTTACTACTCATTATAATATTGTTTAAGATGGCAAAAACACAAAAAATCCTACGGTCTGAGGCAAGCAGCTAACAAACACCATGGTTTTAATCCAATAAGGGATTGCCATAGACACATGTTCATGATTAATTGTTCAGTTAAACTCATAGGTTGATATCCCAAGGAGTAGTGTTGGAGATTGAATCATGTCCCCTACAAAAGACAAGTTCAAATCTTAATCTTTGTTTGTGGGTGTGAATCCATTGTAAATAGGACCTTTGGAGATGTGACTATTAGTTAATGCCTGGGCCCATTTGTGAATAAGATCTTCTAAAATACCTTCTGATGATTGGGGTTTGAGCCATATGATTGGAGTCATTATAAGCAAAAGGAATTCAAGCAGTCAGTATAAGCCAGAGGACAACGGAAATCAGAGTAGCAAACACTGGGGAGAGGAAGGCCATGAGAGGGAAGAGTGCCATAAGGCAACAGACGCAGGAGAAAACAAGACTTGATGCTTGGCTTCTAATCTTCCAAAGCCTAAGCAGTAAATTCCAGTTGTTTGAACTAGCCAGTGTGTGGTATTTGTTATAGCCGCCCTGGAAAACTAAGACAAATAGGTTAACTATTATTTGGAGATATGTGTGCATGTTAGTATATACACAGAAAATAAAAACTAAAAATATAATATACCACAGTGTTAACAATGGGTATTTTTTTTTTGCATGGGCAGGCATGGGGAATCAAACCCGGGTCTCCAGCTTGGCAGCCACCATGCCCCACTCAACAATGGGTATTTTTATAATGGAATTTTATTTTCTTTTTAATAATGGTATCATTCGTTCAAAGCATATATTAGTTTTATAATCAGGAAAAAAATCATAAAACTAATTTTACTTTTAAAATTTATAGGAAAAAGCTACTTAATTTTAATCGTTTTCTAGTGCATTGAATGAGACATTATAAGCCCTTCCCCAAACACTTGTCATTTGTATAATGTAAGGTCATATTTAATATATATTTTCATATGCTTTACATTCTATTACAGAACACAATTTTTTTAATGTCGAATCTACCATCTCAGCATTCTTATCAAATTTCTTCTCTATTAATTTTGAATTATTTGCCACTTCATACTGAATTCTTCTCATGATTTTTCTCCACAGAACTGATTGATTTTATTGTTCTAATTTTTCTTCTCTCATGAATAAAAAGTCCTGCATGTAGCTAAAAAAGATTTTTGCTACAATAATCCCTTTTCTCTGGCCTATTTCTGTACATTGGGGGAATATTTATAGATGGTTTTCCTAACCATGAAAGATTCTACAGTTTTGTTTTGTTTTTCTACACAGTTTTTAAATAGGCTGAGTTAAATATAGAGAAAACATGGTCATTGGGTCAAATTGACAAAGTTTGATAAATAAATGCAATTTCTATAGCAAATACGCATACATAAATAAATTGGTTTTGTAAACGCAGAAACAGATTTCTACATTAAATATGTGATACAAACATTGTAGTAATTAAAGCTTTTAGGAAGTGAGTTAGATTTCATAGGAAATAATTGTAAATCATTATAAGGCAAAATTCCACAAGGGAACTTCTTTTGTGCAAACTGCCAGGGAACTCAATTTTGTGGTAAAAAGTTACAGACTGGATTGTTCTAAAACAAAATCTCATTTCACCTAGGTATTGCCTTTAAAATAAGTGGTTTGTCAATAACTCTTTATCTTCTCTATTATATATTGACATACTATTTCTGTTCGTTCCCTTCTTTTTTCTAAAATGGAATTGTAACAAAAATCTTTCCACTCAAATATTCTCAATGAGTTTCTGTTGATACTTGTGCCCTGATGTTTGAACTATGATTTGAGAACACATAAATAATTTGCAACCTAAATTTCATATTTACCTTAAATGTGGATTTTAATTTTATTAGTGCATTTTTAATTTTCCTTGTAGTTCTTTCTTACATCATTTCCCTCATGTTCTCTCTCCTTCCCACTCTTTTTAACAGTTATCTTGTCATCTCATTCTGTTTTCCTCTTCAGACTATTTGTTTCTATTTGATAGGGCAAAGTTACGTTTTTGTATTCTATTGAAGAAAGAAAAAAAATCATGAAATTTTCTCCTTGCTACTACAATGTGCATGTTTTAGAAGTTTGCTTTTGGATCATAACTTTCAGATGTTTTTCAGTTTCCACTGCTGCAATTTATCAAAAAGATGTTCATTTTAGAATAGTTGGAGATTTACAGAAAAATGGAGCGGAGTACAGCATTCCCATATACCCTGTACAAGTTTCCTCATTATTACAGTCGTACATTACTATAGCACATTTGATACAAACGATGAACCACTATTTATACATTATAATCTAAAGCCCACATTTTATTCAGATTTCCTTAGTTTTTACCTAGGATACTTTTTTCCATTCTATCTAGAATAGCACATTACATTTGGCTGCTCTTACCTATGAAGGTTGTGCAGACTTTCCTTGTTTTTGATGACCTTGGCAGTTTGCAGTATGCTAGTCAGATACTTCACAGAATTTGTCAGGTGTTGTTCTATGATTTGACTGGGTTTATGGTTTTTTGAGAGGAAGACCACAAAGTTAACCTGCTATTTTAATCAAATCATATCAAGTGTGCATACTATCCACATGATGTATCACCATTGAGGTTGACCTTCATCATCTGGCTGGAGTAGTGTTGTCAGGATTCTTTATTGTAAAGTTATTCTTTTTGCCCTGTTTCCATACTCTGCTTGATGGAAGGAAGTCACCAGGCACAGCCAATACTTAATGAATCTGGAGTCATACAAACCCTCTTTGAGGGCAGAGTATTTACATAAATAATTTGGGATTCTTCAACACTGTAGATTTGTCTCTTCTCCCCCATTTATGTCAGTCTGGACTCATGGATTTTTTTTGTACTTTGGGTAATAATTCAGTACTCTTATTTTATTGCTCAAATCGTCCAGGTTCTGGCCAGAGGAAGCTCTTTCACTTGGCTCCTGTGTCCCTTTGACAAACTCCCATCAATGTGGAATTATTTGTTTTGACACTTCCTTATTCTCTGGCACCGACAGATGTGCCGGGCTTATCTTGTATATTTCCTGAATGAGTCCCTGAACAGCCACTTCTGCAAGGAGCCCTGGTTCCTTTTATTGGAAATGGTATTAGAAATCAAGATCTGGACACTGCAGCATTTTTTAAAAGTTTTTTATTGTGAAATTTCATGTATACAAACAAAAGAAAGAAAAAGCAATAATTTTTCAAATATAACAGGTAGTTACAGATCAGACAGTTTGTTAGGGGTTACCATTCCACTATTTCAGGTTTTTCCTTCTAGCTGCTTCAAAATACTAGAGGCAAGAAGGAATACCAATATGGTGGTCCAGCAGTCAAACTTATTAATTAAGTCCTGTTTTCTCTGTTAAAATTCTGCCTTCTCCTTTGATCCTTCTCCCAATCTATAGGGATCTTTAGGCAATGCCTGTTCTGACTTTTTCATGTTGAGAAGGGATGTTGACACTAAAGGACAGGGGGATGTAATTATTTGATAATCTTGGAGAGGTTGGTCCTTTTGGGTTACAGGATTTATCTGGCCTAGAACCCTCTGGAAATTATAGGTTCCAGGAAAGCAAACTTAATGCATAAAACTTTTATAGAGTCTGTTTGAGCGCTAGGTGTCTTAAGAGTTAATGGGAGTGATGTTGGTTAATGTTTAGTGACTCATGGCAGTTAGCACTATGTCACTGAAGCTTGTTTAAGAGCAGAGTCCAGAATAGCTTTTAGACTCTATTTGATCTCTCTTAGCCACTAATGCCTTATTTTATTACACTTCCTTTCCCCCCTTTTAGTCAGGAAGACACTGTTGATCCCATACTACCAGGGCCAGACTCACCCCTGAGAGTCACGTTCCATGTTATCAGGGAGATTTTCACCCCTAAATGTCATGTCCCATGTAGGGGGGATGGTAATGATTTTCCTTGCAGAGTTGGGCTGAAAGAGAGAGAGGCCACATTTGATCAACAAAAGAGGTTTCCTGGAAGCAACTCTTAGGCCTTGTTATAGGTAATCTTAGCTTCTCCCCTACAGAAATAAATTCTATAAGGGCAAAACTCAAAAATCAAGGACTTTGCCTATATTCTTGGAAGTCCCCAGTTTGTGATTCTGCTTCTCAGTCATTGTATCCTTTGGCTCCTTACATCTATTGGGCATCCTGGTTAATGTCCACAATAAACAAATCATGTCTTAAGTAACTTTGCAGCAATTTTTGATGGTCTATTTTAATTTCCTATTTACTTTTTTTTTCTCATTTGGCCAAATTCATTAATATTCAGCATTTGATGCAGGCAGGAGGTATGGATTGCCTCTGCAGCCACTCTGAGGTGCTCAAATATCCATAGATCTAGAATTGAGTGCATTAATTTGCCCTTCTTTCTTGTCAATTTCCCATTTGAAACAGTCAGCCATGTTATTTTCTATTAGTAAGTTTCAGGATTTCTGAAAGGCTGAACTACTTATCAGAGTATTTTTAAATTCTAATACTCTTTTAAGGTTCTTTTTATCTCTGTGCTGGTTTGAAAGGAAGTATGCCCCTTAGAAAAGCCATGCTTTAATCAAAATCCCATTTCATAAAGGTAGAATAATCCCTATTCAATACTGTATGCTTGAAACTGTAATCAGATCATCTCCCTAGATGATGTGATTTAGTCAAGCGTGGCTGTTAAACTGGATTAGGTGATGACATGTCTCCATCCATTTGGGTGGGTCTTGATTGGTTTATTGGAGTCCTATAAGAGAGGAAACATTTTGGAGAATGGAAAATCAGAGCAGAGAATGCTGCAATACCACAAAGCAGAGAATCCACAAGCCAGCGACCTTTGGAAATGAAGAAGGAAAATGCCTCCCAGGGAGCTTCATGAAACAGGAAGCCAGGAGAAGAAGCTAGCAGATTATGTTCGCCATGTGCCCTTCCAGATGAGAGAGGAACCCTGACTGTGTTCCCCATGTGCCTTCTTATTTGTGAGAGAAACCCTGAACTTCATCAGCCTTCTTGAACGAGGTATCTTTCCCTGGATGGATGCCTTTCACTGGACATTTCTATAGACTTGTTTCAATTGGGACATTTTCTCAGCCTTAGAACTGTAAACTAGCAATTTATTAAATTCCCTTTTTTAAAAGCATTCTGTTTCTGGTATATTGCATTCTGGCAGCTAGCAAACTAGAACACTCTCCCTTTACTTTAAACACTTTACCAAAAGGACTATATTTTGCAAAATGCAATGAACTATTAATATTTTTTTCCTGATAGCTACAGTTGTTTAACTGGATGTAGGGTAAAGGGTCTTGATGACAAAGAGGTCACTTTGATTTCTCAGAGTATATGGATGACCTTCAAATGATCTCTTCAGAAATTATGATGTAGGAAGGGCAAAGGATAAGATAGAGGCTTGGGTGCAGATCTGGTGAAAGGACTAAGAATCTTTGGACAGGGCGGGCCACGGTGGCTCAGCAGGCAGAGTTTTCATCTGCCATGCAGGAGACCCTGGTTCAATTCCCAGTGCCTGCTCATGCAAAAAAAAAAAGGAAGAAGAACCTTTGGGTAATACACTGTCTGTTTCTAAAGCAATACATGATATTCTCACACTCCCATCCACTGCCCCTGGGCCTTGAAAAATCTATCTATAGATATTTTTAAACATATTTAAACAATTTCCTAGTTTTATATTTTTCAGAACATTAACTCTGTCATTGAAAGTCTTTGGGGCATTGTAGAATGAAAGCATTATGGGCTTCCCTCTGAAAAGACAAATGTGCTTGACCTGAATTACCACGAATAATTATATTTAATCTACACCCATTATTTTTATGTTACTTTGGCAGCTTCATACTAAAATTATAATGTCTTTAAGGAAATATTATTTCATTCCATGAATAAATAAATATGTTTGTGCTGGTTTGAAAATGTTGTGTACCCCAGAAAAGCCATGTCCTTTAATCCTGATTCAATATTATTCGACAGACACCTTTGATTAGATTGTTTCCATGGAGATTGACCCACCCAGTTGTGGGTGTAACCTCTTTGATTAGATTACTTTCATGGAGATGAGGCACACCCAATTGTGAGTGTGACTTTTGATTCAGATGGAGTTGTTAATCTGCCCATTTAAGGTGGGTCTTGATTAGTTTACTGGAGTTCTTTATAAGGGGAAACATATTAGAATTGCTAGAGATCCAACAAAGATGCTTGGAGAACAGTTGCTTTAGAGCCAACAGAGACACAAACATTTGAAGATGCTTTGAGTGTGACAGAGAGAGACCAGATATCTAAATAAGGATATTTGGAGATGCAGAGTCCAGCAGACATCACCAGCTTCCTTCCCATGAGACGTTAAGCAAACTGGAACTCAGATGAGCTAAGTGAAGGCCCACAGATGCTTAGAGAAGAAACCACTGGCATTAGATGCTGGAAGCAATGGAACTGGGAAGAAGAACTAGCAGATGCCAGCCATATGCCTTCCATGTGACAGACATTGGCCTTCCTTGAGTCAAGGAATCTTTCTCTGGATGCCTTAGTTTGCACATTTTTATGGCCTTAGAACTGCAAAACATGCTTGTAACTTAATAAATTCCATTTATAAAAGCCAACCCATTTATGGTATATTGCATTTCCAGCAGCTAGGCAAACTAAAACTATGAATGACTCATTGCAAAGTAGACCTCTTGATATTCTGTGTGGTGCCATAACCAAAATGATAATATTACGCTAGCTGCCATATGTTGAGACCTATTATGTGTCAGTCTTATCACTGTGTCTTGAAAGACTACTTCATGCTTTCCTCCTCACCCCGTTTGTGAAAATTATTTTGAGAATCATGATTTCTATCTCTGCTCTCTTCCATGCCTCCACTGGCTACCATCAAAATTATTCCCTCTTGTTTCAGGCTCTCAGTTTTCCTTTCTCCTTAATTCATGTTACGCTACCTTCAGTGCCATGAACCTATCCATATCTGAATCCCTGCCTTCCTTGTTCTCAACTCTAATAACCTTCACTGCAGTCTTCCTAATTCTTATGGTTTACCCAGTAAATTGTCAGTATCTGAAAGTGTCCACACTTAAATTCTTCAATTCCCACTTCCTTACAACATCCCAATTCCCAATTCCTCACCTCATTGTAACCTTTTAGCTTTCTTTTTGTTATTTCCTCTATCTAGTCTTCAACTCTGCTGAGCAAATGCTCTTTTGCTTACTACACTAAGAATTTTTCTTTTAAAATTATTTCTATTTACTGCATCTTAATTTTTTTCAATTTTATGATGAACTTTTTTTTAACTCCCCAAGGTCTTTGTTGGTTTTTATTTTTGAAGTTATGCCTCCTACAAAAAGCAGAGCGTTTTGTGAGTCTGCTTTTTGTCCAAGAGCAGAGAAAATAGGATTCTTTGTCAACATCAAATGCACCTGGTTATGACTAGACTCTTCTCAACCTATGTTTGATTAAATGGTTATTTGATATAACTTTGCATTACTATCTGATCATTGTACCACAATGTAGTGAGTTGTAACTGAGTTGGAATTATAGATGATTTGAGCAGAAGATGTTTGACGAGAGTTCTATGCTTAAAGTTACTTTTGTATGTACTGTCTGGGTGCCAACTTCATACATCATAGGTAATTTGGCCCAGGTACCACAGCAGTTACCAGCTGTGTCTATGCCCAGACTCATTCCCCTTATCATAGCAGAGTAGTCCTGCCAAAGCAGGGAGAATCTGTTAGCTGCTGCTTGCCTTAGATTAGCTGTTGCTACATTATATTAAGCCTTCTAGGAAAGATTGCTTTAAAATGCTGGTGAGCCATGGACAGGTCACAACATGCTGTTATTTGACCCATGACTTACCATCTCTAAGCCCTTACTCCCACAATTTGGGGGATATTAGATTAGCTTTATGTATCTATCTAGAAAAGTAGCTGCAAATACCATTTTATCACTTTTTTAAATTAGAAGATTCAGGCATGTGGATAAAATTTCTCTCTCATTTCAGAGACACTTAGGGCCCTCCTTGATTATTATATTTCTGTTATTAATTACAAGAGTCATAGAGGATAGAGAGGCCTGACTTTATTTCCCATTAATGCTGCATCCAGAAATGTCCTAAATGTTTTTGTAAAGATAACTTTGCAATCATATCTAATCTTTATAATTATCTTTATTTTTATTTCTAGAAAATAAAAATAAATTCTGAAATTATTTAGTATTTTTATTTTAATTGTGGAAGCATTCTTTATGGAACATGTATGTTGTAAAGAAAATAAAACATTAAAATGCTTTTTCAATGAACAATATGTATTTAATATTTCAAAAAAATTATTAATACCTTCAAGGATTTTTTGTAATAATGTTTTCTCTCCAGAATCATCACGCTGAATTTAGTCTGTTAATAATTCAAAATTGAAAGTAGATCCTGTAGCAACTGTGATTTTAAAATCAGATACACTTACACACACAAACTCTCTCTCTCTCTCACACACACACACACATGTGCCACAAGTACCAGTAAAACTGGGAACAAACATCTGAATAAGATCTGTAGATTGCATCAATGTCAATATCCAACTTATATGGCACTATAGTTTTTCAAGGTGTTACTATTGGCAGAAAATGGGTAAAGGATAAATTGAATGTCTTCATTTTTTTATGATGGCACTATAAAAAATGAATCTACAATTATCTCAAAATAAAACATTTTTTTAAATTAAAAAAATCTAAATAGAACCTATATTCAATTGGAAAGATGAATAACCATCATCTAAATTCTAATTCTCCTCATCATGAATTGAATATAGAGATAGCTCATCTTTTTTAAACATCCACTTAATATACTTTTTGGCCAAAATCCTACATTTCTTAAGATAATTGCCCTTAAAAATTATTGAGCAAAGTTTATTCTGAATTTGTATTTTTGTTTATAAATGCATAGATAGCCTGAAAACACTGAACTAGGATTGTATGACTCATATTCTTATTCAATATGGTATAGTTTGCACAACTTTTTCTCTCTACTAAATTCATTTATGAATATCTAATCATGAAATTAAATAATGCTGCTTCAGAATTATTTCATCTAAGTTGTAGATTCTGTTCTCTGCAGCAACCATTACTGATCTCTCAAATAATCCATGCTATCTTTTGAAAGATTTTCAGCCACCCAATCAATGAGGAATTTAAATAAAAGCATGAGACAGTAGATCTTACAAGTTAAAAATATGCCTAACTTCAATGACTCTGTGTGTGCTTGAGAACAGATAATCATGAATATATTGAAAATATATCTGTTATCAATACATATCTAATAATTATCTATCTATATAACTAGGATTAATATTGAGTGTCATGTGTCTTTGCCAGGATCCTAACAGAAAATGAGTGTCAAAGTCAAAGTGAACAATTTGAAGATAATAATAATGGGTCTATTTACAAGGTGTGTGCAATATTTAGGTAAAGCACAAAGACATTGCCACAACCTTGGGCTAGTAACAGTGGGCTCTCTGTCATCCTTAGGCCTAAAATAAAGGGGAAAGCTGAGGGTTACTGAGATGACCATCTGGCAGGATAGGGAAGTTGTCAGGAGTACATGTGCCCTGACCTTATCCCCTACCCTTATTGACATTTCTTAATGTTGCTCCCCTTGTCCATCCAACAGAAATGCAGGGAGCAAGTGAACCAGCAAGTTTAATCAATATAAGTCAATCTCCTGTGGTAGAGTAGGATGAAAAAGTCAAAGAGTAAGTCTTAGGTATATGAAAGATATCCAGCCTATTGAGATTTTTGTTTGATTTAATAAAACGGTAATAGCTTTACTCTTTAGAAATCTGAAGTCATTTAATCATGACCATTTTAAACTTGTGTGCAATACTTATAGAAAAAAATAAAGATAAAAATACACCTAGGGCTGAAGAAATGCAAAAATGCAATTTTACCCTCCCCATCCCTCCCCACACAAATGCAATAAAAATAGAGTAATCATTTTAATGTGCTAATGGTTTGTTTACTGTGTATAGAATATTCATAATGGATCTTTGTTGAGCACACTCTATGTACCTGAAATTATGCTAGGTATTGGGTTGCACAGATGAATAAGTTTGGGTCTCCAGGTCCACGTATCTCAATTTAAACATGGCAGTATCTATTATTTCTTCTTCCTTAGGTTTTCTCTATTTTCCACTCCCTGCCCATAGCAGTCAATCTCTATTTACATAAGAGTTTGCACGTTTGATCCTTACATTAGCTTTTTGTCTACTCCCTTTCCAGGGGAGATTTCCACTGAGCCCTCTCCTTTTGGCTCTTTCTGCGAGTTAAAGTTTCAGTGGAACATATGATACTAATTCATGTGGTAGATCAATGAATTTTCAAGGGAGCTGAGTGTGGTGTTTTCCGAGTGAAAAATGAGAGAGAGAGTCTAAAGCCCATGAGTTGGCTGACTTGCCATTATTCACTTCTCTCAGTCCTCCTTTCACTTTTTCAGACCTTTCCTTCTCAGACTGTGTTCATAACCTGTCATTTTCCTATTACTGCTTCTTTTTCTTTGTGTTATTTGGTATCATTTGTTACTTTTTTGATTAATAGTCACCATTCCTGCATGTGACCTTTGTTCAAGTACCTTTGTCTAGCCATCACCAAAAAATAAAAATTAAAAAACAGCACAGACTGATGGAAATACTGTAGTTTCTAAAGAATAGCAATTAGGCTGTAGTACTGGCACCAAAAGAAATTACTTCCTATGAACCTGTCTCTCAATGCAGGGGTACTTAGGCTAAACTCCAGTGGTAGGGTTAGCAGGCTGCCCCAGGTAGGAGAGTTGATTATTCTGCCACATACACAACCTAGGCCATTAATTGCCAAAATGGGCTCTCACTATGCGCTTCTATGGCAATTCACCATCCTATTTATCACCCCTGCTGCCTTCACTGACCACTGGCCATAAAAATCTTATTAAAATTCCTAATCAAGCACATTATATTCCTGTATAATGATAACCCCATCTTCTTCAGGCTAAAATTTCCAGTTAGACAGCCCCTCCAGATTCATTCTTAGTCCCCAAACTTCTGCATTTTGACATACCAAATTACCTGTAAGATGCTAAAATACCCACCTTTGTTCATGCCATTGTGACTTTTCACATGCCCTCAGGCTTATAGAACATTTTCTCCTCTCATCCCACCTGCCGAATGTCATCATAAACTTCAAGAATGAATTACACTTCCCCTCCTCTGGAAGAATGCCTTGAATTTATTTCCTAAACCTGCTGAGTTAGTTTCCGCATTTAGTGTCTCCAGTGCTATCTGTGCATGTTTCTTCTTGCTGTAGTACATATTCTTTCTGCATCAGTGCTCTTTATATGTCTCTTTTACCACCCTCTATATTATACTTTGCACCAACCTTATTCCATTAGATAAGTACTAAATCTTTCTAAAAAATGGAAGTTATCTGTTTTACCTTTAGTCTTCCCATAGGACCTTGAAATTAATAGACAACATATAAATATTTGCTGTATAATTATATTTGTCAGGAAGTTTCTGGAACATTCAGAAAAAATGGTATTGCTGAAAAAGTGTTAGTAATTCTGCCTTCCCATCACTAATCATGGAGAAATAATGGACATAGTTTATATTTTTCTGTTATTTTACTGAAAAATCAGCTGACGTAGGAAAAGCATGAATAATTTAGTTTCAACTATTTTAGTATGTATAGCCAGCTTCTCAAGAAAGGAAATGCAAGAGAATATAGCAGAAACAAAGGAAATCTCACCGGGAATTTTGTATTGATTTTTCCTTTGTGTAAGAGTATTAACATGATTATTTCATGGAGTTTATCTACAAATAAATCTGGTCATAGAAAGAATAATAATTTACACAAAAAGTTTCAGATCTTGGTTCTAATTGTAAAAGCATAACAAAAGTCATAGATCAGCAGTTTGTCATCTATGAGATAACCTCATTTCCCCTGGTGGTAGTTTTCAAATATCTTCTTCCTCTCGCTTAAATCAATAGCACCTACTTTGAAAACCTACAGGACTTTCATTTCAGAGATATCTCCAGTTCATTTTTAAGAAATACAATGATTATGAAAGTGGCTATATAGCTACAGATATCACCAGGAAGAAGTCTGACCCAGAAGGTCTCTCATAAAAACTGCCATCTAACTTCTGTTTCTGCTTGAGCTCTGCTAATTTTCAGGAAAATGCAACTGCAAACATCTACAAGAAGCTAAGCTGCTAAAACGCCAGCTTCTACCACCCTCTCCCCCTACTGTGACCCACAAAGTCCCCAGACAATGAAAAAGCAAGAACCCATCTCAGCACCAACCTTAAGTTCCTCCTTACCACAGTGGGGGAAGTCTCCTTCCAGAAGCATGCACACTAAGCCCCCAACCCTGGCCTTACTTTACTCATCATAATACTTATTTACTTATCTCATCATAATAGTAAATTCTCCACCTCTGGGTGGGATTTATATAGCATTTTCTGAACATGCGATATATGTAGAAGCATGTTCTAGCATCACCAAGATCTGTGCATGCTCAAAATCAATTCTTTGAAAAACCTCTTGAATTCTTTGGAAGTCCTCTTGCCCACTTGCTCCAACCACCTGCATGCACACCCCTTGATTCTCTACAAAAGAAACATACATACCTCCCTTCAGGGAGAAGGTGACTTTTAGACATAAGCCCACCCCTTTCTACTCTTTGCCCAGAGAATAAAGTGCTGCTTTACTTCACTGGAACCTGGTTTCATTCTAGTGATACAAGCAACCCCTTGTACAGGAGGCCCTTTATAGAGGGTCCTGCCCATAGAGGGTTGGTTACATATGCTTACAGAGCACAGGTCTTGAAGAAAAGCAAAACAGCCTACTTTTATGAATAATTTCCTTGTAGCTGATTCTTGGAGAAATCAGTGCTATTGAACTAAAAATGGGTAAAAATTAAAAGAAATTAAGTATAACTTCTATATTGGATTATCTATAAAATTACTGAATGTATATAGATTTGATAAAAACCATGTTATCTTTTTCTCCCATATTACAATACTGAAACTGAATAATGGAAAGAGCAGTGCATGGTTAGACATATTAAAAAACAAAAAAAACAAAAACAGAAACCAAACTTTTTTTTACCACATGTTGGAAATGGAAACAAGAAAAAGCAAATCATAGAGTGGGAGAAAATATTCACATTCTTATCCATTATATACAAATAGCTATATGTTAATAAGAAAACATATACTTTTTTTTATTAATTAAAAAAATTAACAAAACATTTAGAAATCATTCCATTCTACATGTACAATCAGTAATTCTTGATATCATCACATAGTTGCATATTCATCATTTCTTAGTACATTTGCATCGATTTAGAAAAAGAAATAAAAAGACAACATAATAAGAATTAAAACGATAATAGAGAGAAAAAAAAACCTATACCTCACATGCAGCTTCATTCAATGTTTTAACATAATTGCATTACAATTAGGTAGTATTGTGCTGTCCATTTCTGAGTTTTTATTACTTTTATAATTGAGCAAAAGACTTGAACACATCCTTCAATGAATGTTCACCAAAGAGAAGGTGCAAATGGATAATATCACATGCAAAAATGCTCAACATCATTATGCCTCTGGTTCTATAATTTAAAACCACAATGAAACAGCACATACCTAGTGTTCAATGTGCAGTATAATCACTGATACAGAAATAAGTAAAAATAATTCAGCTATACCCATGAAATCTATACATTTCAATTTATCACAATTATACTATAACATAAAAAGTGCAAAGCTGGTACAGTGGCAAGAATTCTTGCTTGCTGAGCTGGAGACCTAGGTTCAATTCCCAGAGCCTGCCCATGCAAAAAAAAAAAAAAAAAAAAAGGTGTAAAAAAGGAGAAAGAATATAAATCAGAAGGGTTTAGATCACTCGATAATTAAATATGTATTGTGGATCTGGCTCTTATTCTGAAATTTCAATAATTTGTACAGGAAAGTCATGTGTATTAAAATTCCCTTTATTCTTATGTTCTTTTGTGTCTCCTTTGTATTCTCCAGTTTCTGAACACCAATTCCCTTCTATGCCATGGAAATAGGATTGGTTACTAGTTGACCATGGAACTGAATGAAACAAGATACCATTTCTACAGCAGATCCCCATGAATAAGGAAAGAAAGGAAGAAGGAAACAGAAAAAGAAGAGAAGGAAGCTAAGGAAAAGAAAACAGAGCAAAGATGAATTTATCAATTCTTTTCTCTTTCCCAAATTAATGAGTGCTTTGAGTTTGGATTCAATCTTTTGTGATAAAATATAACTTGCATGCAAAATCAAAGTTATTAATAACTGTTTGGAGCAATATTATATTCTAAAAATTGGCTTCTGTCTTTATTTAGATGTTAATATATGAATTGTATGATGTCTACATTAATGCTGAGATCCACATCTAAGATCTGAAATTTAAAATGTATCCATATTTCACTACTGAAAAGTATATAAAATTGTGTTTTAATGCCTAAAGGCTTTGTAGTTCACCTTTGAAAATATATTGCTATATATAATTAAAATGTATTTTAATAATTAGATAAAGATAAAAATTATTGACAGTTTTAAAATTAAAAATATCACTCAAAATACCACATCCCATATTTTTATCCATATAGCTTCCTAAGAATTTATCAATTTCCAAACAATAGACAATGTTGAAAAACACATTAGGCTAAATATTGGGGGTTGATGGTGAGGTAGGGAGCTACAGAATTCATTCTTTCTACCAGAACCATTGTTAAACAGGCAAAAACTATATGAAACAATTACTTTAAAACTGCAGAGGCCAGTGGAACACTGTACAGTATCCAGAGAAGAGCAGAAGGAAGAGGCTTATAAATTACAGTAAAGAACAGTAATTGCTCTGTCTGTGTATTGGCTACCAGTACCCATTCCCCATTCTTGCTGCTGGCCACCATGGGGTCCAGCCCTTGGCTGATTCACTGGCAAAAGAAAGTGATATAAAATCCAATTCCCCAAGACCAGGGGTAGGTATGACTGATCACTGATCCTGGTTTAGGATTGGGGCCCAGCTCTGAATGTGGCCATTGTTTCAACCAGCCCTAGACAAAGGTAAAGATGTTGGAGATTTGGAGATGCTGCACTTCTTCAGAGCTGTAGGGGATAGTTGGTTGAAGAACTGCATTTTCTGGGCAGGCCAAAAAAAGTTCAGCTTCGGGGAGCCAGGGCAGAAACTCTTGGTGCCCTTCTTGACACCCTCCCAGTTGAACAGGGGAACTGGGTCCCTGGCCCTGTTTCCACTGGGAAAGACTGACCACTACTGTAGTTGAAGACCACAATACATGAAGTGAAAAAATGCCCAAGAGTGTTTCAAAAGCAGATTGGACCTGGCAAAAGAAAGAATCAGTGAACTCAAAGACAAGGTACTTTTAAGGAGTCAGGCTGAGGAGCAGAAAGAAAAAAGAATTATCAAAAGCAAAAAATAGAGACACCATCAAGCATACCAATATATGCATTATTGGAATACCATAAGAAGAAGAAAGAAAAGGACAGAAGGAAAGTTCAAAGAAATAATGGCAGAGAACGTCCCAAAGTTTGCAAAAAATAGGAAAGTACACATCCAAAAATGGGAAAGTACACATCCAAACAAGGTAAACATGAGGAACATACACCCCATGATATATTGATCACACTCTAAATGCAAGGGACAAAGTGAGAGTTCTGAAAGTTGCAAGAGAAAAGGAACGTGTTATGTATAAAGAAGTCCCAATTAGATTGAGTGCTGATTTCTCATCAGAAACCATGGAATCAAGAAAGCAGTGTGCTGAAAGAAACAATTGCCAACCAAGAACTTTTTATCTGGTGAGACTTTCTTTCAAAAATGAGGAAGAAGGCAGGCTATGGTGGTTCAGCAGGAAGAGTTCTCACCTGCCATGCTGGAGACCCGGGTTCGATTCCCGGTGTCTGACCATGCAAAAAAAAAGGTAGGAAAAAAAAAAGAGGGAGAGATGAAGACATTCCAAGATAAGCAAATGCCGAGGGAGTGGAACATCACTAGATCTGTTCTACAAGCAATAAAGGGAATTCTTCAGTCTGCAAGGTAAGGATATTTAGAGTGGTTAGAAGCAGCATAAAGCAATAAAGACCTCTGATAAAGGTAAAAATTTAGGTAAGTATAAATGCCAGTAATGTTGTAGTGAATTTTTCGGTATATATCTCCACTTCTAACTTCCTACAGGTACTAAAATGCAAATGTATAAAATGTAATGATAAATCTGTGGTTTTGGACACAATGTACAAACATGTAAGTGGTAACATGCACAAAAAAAGGTGGCGAGTGGAAGAGTATGGGAAAATTACATGTGTAAAACATGTATAAACAGTGAACTCTAAGTTAAACCATGGACTATTGTTTATAGTACAATTATAAAAATGTGCCTTCATTAATTTTAATAAATGTTCCATACCAATGCAAGGTGTTAATGATAAGGTGGTGTTCTGGCTTGAAACTGTTATGTACCCCAGAGAGCCATGTTCTTGTCATCCTAAGCCAATCTTGTGGGGGCAGACCTGCCATTTAGGGTGGGACCTTTGATTAGGTTATTTCCATGGAGATGTGACACACCCAATTGTGAGTGGGACCTTTTTATTTATTTCCATGGAGGTATGATCACACCCATACAAAGTGAATATTAATTAGTTTACTGGAGTCCTTTAAAGGGGGAAAAGATTTTGGAAAAGCACAGAGATGCTTAGAGTGCTGACCAAGATGCTTGGAGAGCTGATGCAGAAAGAAGAGAGATGAAACCAGGGCACAGAAACTTGAAAAGAAAACATCTCTGACCCCCGGGAGATGTTAAATTGAGATGAAACCCGGAGTTGCCCCAAGAAATCTAAGTGAGGGCCCACAGAAACTCAGAGAGCAGGCACTGGAACCAGGAGGTGAAAGCAAGGAAACCTAGCAGTAACGGGGCCAGCAGATATCACCATGTGACAGAGAAAACATGGACATGATTAGCCTTTCTTTGGAGCCAAGGTATCATCTTGTTGATGCCTTAATTTGGACATTTTCATGGTCTTAGAACTGTAAACTTGTAACTTGATAATAATCCCTTTTAAAAAAGGCAATCCATTTCTGGTATGTTGCATTCCAGCGGCTTTAGCAAATCAAAACAAGTGGAATACCAGAAATCCTGTATTTTATGCATGATTGTTCTGTTAACCCACAATGTAAAATAAAAATAAAAATGAAAAAAAAATAATGCATTGGGCTACAGGAGAACCCTGAATTAGACACCACTGCATTTCAGCAAAATCCATAAATTAATATCAACAACAACAAAACCAGAAATCCAAAGCCAAAAAATTAGCATTATGCTATCCAAATACACATATATTTGAAACTATTAGGAGATCTCTGAGACTGCAGATAACTTTGAAATGTCAATAGCAGTTTCAAACTCTCAACAAACTTTTAAAAGTTCCTATTTAGATGAATATATGTAACTAATTCATGAGATTCCTGGATGTTAATATTCAGATTACTTTCCTTTGAACTGTTCTAATTATTCTTAATCTTTCAATAATATTATACTATCTATTTCAATTGTCTAGCCTTTATTTTCCTTCATCTTCTTGCTCAGAAACTTAAGGGGAGAAGGGCCCCGTTTCTGCATTTTCAAAATATACTGCAATACACTGGTGTGGACGCTAGTTCCCTGGTACTATTCTAATCAGTTTTCTGTTTGTTAAGGGAATATTACAGAAATTAATAAGAGATTTCTGAGAACATCCAAAATTCTCCCTTTAACTATTCTCCTCTGTTTCCACAATTGTATCAATTATGATTACAACCAAAATAACTTAAAGACTCTCAACTCTTTGGAGCTTTCAGCTTGAAGGTATCACAAGATGGATATTTTTATGGACCTATTGGATTCTGCTCTAAGTGATTTATTTGGCCCAGGCTCTTTTCATATCATCAGTACAAAGCTGATTTGTCCATTACTTTTAGGGTTGCTATCTCTTTTCCTTAACTAACTAGTTTATCTTATTTTATTTGAATTAAACCCAACGTATGAATCCTCTTGTGGTTTTCTCTATCCTCTGGGAGATTATCTTTTATCTTATTTTAACCAATATTCTGAGCCAGTTTTTTTGTTTTGTTTTAATTCCAACCACTGAGCTAGTAAATATATTCCAACTTTTGCACCATGATACAAGTTTTTCAATACAGAAATTTCCCCCTATTAGTCCTCCTCTACCTCTTTTGTAATAATATTGCAGATGCAGATGCCTATTTCTTTGATCAAAATTAAGTTCATGGGCCGCGGTGGCTCAGCGGGCAAAGTGCTTGCCTGCTATGCCGGAGGACCTCGGTTCGATTCCCGGCCCCAGCCCATGTAACAAAAACGGAGAAACAGAATACAATAAAACAAGAAAATGTTTAAAAATGTTTCCCTTTCTTCCTTCCTTCCTTCCTTCTATCCTTCCTTCCTTCTCTCTGTCTTTCCTTTAAAAAAAAAAAAAAATTAAGTTCATATAAAGGCATATCTTCTGTATTATACACTTTTTAATCCAATGCTTGTCACAGTACTTTGCACAGCACTGTGAATTAAAACAATATAACATTCCACACAATTCAACTTTATCAAGCAAAATGATGGCAAAGAATGCCTGTGAACTATAACTATTTCAAAAATCATGATTTTTCAACAGTGATGGAAAAGACACTGAAAAATTTTCACCCTGGGTGTGTTCCCTTCTCCGAGCGAACTGAAGTCATCTTCCTCTCCTGCTTTTCAATTCTCAGGTAATGAGCCAAAACCATGGAGCTTTACTCTTCTTAGTTCTGCTCACCATATCATGGATTATTATTAGGTGAACCACCTACAGACATGAAATGCATAGAAATCATAGTTTGGTAAGTGGACCCTCATTTTTTAACTGCTCACTTGTTCTCATGGTTCAGTTTTGTGTATACACTGTGAGAGCTTAAGCTGGTTTCTTGTGTCCAAAACCATATTTTAAAAACAATAGTAAGGAGAAGGATATGAACCCAATTATTGCTTAGGAAATATGTCTTTAACATACAGGTAGACAGAGAGATGCTTGGGTTGCTAGATGGATTTGTTGTTGTTTACAGGTTTGCTTAATGCAAATTGTGAGTCACAAAACTAGTGCTGAATTTTATGAAGAGATAAAAGATAATCTTTCAGGAGAATGGTAATAATAGAGGAAAAGTAAACCCCCTAAATATTTCATTGTGATGTGTGGTGTGGCACTAAGCAACGAACAGATCTAACGTCAGGAACGAATGCAAATAATAAAAGGGAGATAAGTGACTAATTACTTGCTCTCTTAGAAAGAAGAAAAAAGAGATTAGTCACAGGGTCAACTCATCTATTTGAAATTTCCCAAACCATGAAAACAAATTATATTTCCATAGCTGCAGGATAATAACGTGCATATACCAATTAGATCTGTAAGGCAAAGATGATGAAAATAAATTTTTGAAAAACCCACCATTTTAATTAGGATTTTTGTGGTAAAAGAACCTAAAACTAAATGTTGCTTTGTGAGAAAGTATCCAAACAAGAAATAGGGTCTAAAGATTTTATAAATTTAAGAACATTGCTAAAGCCTATAGTTGCCTTATTTTTTATGAGTATTTCTCAACAACATCAATCAATATCATTTATTTAGCCCTTAATAGGATTAATGGATTTACATCTGTAAAAAGTTCACTAACTGATACTGTTTCTGAAAGATAAAAGTGTTTAGCTTTCATTAGGGATCTTATTCTGGGGAAAAAAATACCCTGGGTGAAATAATGTTCATCTTTCTTTGTAAAAGTAGCTGACTATTAAATGGTCAATAGCTAATTTTAAAAGGTGCTTGGCATTGTTAAAATGTGAACATCAAAATAAATATAAGGTGGCTATGGAGATATATGCACAATTAATATATGTAATTTCATATTTAATTTAAATGATATGTAATATAGAAGCCAAAATACAAATTGATCCCTACAATCATCATAGAGGATTGATTCAATTTTTCCAGTCACTGAAAGAACAAGTAGGCCAAAAAAACACAGAGAAAATCAGAATGAACATTCTTACACAAGTGCTTTGGGCACAGGACAAGAATTTTTCCTGATTATATCTACCAGGGAGTGAATTGTTTCCTAGGTGGTTGTACAGGATCTCTACTCTTACTATCAGAGATCCTCTGGCTCCAAATATTGGATAGTCTTAGATTTTAATTTTTGCCAATCTGATGTGTGTAAAATAGAACTTCATTCTGGTTTAAATTTCCTGATAACTGTGGGGATAGAGACTGTTTTTTATGTACTTACTTGCCATGCAGGTTTCCTTTTGTCAAATGCTTAATCATAGCTTTTGCTCATTTTGCTGTTTGGTTGTTATGTTCTTTATATAGATCATAGGAGTTAGGTATAAATTCTAGTTACTCAATCATTGTCAATTCACATAGAGAATCCCAGTAGGGAGATTTCCTTTCTATACATTGTATGATATTTTCCCATAAACAGAAGAATTTTAATATACCAGATTTAAGAAGTTTTGTATGCATTAATGGATTGTGCAATTTAGGGTATTATTTAAGAAATACTTTTCTCTCCGTGGCTATAAAGATTATACTTTCTTCTACAATTCGTAAAGTGTTTCACAATTAACACATTAATCCACTGATTTTGTTTAAGGGGGGTTCTCAATTTCACGTATAACCAGTCACCCCGTACTATTTCACTGAGTTGGCATTCATATACTTCCCAGCTATCTGAAAATTTGCCTATCAGTTTTCCTTATATGCATGGGTCTGTTTGATTGCTTTCCTTTTAGTTCTTTTTATATAATTATCTAACCCTGCACTGATGCCACACTGTCTGGATTGTTATAACTGTCTTACCCAACAAAAGACAGTTTCTTCTACTTTGTTTCTTTTCCAAATGGTATTATCTAGTCTTTGTCTTGATTTTCTATATAAATGTTAACAATTTATATTGGGAATATAAATAGGGAATAAGAACTACATATATATATATATATATATACACACACACACACACACATATATTCAACATGCATATATATAGAATATATATATATACATATATATTCAAGTTTCATTATTTGTGATAGTTATGTACTATAAAGTTTCCCCAACACTGAATTAGCAATTACTGAACCATTGTCCCTACGGGGCTTAAAGACTTAGGTTGCTGCAAGCATCTGGTCACATTTTCATCAACTGATCAATACATAACCTTGTTTTATATATGTTTCGATTTAAAGACCCTTTGTTTAATATATAGTGCTGATTCATTAACATTGAACTCATGGCAAATGGAGCTAAAACTAATGGCTGAAGCTGACTTAACACATGTTTTTCCCCCATAAAGCACATCACTGCCTACCTGTACTTGGGAACACTGGATAGTACTCCAGCAATGATTTTGGGGGACATTTTAAACAACGAAACCATCAACAAAAGTACAACAATGTGACAATTTTGGTACTAAATATACCATGAAGAGGACACTTATTTATAGCAGAAGAGCTGAAACAAGGAGACAGTGTTGCCTTGTTCAGTCTTTTTTTGGGACATGCATGCTGGATGACTAATTTTTCACTGCTCTGTTTGTGTTCACTGCCTTAGTTTGTCCAAGCTTCTGTGACAGTATACCACACAATGGATTAGAATAAACCACAAGCAATTTAGTGGATCAGGGTTTCAGAGGCCAGATGCCCAACCTTAAGTATTAGCAACACGTGCTTTTTCTGGAAGACTAGCACTTTTGGTGCAGGCTGCTGGTTCTTTGGCTTTCCCATCCTATGCTGATGTAGTCTCCTTTATTCTGCTCTTCCAGTTTTTCACTGACTTCATACAGATTAAGCCCCACCCTCATTCTGTTGAGCCACATCTTAACTAAAAATAACATCGTCAAGAGTCTTATTAAATAAATGGGTTCACACCCAAGGATTTGCAGCAAAATTTCTTTATGAATTCTCTTTGACAGTCAGCAGACTTATTTTAGTCTTTGTTTTCACTAAGGTTATAGCCATTGCAAGGAAGCTTTCTGAGTTTCTGCTGTTAGTTTAGTCTATAGGTCTGTTCCCAGTGCTGGCATTATTCCCAGAGTAGCCTTGATCTCTGATTTTGTTTTATATTCTTGTTTCTTTCCCTATTTTAGCAAGTCCTTTGGAGAATTCTCTCATTTCATGCTATTCAGCGTTACATTTTTTTGGCAAGGGTGGTGATGCATGGTTGGGAAATCGAACCCGGGCCTCCCACATGGAAGGCTAACATTCTACCACTGAATCACTGGGGCACCCCTCAGCATTACATTTTAAATGTTTACATTGTGTGTGTGTGTGAGGTGTTTTTTTGTTTGTTTGCTTTGTAATTCGCTTAATGTCTATATATTGTATAGCATAATACCTTTACCTAATAACTAGACTAAAACATTTCTGGAAGTTGAATTTCTCCTCCAGTCTTCAGCCCTCTCTAATTGGCTTTTCTTTTTCACAATTACAATAAAAATGCTCCGTCAAGGTCAACAGTGGTCTTTTTTTGATGACAACTCCTTTAACTGCTTGACTTTTCTCCTTTTCAATCCTCCTCTCATCAGCATTAAGCAAAGGTGACTATGACCTTCTTTTTCAATGCTCTTTTTTCCTTTCCTGGCCAATATTTCCTATTTATTCTAGTTAAACTTCCAGATTGTTTGTTTCCTTATTAAAATTAAAAAAAGGAAGAAAATGAAGAAAGAAAGAAACAAAGAAATGAAGTAATGAAGGAAAGAAAGGAATGAAGGAATGAAGGGATGGAGGAATGAAGGAAGGAAGAAAAGAAAGACAAAATGAAGGTAAGAAGGGAAGAAGGAAGGGTAAGAGGAAAGAGGAAGGAAATAATGAAGGAAGACTCATTAAAAGAAGAAAGAAAATACACTGCTAAAAATTTAGGAATCCTCCTATTTTGCTCCATTATCTAAAGCCAGTATATGTCCTTCCTTATCGATAAAATATTCCATGTCTTCTCCATCCCATGCTATTTCACCTATCTCAACTTTTATTCCACACTTTGACAGTACTATATAGTTTAACCCTAAATTTTTGCACATTTTTTCATGTATGTTATTCTTAAGTCAAGAAAATGTTAAATATCCTAAAAGAAGGGACTGACATATTTATAATACATGTATCTCACCCACAGAATTTAGAAGAGCACAACTTGAAGTCATGGAGCCATCATATTTATACACTAAGTGGCTGGTACAGTGCTCTCCACATAATGTTTACTGCTGTTAGTCTATAGGTCTGTTCCCAGTGCTGGCATAAAAAAAGTTTATGTAGCTCCCACCCTGATCAAGATGGTGGAGTGAAAGCTTCCGGTCTCCATCCCACCACTGAAGCTTTGGACAATCAGCAATCACTGGCAGAACATCTTCCTAAAAGCTTCAATAAAGAGTGAAAGGACTGCAGTAATAGAGTGTGTGCTAAATTAAGAAAAAAGCCTGCTTAACAGGAATAAGATTCCATGGTACTCTGGCTGTTCCCTCCCACCCCCTCAACAGCTGGTGTGGGGATTTCTGGTCCTGGTTCCAGAAGGAGCAGGTAGGTAATGGCCAGTCTGTTTGATGGTGGCCTGAAGGACTTGCTGTCTCAGAACTTGTCCTAAATGGGAAAGGCAACTCATAGAGCTCTCCTACAGAACATGCTCTAGATGTTGTCTATTGTTGACTTGCCTCACTCAACTGTTAAAACACTGAAAGGATTATGGAATTTATTTATGTATCTCAAGAAACTAGCCTGTTGTATTCTGATGAGCACTGACTGATATCATTATTCCTATTTGTGCTGATCTATACCATTTCTAGAATTTTTAAATCAGAATTTTTTTCTGTCACTATTTAAACTTATGATGGCTTTTATTCTATTTTCCATCTAATCAAATATTCTATATTATTTTTGTTTCCAAGACCTTCCTGCCCTAGCTTGCTGTTCTCTACTTTCAGTGTGGCCCAGTTGCTCTCTAGATCTTCTGAACAGCTGTCAACTTGACCCTTCCATTCTCCATTTTCCACAGCTGTTCTTGTACTTTCCATTTCCCATATTTCTACTTGATGTTCCTCATAATTTTGAGTGGTTTATCATCAGCTCACTTCCCAAGAAAGAGTGCATATGACATTGCCACAGGTAACATTCTTAGCCACAGCATACTTTAGCATATCCTTGTTTCACCCTAACAGTTGGCTGCAAATTTGGCTTGATATGGAATTCTGGTATGAAAATAATTTGTTCCCAGCACATGGAAGCTGTTGATTCATTGTAGTCTAGCCTCCCTTTATTTTATTTATTAATTTTTTTTGCATGGGCAGGCACCGGAAATCGAACCCGGGTCTCCAGCATGGCAGGTGGACGCTTTAGTTTTGAGAAGTCAAATGTGATGTGCATACTCATCTCCTTACAAGTGACCAGCTTACTTGGTCTGAAAGCTTTTAGTATCTGCTTTTTTAAATAATTGTTTTTGTTCTAGATAATCATTGACTTTATAGGTTATGTATTTTGTTTATTTGTGTTAGGTTTTTTTCCCCTTTGTCTGGAATCCCCTTCAAACTCAGTGAAAGACTCCCATTTTTCTTTATAATACATTCTACCTTAAACCTTTCATGTACATCTTACCTTCTCTGAAGTTTCTGGAGATAAGCTGTGGTATCTGCTTGAACATCTCATGCAAATTAGGATTGAACTCATTATGTGATGTATTTATTTCTGAATAGAGCAACCCATCCAAAATTCTAGTTCCAATAATGAAATGATATTAACAACTTTTTTGAGACGATTCCACTAAATAACTATCCACTCCAAAGAAAGTTTACTTGTATCCAAGTTTAATTGGTGTGCTAATTATATAGTCTACTCACTTTGAGGTATAGGGGTGATGCCTCATATACAGCAAAGGAATGTAGAAATAAAAAGCATTTAAATTTTATCAGACTGCAAAAATGAAATCTAGGTGTTTTTTTTTTTTATCTTGTTCCATTTTTATTTACTTATTTTAATTTTTAAATTTTTTTTCAAATACCAAAAACACTAAACAAACGCAAACATTCTTAACTTTTGATCATTCCATTCTACATATATAATCAGTAATTCACAATATCATCACATAGTTGCATATTCATCATCATGATCATTTCTTGGAACATTTGCTATTCAGAAAAAGAAATAAAAAGAAAATAGAAAAAAATTTATACATACCATACCCCTTATCCCTCCCTTTCATTGATCACTAGCATTTCAAACTAAATCTATTTTAACATTTGTTCCTCCTATTATTTATTTTTATTCCATATGTTCTACTCATCTGTTGACAAGATAGATAAAAGGAGCATCAGACACAAGGTTTTCACAATCACACAGTCACATTGTGAAAGCTTTATCATTATATAATCATCTTCAAGAAATATGGCTACTGGAACACAGCTCTACGTTTTCAGGCAGTTCCCCCCAGCCTCTCCATTACATCTTGACTAACAAGGTGATATCTACTTAATGTGTAAGAATAACCTCCAGGATAACCTCTTGACTCTGGAATCTCTCAGCCATTGACACTTTATTTTGTCTCATTTCACTCTTCCCCCTTTTGGTCAAGAAGTGTTTCTCAAACCCTTGATGCTAAGTCTCAGCTCATTCTAGGGGCTTTCTCAACCCGTTGATGCTGAGTCTCAGATCATTCTAGTATTTCTGTCCCACGTTGCCAGGAAGGTCCACAGCTCTGGGAGTCATGTCGCACATAAATGGGGGAGGGTGGTAAATTTGCTTGTTGTGTTGGCTGGAGGGAGAGGCCATATCTAAGCAACAAAAGAGGTCCTCTTGGGGGTAACTCTTAGGCCTAATTTTAAGTAGGCTTGACTTATCCTTTGTGGGGTTAAGTTTCATATGAACAAACCCCAAGACTGGGGGCTCAGCCTATAGCTTTGGTTGTCCACTCTGCTTGTGAGAACATCAAGAGTTCAACTTGGGCAAGTTGAATTTTCCCCCTTTCTCAACATTCCCCAAAGGGGATTTTGCAAATACTTTTTTATTCACTGTTCAAATCACTCTGGGATTTATCGGGGCATCACTCTGGACAAACCCACAAAATCTCATGTCCTACTCAAGTTTTCATGTACCTATGGTGTTCAACTAAGCTGTCTACATAAGTTATATCAGGAAATGCACTAGTCAAAATATGAATTTTGTACCAAATGAACATTTTTTGCCTTAGTCTCACACATAAGTTGAAATTTTAAAATATTAATTGCCATCTATTTTCAGCACCCTGCAGTAATGACATTCCTTTGTTCTTCCTCATGCAAAAACATGTTTTTAATTTGTACATTTAGTCACTATCATTATACACTCTAGGTATTCCTAGATTTTACCATCTCAATCTTTATCGTCTATCTGAAATCTAGGTTTTGCAGACCTTAACAAGCCCCAAGCAAACTCTCTCATACATTCCACTGAAATGTCAATCAATTTACTCAAAATTATATATATATATATATTTGAATTATATATATATGAATGCCAGAACATACTTGGACTAATTCTATAGGAAATTAATGCTAATATTTCTCCTCTCTCCTATTTCAGCTCAGTGAGGGGCTATCTCTTGTTATTACTGAATCCCAATGTGAAAATCCACTATTGATACTCATCAATTATACAAAAGATGTGTGCTCTTATCTAACTTTTTTTTTTTTATTGCAGTGTCCTTACTTTAGAATACAGGCATAGTTTCTTGGGACAAGGTTTAAGACAATCCATGGTAAATAAGTAGCTCTATGCTTAGATTACTCTCAAAGAGCCCAATTACACTATCGCGTGTTTTACTAAAATTCATTAGAAAGCTAGAGAGGGTCTGTGGATCTGTAGAAAGCTACAGAGAAGGTCTGTGGATTTGTTCCTTCATACACCAAATGAGCAACTGATCCTAGAGACATAAGAAAATGGAGATATTTTTCTTATACTAAAAAATTAATCAAGCTTCCGTACAGAGGAAGAAGATCAACAAAGAATGACGACACATCTTACTCCAAAGGTTTTATATCAAATTCTTTAAAACTGAGTTTAAAGTTATTTGGGTAATTTCAGATTTTCAATGTAATAGTTTTCTTCACTTACGGTAATTTATTCCAGTTATTTCTAGCTCATCTCATCATCAGCTCACAACTGATTCAAAACTGAAGTGCTCGTCTAGGTTTGTCTCTTTTGATTTTAGCATGTCAATAGAATTTTCATAAGGCAAAAATCCCATTGGGAAGGGAAACACACATGACAATAGTCTGATAATGTAGCTAAACTTGAGGTTGCTCAAAACAAAATCATGGTGTGAATTAATTCTTTAACTGTACCTGGAGGATTTTAAGCCTTTCTTTTCCCCTTAGGTACAGCTCTTAATTCGATTCATATCGATGTCCTATGAAGCTTCTTAATTTCTATCTCGAGAGTCCTCATTAAAGTTATGAAATTAGTCCCCAATTCTGAGAAGTTATATTTCCCTTAAATCCTTCTTTTCAAGTTACCTTTAAAAAAATAGATTTATAAAAATAAGAAACATAATTTCACTTGAGAATGTGTCCTAAATTTTAAAAATGTTTAGCCAATCTATTTCCTTTTTTTCACCCATATATCAATAGAAATCATCAAATTTCTGTTCTTTTTATATTGATTAGGCATTTTTTGGGGGGTACATTCTGATGGCAGATAGAGCTTCAATTTTCATCCTTTTGTTACATTTCCTGTTTTTTTTTTCAAGTGTATATCCCTTGTGCTTAATTAACTTTGATATGTTTGAATCTCTTTCTGCGTTCATTTGACTGGTAGAAATTCTTTCCTGCAGGAAGTGTCTTTCGGGAAACAAGAATTGATTTCAGAATAAAACTACAACATTAATTAAAATGTATCACTTGTCTCAGGAATGATCACAGCATGGTATACTCAAACAGATTTGCTTATCGTATTTCAGTTTTTCTTTTTTCTAGAAGGTTGGTGGTCAAAATGAATAAGAAACATACAAATATTTTAGGAGATTTTTAAGGCACTCAAAAAGTATTTTTCCATTGTAGATGAAAAATGAAACAAAAATTCCATGTTTTTTTTGGAAGATGTGGTTTTTATCTATTTAGCTGTTATCAACTTTGCATCTAAAACTAAAGAAAACAACTAGATAATAGTTAGCTGTTGACAAGTAGCTAACTAAAAATACTTCCCAGAGCACCTTCTAAAAATGAATATTTTATATAAAAATACTTGAAAGTGAATTTCTAAGACAATTATTCCTGTGCAGATGCTAGTGTGTGAGTGTAAGTGTATGGCTGCCCATAGGTGTGTATGCTAAATATACAAAATAGGTTAAAACTGAACTCACGTCTCCCCTTTACATCCACTGTCCCCCACTCCAAACCTGTTCTCATATGCGCTCTCTAGGGTACCATGGTCAAGTTACTGCTGCACTGAATTATGGATGCAAACATGTCATGTCTCTCAGGTATGTGTGGCACTCTCAAGCATCTCGAGAGAGAGCCTTCCAGTTGATTGATAGCTTTTAAGGGCAGAGAAACAGCTTAATGTTAAAAACAACTTTCAAATGACTTGGGGCATCAAGGTGGTTTCACCTAATTAAAGTAAGAGCAGATTATCAAGTTGTAGGGCAGCCCCACAGCCATTGCAGAGGTCAAGCCTGACAAATCTGTTGTTGGGATAAGAGAAATATATTGATTACTGGGGATTTGTAAAATACTCATGAACTCATATCTACACAAAATGATGTCATTGAAAAATTATGCCCATCAACAATAGCATTCTACATTCCCAGTATGGGTTTCTTTTTGGAATATATCTGAATGACCTTTTATCTCTCATTTTCCTGTCAGTGGAAGCTCAAGGAGGTAAGCTTTCTGATCTCATCTAGGCCTAAGGAAATTAATCTCACAACTGTAAGGAACCGGAACAATATACTTCCTCAATTGTTTATTTTTCCCAGAACCACCAACACAAAATGACCATAGGCCAAGTACGTGACTATCCTATAATATATACCACCTTTTCATTTAAAAATTCAGCTCAAAACTATATACCCCTGAAACACCAAACAAAAACAAACAGACACACAAAAAGTAAAATGAAGACGAATTGAAAAAGTCTGCCTCATTTAGTTCTATGTAAAAACCAAAATGTGCAGTGAGGTCTTGAGACACTTGGTTTAGGAATGCATACAAGTAATAAAAGGAGTAACTTCTGAGTCTCACATACTTTATCAATGAAATGGGAACCACAATAAAAACAACAATAATATTATACCTCCCTGACAAGTTAGTTCAAAGATAAATGAGAGAACTTAATAGAAAATATATCTCAGGCTATCTGTTTCTATAACTCAAGAATCTTCCAATAGAGGCTGGAGAGAAAGCCAAAGATTTGGGGGTTGTGCAGCTTGTTAAAATTTCTTCATCTTTTTGTATAATTGTCAGTGCTTCTTTTCTTCTCTTTTATCATTTCTTCTGTCAACACGAATGTACTGAGTGCCACAATGTGCAAGGGATTTATTGAGTATAGTATATTGAACAGAAAAGAAATGGTCTTTGTCCAAAGGAAATATTTGTTCTATAACCAAAACAGATTTAAAACAAAACTATAAAAAATTTCAATATATATATATATATATTGTCATGCTGCCATCCTACTTGCTGCTTTGATTTACTAATGATAATGAAAATGAAAATGAAGACCAAGTCCCCAAAGCATCATCGTTACTATCAACAGAGCCTATTTTTGTATGTGTCTTAATTTTCACTCCTTAATTACATGCTAATTATGCATTAAATGTTGACCATAACCTGTAGCATTCCAATTTTCCATTAGGCCAGTTGTGAATTACACCTTTACTGAGCTGTAGTCCTTTACCCTTTCCAGACTAGGAAAAACTAGAGAGGTCATAAATAATTCCACAAAGATTGCATTCCACAAATAATGTATTGTGCACTGAAGTGTGCTTGGGAAATCACATGAAAAAAAATCAAATCTCAAATATATATATTTTTTTTTTTTTTTTTTTTTTTTTTTTTTGCATGGGCAGGCACTGGGAATCGAACCCGGGTCTCCAGCATGGCAGGTGAGAACTCTGCCTGCTGAGCCACCATGGCCCACCCTCAATATCTATTTTAAAGAAATATATGAGGGTGCTCTGCAAGAGTAGAATTACTGAATAGTATGCTTATTTTTTATTTGGAATTCAAAGGGAAGCTTTAGAAAGAAGAAGGTATTTGAGCTGAGACCTAAAGAATGAGAAGACAGACATGAAATCTTACAGAGAACAGTACTATGTAAAGGGATCTGCAACTCTGAAGTTTGGAAGTTGGAAAGAGTTTGACTCTTTGTGAAAACGAAAGAGGGCTGGAAGTTGGTTGACAACAGGGAGGGTAGCATGAAAGGAACTTGGAAAGGCAGACTACATGGACCCCTGTAATTGTGTTGAAATGTTTGGGAGTTTTTCAAAGAAGTGATTAAAGGGTTTTATATCAGCAACTAAAATGATCATATTTATATTTTAAAAATTCAGTATGCTTCTCTGTGGAAAAAAAGAGAAACCACTTTGGAATCATTTACAGCTGTCCAAGTAAGAGGTGACAGTGGTTTGGACTAAGTTGGTAAAGAACATATGGACTTGAGTAGAAATAGTTGAGTTATATTTAGAAAGTAGAATCACAGAACTAATTGATAAAATGGATATGGGAAAGAAAAAGAAAATAATTTGTGAAGATTACTCATATGTTTGTTATGAGAAACTGAGTATTTTGAGGTGCTATTTAATGAGGTGGAGAAGAATGAGAGTGGTTTATGGAGCTGGTGGAGAGATTCGTAGGCCCATGATGGTCATGTGAGTTTGAGACATTTAATGAGAATCTGATGGTGATTTATCATCACTGGTAATTCTATCCCCTCTGGCAGAAAAAGGAAAATGTCAGAAACACGACATTTCTACTCTATACTTCTCTGGATGGTGATGTTGTGTGAACCTCAGAGACATGGGAATGAGTGTGGTTGGGAAGAATATGATTTAGATAGCTCTCAGGAAGGTCACAAAGAAAGATATATTGAATTTTTGTAACATAAAATTATGTTAGCTAAAATATGTGCCCCATGCCCCATAATAGTCGTTATTTCTCCTCACTTTCTTTTTCTCTGTACCTCTCTTGCTCTTTCACACACACACACACAGTCTGCAGATGGAACTATCCTCAGTTGTAAAGTATAAACACTCATCGACTAACCTGAAGCATTTATATAAATATGATTTATCATAATAAATGATTTATCCCCTCACCAAATAGTTTTCCATGTTACTTACTTTACGTGTTTTTTCCTAATTATGGGATTTTTACTAAGTGCATAAATGAAGAATTGTACATCTAAGATAATTTACATTATGTTTTACTTTAGGTTTTATGTTTTACTTTAGATTTTCTTAATCTGAAAACTTGTTTTTATTAATGTAGGCATTTAGTCTATTGTTTCTTTATCTTTTCTTTCTGTTCTTTTTATTGTTTCTTTTGTGTTCTCTTCACAACATTTTTTACAGATGCCATATTTTCTTTTTCTCTATACACTTCGCATTTTTAACATTTTTTATAAACATTTTTACCAAATTTTAAACTCACAGTTCTGAGCAATTTGGTCTTCTGATCTTGTCAATTTACTACACATTGCCTCCACTGTGATTCCTAATTTTCCAATTAATATTTCCATTCTCTCACTCTTAATCTGATCTCTCAATATTTTTTCTTCATTATAGACTGCTCCAATTTCTTAAATATGAATTCTTCTAGATCCTTTTGGTCAACATTATGTCGAATTTTCTGCAGTACCTCAAGCATTTTCATTTTCATTACCTGAGACAAATATTTATTTATTCCTCAGCTTGTTTTTCTTTGTTTGAACTTCTCTGTCAGCTGATTGTTCCTCTTGCTCTTTCTCAGACCTGGACAGCTATGCTCCCTACATAGGATTTATCAAGATTTATCAGAATCTCCTTCCAAAAATTTAGGTCCAACTGAAGGTAGAGAAAATAAATTTTGTTTTATTGTGCAAGATCAGAGATCCAGCCATCTATGGGGAATGTTTTTTCTCTTTGTGGGGAGGGGATTACATCATTCTGATGGTAATACAGATTTTTCTGTGCTTTGTATATGCCTTTGAAAGGCATATATAAGTGATTAAAACACATATTTCCAAGTTGATATCTGATTTTAGAAGTCTCAGCATCATTTATCATACAAAAACCTACAGAGATAATGTTATGGGAAATTATGATGCATCCATAGAATAGAATATTATGCAGCCATTAAAATGATGATTTCAGTACTAGTTAATTCTGGGTAAATTTGTCTACTATTTCTTGTATAATTAAAGCAATTTTCTAACGATATTCAGTAATATATATATATACACATAGATTTGTAAATTCAAATATCTGGAAACACATATTTTACCTCATTAATATAATGGAAGTGCATAATGTTGTAACTTGAATGCAGTAACTTTTTTTTTTAAGGCCTCCACCTATCCTTGTGAAGGTTGTACCATGAAGAGGGCATCCCATCCATGGAGGTCAAGTACGTGATTTAGTGAAATTCAGCTGAAGCTTCACTCACTAAATCATGTACTCTGGTGGATTGCAAGCCACTATATTTTTAGGATTCTTCTATCAAGAGCAATACTTCTTTATTAAGTCATCTGGTCAGAGTTGGGTTGTTTCAAAAATTTGTTGACCTAGAAGAGTCTTTCTTTTCTAATTCATGCAAAGTCCCCTAATATTCTGGAGTTCATCTCTGATAATAATCACTGTCAGTTTAAATTAAAATATGAGTGTGTCTAATCATCTCATTTAGCAAATACTGCGCATGACTTTATTCTACCTTGATTAAACTTAGCAAACACTAGTATTATTAGAAGGCTATGCAGTTATAGAATGCTGTCTTGTAAATATGTTTTTTTAAAGGGATAGAATTCTCCAAAGTTTGGATTTATAAAGCTTTGGTTAGACTTTAAGTCCCTAAGACTATCGTAGTGAATGGGTTTCTGATTTAATTTGCACTCAGAAAAATGTATTGTTATTTTTATACTATTTTAAGTTAGCAAATTAAAAACATGAGCAAAGTATGATGAAAAAATTAATATAAGGAATCTGATTATTAATTTTAATGATCATTCATTAATTTCTTGGAGGTACTTTCCAGGTTGCACAACAGAGAGGGGAATTCAGACAGAGCATATTGTCCCAGTAAGGTGAGGAGACAGAGACCAGAGTTCAAGGAGGCAGTGGTAGCAAGAATTCATGGTGCAGAGCAATGGAGAAGAGGGGGATCCTGAGATATGTAGAGAAATCTCTGCGAGTATGTGGATGAGTACTGATATAGGTCAACATACATTGAGCTCCACAAGGATCATGCACTGAATACAGATCCTACAAGTATACAGTCAAGAAGTGAAGCAATAAACAGAAAATAGATAACTCAAAGAGCAAGATTGCCAGGAGGTAGTCCAACTATGCTAAATGCCTATAGCAAATTTTGAGGAAACAGATATTCTGAACTAAAAATTCTATATTTTGTACAAAAATAATGTAAGGATATTTTTAACTCACACAAGTACTAAGTAGACAAATATGCCATCTACATGTTTCTTTAAAAGAAAGAAATAGATGAAGAAAGGAAAGAAAGAAGGAAGATAGGGAGGGAGGGAAGAAGGAAGGAAGACACACCAGGAACAATTCCAGGCGTTCACAATAAGATCTAAATAATCAGCAAAAATTGGTAAAATACACTTTCTGTGAGCAATAAAAGTAGGAAAATGATTATGTAGTTTATGTCAAAATGATTATTCAGGTCTTATAAAATCAAGTAATATAAAAATTCCAGATTTAATTTAGGAAATACTAAAGTGGGACAAATGAGAAAAAGAAGGTAAAGCTCTTAAATTTTCAGTTTATACTAGGTATCAGATAGATGTGATTTTTTGTGTTTTTTTGCATGAGCAGGCACTGGGAATTGAACCCGGGTCCCTGGCATGGCAGGCAAGAACTCTGTCTTTTGAGCCACTGTGGCCCGCCCTAGATATGATTTTAATATTGACTCTGAGAAATAGAAGGGCAAAGGAAACTTGATGCAGATAGGAAAAAAAGATGAATAAATTATTCAAAATCTCGTTAAGTAATAAGCAAATGTTAAAAAAGATATCTGAAAACACATATTTTATCTCATTCATATAAAGAAAGTGCATAATTTAGGCAAAGCCAAGGATAATAATAAGAACAAATGAGAAAATGTCCCTATTAACAGACAAAGGCAATTCACATGGGATTAAAAATCCCAAATTTTTATAGAAAAAAATGCATAAAATTAATGAGACTATATAAATAAAATGAGGTGTATAAAGATATAACAGGTAGATGAAGAACCTTAAAATACATTATAAATTGCTTAGAAAAATTCAGAAGTGCAGCACAGTAAGCTATTAAGTGATGATTTAGATAGTAATTATTTTGTTTACTTTGATTTTTCTAATTCCCTTGTGAAAAATATTTTAAAAGTCATATCCATTACTTATTAATAATACAGAATTTTTTTTGCCAATGACAACACATGAAAGAAACTGCAACTTTGGAGGCAAATTATTCTATATCTGAGAGCTTTGAAGTGCTGATTTCTTTTTGTAATAGAGTTCATTCATTCACTTGTCAAAAACCAGCTGGAGCCATGTTCTGAAAGAAGTACGATGCTGTATGAAGCCATTCTTTAAGAGATAGCTATTAAATATTTAACAGCATATGAAACCTGCCCTTGCAGTAGAATTCTCACAGCAAGCTTAATCCATTTGAGAGAAAAATATGCCTGAATATAGGTCTTCAATAATGAAAACTTTTATTTGTATTTTAATCAGAAAAAATCATCACACTTAGTTAAATTTGCAACAGGAGCTAACAGTCTGTTTTGTTGTTCGGCAAGCCCTTAAATACTTTCTTTTTCAAAACTAACTTTACTGAATTTTGGAAACTCACTATTTTTATATGCTCAGTTCTATGGGTTTCAACCAACTTGGAGGATGCTTAGTGTTAAACCTACTCAAAGTGGATTCTCAGGTAGCCTGGCCCCTAGGGAACTGAGGTCACATAAACAGATGCTGAATTTCAGGAAATTCAATTGACTTCATCTTGCCCTGATAACTATTGATATTGGGAAAATGTCAAGGTCAATCTTAACTCAGTGATGGAGATTTTATGAGCCCAGTTGCACCTCTCCCAATATTCTGTCATTCAATCTCCAACAAATATAAATTATATGGCGTGGTTTGGGGAAGGGAGGAAAGGGAGACTTGTAACTGGAAAGAATGTTTTTAGCAAAGGCAAAATAAAGTGACTGCTGAAAACTCTACCTTTTACCTTGAGGACAATCTTCCAACTCACCTTGAAAATTCCAAGCATTTTTTTCATCTATGATATCCATTTACAAGTGATTAAAAGTATAGGCTTTATTATACATCTTGGAGTTAGTGAGCTTTCTCCTCGGCCAGCATTAGTTCAGGAGGCAAATGGAAGGGTTGCATCTGTCAAAAATGCAACCTAAGTAGAGAATTTAGGGGTTCTTTCCAGGTAACTCAGTGCATGAATGATGACTAAGCTTACTTAATTCTGTACTATGTATAATTCTGTATTCTGTAACTTATTGTTTGCTTGGAGAACCCTAAATATTTCCCTACGTCCAATAAAGCTATCTTAAAAAATGTGACCTCTTTTCATTTGACTCTTCTTGTAAAACTTTGTTCTCCTTATAAACGAACACCAACTTACTTTAAACCTACCATTGCCTATGTAATGCAGAACACACATGATCTTTGGGGCCCATGAAAAGAAGAAGGAAAATTGACAGTATTGTAGTGACTATTTTCCATTTGCTTCCTTCCCCAGCAATCCATTACTCACCTTTCTGTTTCCTGTTTTGTGAAAAGGAGACTAGCTCCTATGGAATATTTCTTCATTCTGGTTTCCTTGATTGGCAGCTTCAGTTTGGGTTCAGTGAGTGGGAATGAGAAGCAACAGATCACAGCGTGGGAGAAGTGAAAAGCCAAAATATTTCTTACATGTTCCATTCCTGCCCATTTCTGAAATTAACTCTATCGTCTCAGGTATATGATGACTGCCAGAAGGTCTCTCTGTTCAAGTCCTATGCCTTTCTTAGCTATAGTAACCCCATTTCCTCTTTTATTCATTCAGCCCTAGATGTGGTAGCAGCTTCTCCATTACTGAGATTCTCTGCATCCATCCTGTAGACTTATCACTTTCACTCTTGAAGTAAATTTCCCCATTACTATTTTTAAAGATAATTTATTGGGTTACACAAATCAATTGAAGAAACGACTATGTTGTCTTGATTTTTTAGTTTTCAGGGTAGTTATGAATTTTTTCTATTTTACTGCGCCTTTTATGGGCATTTTAGGGGGAGTTTTGCTGAAGTTGCACTAGGAAATATTGGGCAGATTCCACTTTAATTTCCAAACATTTCATTTGAACTCAGCAAATTGTAATGTGACAAAAATTGTTCTCATAGATAACATATATGTTATATAACATGTTACATAACAACTAGCTACAATGTCTCCTGAAATGGATATTAGCTTGGCTAAACTAGATGTAATGGACGTCATGATTGCAATGGGAGTAACTTGAAAATCATCTGGATATTTGATATGATAAAGACTTTTTAAAATGGAAAGTTGAAGATTGTTGGCTAAAAGAGATATGTCCAGCATTATCTTATTTTTATAAAATAAATACACTCACACTTATTTGAATATATAGAACAATTTTTCTGTAATGATATTGTGATAATAGAAATATGATGTGTGTTATTTTTGTTTATCAGCATTTAGTATATTTTATCTATTTATATTCATAAAAATTCCTTTTGTTATAATAAATAATTGCTTTCAAAGTATCAAAAGAAAGTGGGATTTAAAGGTGATTTTTGGAGTAAAAGTATGACAAAGAATAGATACAGTTTGAAGCACTAGACATAAATTACAGATATCAGTGCTATTTAAAATTTAATATTATCTTAAGTCTCATCTCAAGAGGGTATGGTATTTAAACTGCAACAAGTCAATTCACACCCCATCAATTAATAGTAGTTCATTTTTTGTGTGTGTGTTAACCTAGTCAGAAAAAGGATACGAAATTGTGTGTTCTTTGAGAAAGATTGTTAAAAAGCTTTTACTGATTAATAATTTTCATGTAAACTAACAGCTTTGGGAATGCAATTGCTGCAACAATAGCAGTGTGGACAAAGAAAGACTAAAAAACAAAGGCTAAATTTAAACTTCTCTGAAAGAGAAACTAGATTAAGAAAGGTTGCTAACTACTGTCAAGTGAAGCCTGTCCAAGCTGCACATGGCTAAGCAGTACCTCCCTTTCTGTCAACATGGTGATCTGCTGTTTTTCACTTTCAAACATTCACAGCTGAAAAATGCTTCCATCATGACATATTGGCCTTATTTATACTGTTAGTGCATGGCATGCCTTTTCTTCTCTGGTTGGTTTGATTAATTTTCTCCACTAGATTGAGAAGTAGCAGTGATGGAAATGGTTCCATGGCAACTTTAATTAGACTTGTTTGGCAGCAGTATTTCAGATGAATAAGCAAACAGCACAGAACTTTCAGTTGTACTTCAGGGAGGATAAAACTTGTGATTGAATATTCACATGGGAAGTTGTCATGGTCTGTGAGCCTTATCTTGAATTTATATTCAATCCAAATATAATAGGTCACTTTTACTATCATGGGGAATATGTTATGGAGGAGGGAGTAGGAAACTGGCATGAAAATAACAAAATATAGAGAACTAGAATTTAAACAAACTAACCCAAAAGCAGAAGTTGACCCCATACAGGAGGCTTGACAATAGTAGTTTGAAACAGGATAGCTTCATAAATGCATGTAGCAATAATGATGCTAGTCCAACAAAATCTGTTTCACTGGACAACCTAAACTACATTCCAAGTTGATGTTGGGAATACAGATGCTTTTGTCTTTCTTTTTTGTGGTCATAATTGAACTGAGAGTCAGAGTGAAACTTTGAGGCAGAAAGTAGAGGAGCAGGGAATCCATTTACCAAAAAAATGGAGATAAATAGAGAAAATGGTTATTAAGAGGAGTGTAAGTAAAAATATAATAAGTAAAACAGAATCAGTTTTACTTTCAAGAAAATTATCATGATAGTAACTCAACATTCCCTTGCATGAAGGTGAGTAGGAAACAAATGAGAACAGTCAGATGGAGAAAATAAGGGTGGTATAGAAGGCAATGCATGGAACATTCTCTATAAATTGGAGTGATGAGCCAGTAATAAGATTTAATTTTAGCACATCCATAACAATTCTCTTCATTGTGAAAAGCCTATGTGTTTCAAAACCTTCCCACCCAGATCAACAGTTAAACCTAATTTTGAGTTTTCCAAAGTGAAAAATTGGTCCCCAAGACTTCTTCAAATAGACTAGAGATACAGAAATTAAAACTGTCCCTGTTATCAACTGGAATCTGCAATTCCTTTCTGACATTTCAGTATTATGTTTTGTCTTACAAGGAAAATTAATATCACAAATTTGACCATGGTGTCTGTAGGTTGGGGCAAAGATATTAGAAAGAAGATGCCTTCAAATATAGGGAGGCAACTCTGGAAACTTTCAAGAGTGATGACTTCTGTAAAATTTGAGGTTTTCCAAGAAGCAATTTGTTAACTCTTTTTTTTTTTGCATGGGCAGGCACCAATTTGTTAACTTTCTGTAAAGGCAGAGAACGTACATGGCATACAAGGTGAGGTGAATGATGTCTCCTCTTTGCCAAGTTTCTCCCTTCTGGGGCATTGTGCTGCCATTGTATGTTTTGTACTTTACTATCTTATGTTCACGTCCTAGAGGCCTATAGTTGACACCAGCAATGGCCAAGAACCAATCAAGAGGAGCAGAAGCACTTGTTGCTGTGGAAGACCATTGGAGTGTGGTTAAGTGCAGAATTATTTTGCACATGAAAGCCCTGCCCCCAAATATAGATACTTAAATGTTTTTTCTGCAGTGGGAGAGAAATACATTTATGATACTTGTTTATGCATATATGTTCATACTTACTTATAATAAGGATTATAGTTTGTATACACATTGTATTTGTTTTTTTCCATTCTATTTATACATCTGTATGATTTTACTGAAATCAGTTAATATCTGAAAATACAGAAATTGTAAATACATAAGGAAAAATCACCAACTCCACTATCCATTAAATAATGACTAAAATTATTAGCATATTTAGATTTTTTAAAAAATAAACTTTATGCACTGATTATTTAATTTACTATTTTGAAACAATTTTAGGCTTATGGAAGTATTTCAAAGATAGTTCAGAGTTTTCCTGAATACCATTCACTCAGCTCTCATGTGAACATCGTATAATCATGGCACAATGATCAAAACAATAAATTTTACATTAGTACAATGCTATTACCTAAACTACCGACTTTATTCAGAGGTCACCGATTTTTCTGCTTTTGTCCTTTTTCTGTGCCAGTATTCTAAAAGTACATTGTATTTAGTTATTATGGCCTCTTAACCTCCTGTAGACCATAATATTCTTCAGTATTTTTTCTTGTCTTTCATAACCTTAACACTTTTGAAGAGTATGATTGGGTTGTTTGATGCATGCCCTTCAATTTGGGCTTATCTGATGTTTTATCATAATTGGATTGAGGCTATGAATAATTGGGAAGAATATCACAGAAATGTATCTCAACACAATTGAAAGCATTCCTTCTAAACAATGTTGAAATTTTATTTTCTTAAGATATTAACTCCATACATTAGTAAAACTTTCCTCACAACAGTGAGGGCATGGGAACTATTTTCTCATGAAAGGCGACCTGAAAGATGTAATAAATAGATTATATATACACTCATAATAAACTAGTGTAATAAACAATACCATGGCATGATTCAGATAATATAAATATGTAATAACAGATCATCAATAATGTCTAATATCATTGAGAAAGATTGTGTAGGCAGAATTTGACATAGACTTTGCAAGGTAGGGAAAATACTTGCTACCTAGGGAGGTTGAAACTTTATATATCAGGCAAAGAGTATGAGTTAGAAATATGCTGGTATGAGAGACATATATCTAGGATGGTGTGAAGTTGCACTATGGAGATAACCCAGCAGATTTTCAAATCCTTTTGTAAATATCCTGTTATGTTGTAAACACATGACAATGAAATAGTTGCCATTATTCTATTTTCATTAATGAAATGAATTGAGGTCCAAGAAAATTGAACTAATTTTCTTAGATCACCCTTTCTAAATAGTACATAAAGAGTAAAATCCAGATGTCTTGAATTTCTAATTTTATTCTCTTTCCATTACATTTTTCTGGTTCTCTAGCATTCACATGATATGCAATGAGTAGGTGATATAATAAAAAAATCATTCTATCTAAACTATGTCTTCTCCCTTTTGCATTCTTATTTTACTTCATCTCTTAGGTAACTAGGATACACTTAGAGAATTTTTTATTTTTTCAAAAATCATATTTTTAAGCCTTTGAAGATCTAAAGATATTTTCTTTCCATGCCTTCACATGTAAGTTGTCACTTCCATCAAGTAAGTATTTTGGAATATTTTTCATCAAAGTGCTACAGAAATTGCTCTTCTGGAATTCAGTATTAATGAAAAGTCTGATATAAACCTATTTATAGTATATGCAAATAAATATGTATTATTATATAACCTCTTTTATAAACAAATAGACCCTAGTATATATACTGCTCTATATTGAGCTTTTTTCCATGTAAAATAAATATTGGAGATCTGTCCATATAGTTTCCTCAGTATTTTTACAACTGCCTATTACTGTTATATTTCCTGGAGAGTTCAATGTATATTAAGTCACAGAAAAATATTTTGTAATAATGTGTGTTAGAATAAAGGCTCAATGATTATCAATACTTTTTGTCCAGGGTGAAATAAAAAATTGTGTAAGCCATAGGACAGTTCTTGCTATGCGGGAATATCCTGTGTCTGTCTGAGATCCTTGGCCCATGTATTAGTTAGGGTTCTCTAGAGAAACAGAATCAACAGGGAACACTTGCAAATATAAAATTTATAAAAGTGTCTCACGTGACCGTAGGAATGCAGAGTCCAAAATCCACAGGGCAGGCTGCGAAGCCGATGACTCCAATGGATGGCCTGGATGAACTCCACAGGAGAGGCTCACCAGCCAAAGCAGGAATGCAACCTGTCTCCTCTGAGTCCTCCTTAAAAGGCTTCCCATGATTGCATTTAGCATCACTAATTGCAGAAGACACTCCCCTTTGGCTGATTACAAATGGAATCAGCTGTGGATTTAGCTAACGTGATCATGACCTAATCCTATGAAATGTCCTCATTGCAACAGACAGGCCAGCGCTTGCCCAATCAGATGAACAGGTACCACAACTTGGCCAAGTTGACACCTGTCCCTAACCATGACAGCCCATAACTAGAAAATATCATTTATGCAAAAATTATTTAGAGGACAAATAAAAAGTGGTTTAAAATTTTCAAAACAATTATAGTGGAAAGTAAGGTCCCAGTCAAGAAACAAACTCTACTATCAAATAGGTAATACTGAAATTTCTCTTTCATGAACATTTGGCAATTAACAAAAATCATGGTGGCCTAAACCTATAGTCTGGATAATTACAAAGAATGATTGTGGTCTGTACATAATTGTGTTTTGTTTTGTTTTTTGTATACTGTATGGTGGGGGTGACATTTCATTTTTTTTTTCCATTTGAGTATCCCATTATTGCAGCACCATGTGTCGAATTTTTGTTTGCTTGGTTTTCTGTTTGTTTGCTCTGTTTGTTTTTTGGGAACTGCATGGGCCAGGGTGTAATTGAGTTTTGATGATTAGAATGGTCCAACAGTGGGATAGCCTTTTGCTGAGTCATGGTCAGTGGAGGGAATGATGGAGAGAAAGCTAAGAATTAGATAAGTCTCTTCAAGATGTTGTTTCAGCAGTTAGAAGAATGCTGTTTGATGTTGGCTTCAAAATGTGCCATTCAAATTACATTCAACTTGACTTGGGTGAGTAAGAGATTATAGAAGAGGACCTTTTTAAATTCATATGTTACAATTCTGCAGTATGAGATATTGCTTTAAAACCCTCTAAAAACCTAATATGTCTGAAGACCACAAACGTCCATTACAATGTAGCTCTAATGCTGCTATTTCAAACAATCATTTGCTTTCAGCATCCACACAACATTTTGGAGACTAAAGAGTTTGTAGATTCAGGGTTGTCATTCTTTCACTTACATTCATAACTGACTTTAAGAAATGAAAGGGCACCTTAGATATGAACTTTGCTTGTGGTGCATATTATAGTCTCCATAATCAAGAATAGCCCAATTATAGTCAACATTCAGCTCTGAAATGTTGCACTGAATCAAGCATCAGCCATTTTAATATATGTTTTGTTTCAGAGAGCTGTATAAAAACATTAGTTATTGTGCTCAGTAACATAAGCTTGTGTCTTCTTTATTTGCCTTCAGAGATGGCATTCATTCTGCCTGTTTCTTACTGCAATTCTGAAAAACTAATGACCCCAGAAATATAGAACAATAATTTGATTTTAAATTCCCTCCATATCTCCTAAAATGTTTCTTCCTTTGATATAAGTAAATTACTAAAAGGTTATTAATGGATCAGAGGTCTGAAGACAGCAAATTGCCACTGGGACTTTATTCCAAATGACCAGTGTTTTTTTATGGGAATACTTCATTAGAAGTACATACTAAGGAGAAAAAAATGTTCATATATTCTGCATTTTAAGAGTATTGAAGACATGCATAGAGTTAAAAAATCTTCAGGGTTCCTATAGAGATGATAAAAAATCTTCTAGAAATCATGGTCTAGGGAGAGAACTCTTTAACTGAGCCACCAACTGAGAAAAGAAATATAAATTGGCCACGTGGGTAGTCACTTGCAAATATGGAAAATCACAAATCTCTTGTTTGAACTTAAGTATAGAATGCAGAAGGTAATGATTATAAACCACTATCTTACTTGTAGCCTTTGGAATAATAGTTCAGATTAAAGATATCATTAACTTGGAAACTCACAGAAAGAATGCATATTCAAAATGATAGGAGCTTAAAAATATATTATGTTTTCTGTAATAAATAATACAACATTGATATATTGCATTTAGTTTTGATTACTAATTTGCACATTCACATCATAAGAGGCATGTACACAGGCACTGGAGAATTATTGAAGCCATTTTTGCAAACAAGCAAACAACCCCATCTCTAAAAGGGTCCATAATGAGCCTACACAATGGTAGATTAGTCATGGACTCTTCTACTTCTTTCTCACATTAATCAACAGTCTTCCTAGATTACCAGTCCCCCGCTGCAGGCTATCACCTATGATATGGCTTGTAATTATCATGATAATCAGTATATTGAATACTCCCTCCATCTCTAAAAGGGTCCTCATGCTCCTTTGAAGGTACCTCCCCCATCTACCACTTCCTGCCTGAGGCAACCACTGATCTACTTCCTACCAATAAGTGGAATCACATTGTAGGTAGCCTTCCAGCTTTCTGTGCTTGGTTTCTTTCATAACATAAACACTGTTTTATTCTTCCTCTCATTATCATTTTTTTAAAAGATCCTTCCCCAGTTCCCACTCTGATGCTGCTCTCCCACTCCCCATCCCTCCAGTTCCAAGGAAGGTGAGGAGGAATTCTAGACTCATTCCCCTCTCCCCCCAGCCCTGGTCCCAGCCCCTCCAACCTATGTCAGGGTATGCTGGGCAAGGGGAGTGGGGTTGGGCACAGGGTCTTGCCTATATCCCACTTTACCATTACATCCCTGACATAGTAACATTCCTAGCAACTTACCACCCACATTTATGCACCCACCTATGGCTAGTTTGGCTATGGCCACTTTGGTTTATCCAGAGTATATATTCTACTATTTACCACTGCTATCAAACCTAGTTGTCTTCTTCTATTGGGTTCTACTAAATAAATTCATCTATTAGTTGCAGGTCAGTAATCTTAAGTGCTGCAGGGAAGTGGTTGCTCCCATGACTGTATGAATGATCTCCTGATACATCTCATGAGGTTTTTCCACACAGGGAATACCTGCCCCTCCCATTGCCATTTGCTCCACCCACCAGCCCGAGTCCTGCCTGAAGGCTTGCTGACAAGAGTACCAAGGACAACACAGTGTCTGTAGATGCAGAATACTTGCAAAATCAGGTGGTAAACATGTTAAATATTACCAATATTTATTGGATTACCACGTGGTCAAGATTGTGGTCCAGTTGGGTACAACTGTGACCTTGATGCACATTCATTTCTTTCTCCAATGGCCAGGAGTCTAGGCTGGAAGGACAGGGCTGAGCCTTGAGTACCCTTCCTGTTCCATTCTCAATTCGATCTTCCTTGACTTACCCATTTTATCCACCCGTTAGTTACCATCTGTCAGTACCTCATACATGATTACAAGTTGAGCAAGAAAAAAACCTAATGGCAGACCTTACTAAGTTGCTGGGGAAGAGAGAGGTAGTATTTGTTTGGCCAGGTGGAAAGTGGAAAGGTGGAAGGTGGAAAAGTGGAAGGTGGAAAGGTGGAAGGGAAATAAAATCTATGACTGAATCATAGATTGCTTTGGTGGTGGTGAGGAAAAAATATTAAAATAATTTGCAACCGAAACAAAGCATTAATGGCCATATATATGTGGATCTATTTTTGGACTTTCTCTTCCATTTGTATCTATCTACTTACACACCAACCTACGTACATATAATATACTTTTACATTAACCATACCTTTTCTTTAAGTTTTGCCTGAAGTCACCATGTATTAAGTCCTAGTTTATTTTTTTTAATTGGTTTTACTATTCTAAGTCCTTTGTATTTTCACATAGATCAGCTTGTCAATTTCTGTGAAAAACATACTGGTAAATTGATTAAGATTGCATTTAAACTATAGATAAGTTTTGGGAAAATTGACTTCTTAACTCTTGATTAATGGCAATGATGTATCTCTCCAATCATTTAGGCCTCTGTTTATTTCTTTCATTAAGGTTTTATAGTTGTTAGTAGAAAGGTTTTGCTCATAACAGGTTATATTTATCTCAAAATAGTTCATGTTTTTCAATGTTATTGAAAATGGTAATTTTAAGGTTTCCAATAGGTCAGTAATAGTATCTGGAAATACATCTCATTTTTGTATATTGGCCTTGCATTCGATGACCTTACCAAATTTATTTATGTGTTCTAGTAGTGTCTTTAGAGCTGTTTGGGATTTTCTATATAGATGAACATATAATCTGCTATATGTTTACTTTTTTCTAATATATATTCATTTGTATAATAGAAAATATTATAGATACAATAAAACATAATAAATACTGTATATTGTATTATAATACAACACTGAATATAAGAGAACGGATATCCTTGCTTTGTCTTAATTTTAAGGAGAAAGTATTTGATTTTTCATCATTTAGGTTTGGTGTTACTTTTTTTTTTTTTTTTTTTGCATGGGCACTGGGAATCGTACCTGGGTCTCTGGCAAGGCAGGCGAGAACCCTGCCTCTTGAGCCATGATGGCCCGCCCTTGATGTTACCTTTTGATAACAATGATTTTTATTAATTTTGGTTTCATTCCATTGATTTCTACACATATATTATCTTTATTCCATTTCATTTTGCTCTTCTTTCTCTAGTTTCACTTTGATTTTAGAGTTTTCTTTCTTTGCTAATAGTATTAAACACTAAACATTTCACCTCATGCGCTGTTTTAGCTGTTGCCCACATATTTTGATATAATGTTTTCACTTTCAGTCAGCTGAAAATATAACTTCCATTGTGATTTTTCCTTGACCCCACTGTTATTCAGTAGGAGGTTATTTAATTTATAATTATGTAGATATCTTCCAGGTATATATCTGTTATCAATTTTTAATATAATAGGTTATATTTATCTCAAAACATTTCTTGTTTTTCAATGTTATTGAAAATGGTAATTTTAAGGTTTCCAATAGGTCAGTAATAGTACCTGGAAATACACCTCATTTTTGTATATTGTATATTTTGTGTATTTGCGTAATAGAATAATTAATTCTATTATGGTCAGAGAATATACTTTCTATGCTTTCAATTATTTTAAACTTTACAAGAATTGTTTTATAGACTAGAATATGATCTACTTTGGTAAATGATTCATGATCTTAAAAAGAATATGCATACTATTCTATTACCTAGAGAGTTCTAAAAATGGTAAGCTGGTCAATTTGTTTAATAGTATTTTTCGAGTCTTCTACATCTTTTCTGATTTCCTTTCCACTTGTCTATCAATTACAGAAAGAGGAGAGTGGAAATTTTGAATTATATTGAGGATTTGTCTATTTCTCCTTTTAGTTCTGTTAGTTTTTGTTTCCTGATTTTTATTATTTTGAAGCTCTATTATTAGGTATACATTTAGGATGCATTTACTTGTTGACATATTAATACTTAAAAAATTTGTAATGTCCTTCTTTATGCCTGGAATGTTCAGACCTATCTTTTGCCTGATATTGATGGAGTCACTTCAGTTTTCTTTTGATTAGTGCAGAATGATATTATTTTCATTTTTTTACACTTTTTCCTATATATTTGAATATCTGAAGTATTTTTTTTTCTTTTAACAGCTTATAGGTTGGTCTTTTCTCCTCCCATATGGTAACCTCTCTGCCTTTTATGTGGAGTGTTTTAACCATTTATATTTAATTTAAATATCTATAGGATTGGGCTTAAATCTCTCTACATACATGTATATGTATATATAGGTGTGTACTGCCACCACCGGTGTATTAGCTAAATCTTCTTAATAAATTTTTAATGGTGGTTGCTGTAAGTTTTATAATATACATATTTCACTATGGCAGTCTAACTTCAAGTAATATTATACCAATTAGAAATAGTATAAAAACCTTACAAAAATTAATTTTCCATTTCCCCCTTCCATCCTTTGTGCAACTGGTGTCATATAATTTACAGCTACCCAAGAATACATTGTGATTATAGTTGTTTTCTGTATAATCCATTATATTTAAAAAGAGTAAAAATGAGAAATGATGTCATAATTATTCACATATTTAACATTTCTGATTATGTTCTTTCTGTTGTGGTCTAAACTTCCATTTGCTATCCTTTTACTTCTGTTTGAAGAACTTCCTTTATCATGTTTTGCAGTGCAGTTCTGCTGATTGTGTGTTTTCTCAGCATTCATTTTTCTCAAAAGGCTTTTGTTTGTTTTTCTTTTTAACCTTCATATTTGAAAGACATTTCCACTTGATAGAGAATTCAAGGTTGACAGTTTAATTTTCACTCTTCTTTTAAAATTTTAAAGTTGCTATTACATTGCTTTCTTGCTTGCATAGTTTCTCACAGGAAGTCAGCCCTTTTTCTCCCATTTTGCTTTACATAAAGTGTCTTCCTTTTTCCCAAACTGTTTTTAGGATTTTATCCTTATTACTGCCTATTAACAATTTGTGCCTGGAGTCATCTGTGTTTTTAGTTTGTATTGTGTATCCTGCAGAAGGTTTGATTCACGTCTTCTTATAATATTCATCAAAATTGGAATGTTTTCAGTCATTCTTTGGTTTGTTTGTCTTGATTCCTTTCTTTCTTAGACTCAAATCATACACATACTAAATAGACCACTTGATATTTCCCCACAGATCACTAAGGCTATGTTCATTTTTTTTCCATTGTGCATCATCTTGGCTAGTTACTATTGCTATACCTCCAAGGTGTCTGGACATTTTCTCCTGAGAAAATAATAATCTTCTGTTATTCTCATGTAACGTATTTGTCATTTCAGATTTTGTACTCTATATGTCAGGATATTCCATTTTGTTTTGTGTTGTTGTCGTTATTGTTGTTACATTGTCATTGTCCTTCCATTTTTTCTTCCTTTTCCCTATCATTTTGCTCATAGCTTGCTTATTTTAGCACATATTTATAACATAAAAATATAATAGAATAAATATAATTATTTAAAATATTTATAAAAGTAATTTAAACTTCTTGTCTGATTTTTTTCTTGGTTATGGGTCTTATTTTTCCTGCTAATTTACATGCCTGGGAATTATTTGTTGGATTAAAGACTGCCAATTTTAATTTTTTGAGCACTAGGTTTTTGTTTTATTGCTTCAAGTGCAGAACTTGTTCTGCCATACTAAGTGGTTTGTGTTTCAGTTTAATCTGATCAAAGCTGTCTTTTAAGATTTGTTGTAGTGAGTTCAGAATAGCCTTTAATTTTCAACTAATTTAGGCCCATTTTTAAGCTGTGAGCTTTCTGATGACCTTCAAGGCCTGTCCATTATAAATGGTGAGAGACAAACTCTTTCCAGCCTTGTATGAGCTCAGGGACGTTTTCAGCCTACTGCTTCCTGGTGTTTTTCCTCTGGCTTTGGGGAGTCTTAGTGCATGTTGGCCAATATCAGTTCTCATCCACATACTCGCAGAGATCTTTCTACATATCTCAGGAACCCCTCTTCTTTGTTACTCTGCACTACGAATTCTTGCTACCACTGCCTCCTTGAACTCTGGACTCCATCACCCCACCTTAGTGGACCAATATGCTTTGTCTGAATTCCCCTCTCTGTTGTGCAACCCGGAAAGTTCCTTCAAGTAGTAAGCTGAAGTGGTCATGGTACACCTCATTTGTTTCCCTTCTATCCAGGATCATAGTTCTGTGAAACCTGTTTTCCAATGTCTGAAAAATGTTGTTTCACATGTTTTTTTTTCAGTTTCTTTCTTTTCTTTTTACAATAAAATGACAATTCTTATAGTGGTTAATTCTTTATAGCTAAAAGCAGATGTGCAATAATGTTAACCCCATTTTTTGAAACAAGCGATCATCTTACAAGTTGCTTGGTGATTTACTCTTTTTGTATTTAGAAGACCTGAGTCCTTTCTATTGGAAATTAGTATTTTCTTTTTGTTTTGGTGTATTGTTGGCTTTTATATATGGCTCCAGATGTCTAAATGGTAGTGGACAATCTTCAGTACCCATCCCCAAAATTAGATTTGCTAGTTGGCAGCATATGCCTGAGACAATACTTACTGCAAACTACTGAGCACATTCCAAGTAAGAAAAACTGAATAAAATCTATAAAGCCATGTGCTATTTCTTGTGTTTCAAAGTTTGTATAAATTCTGAGTCCAATATGGTTCCCTTTCCCTTCAAATCAAGAAAGGTAATTTAATATCTGGTTATTGCCTTCCCTGTATAATAATGTTTCTCATAAAGTGAATGACACATCTATGGAATGAAATAATTTCTGCTGGTAGTACTTTGGTTCTTAATTTTAAGAATTTATTTCTCCATTTGTCACTGGCAAGACTCTTTTATTAAAGGGATTAAAATTTCCTCCTTGTTTTAATATATATGGTCATAAAATAGCCTATGACCTATATAAATCTAAGAAGTTGCTTTGTCATTACTTTCCTTATTCTTTGTTTGGAATATATGATTCATGAACACTGGATTCAATCACCTTATTTGAAACTTTGTTGCATAAAAGTGTTAGGCTTACAAAAACATTCAAATTACAATTAGATTAGTAATAGATAGCTGTTATTGCTGTGTGTATAAAGACATTCTCCAAGTGGCATTTATGCATAAAAGAAAAAATTCTAAATAGTAATGAAATGTGGAAAATGCAGAGGCATTTTGGAGGCATTTTGTTTAAAATTTTGGGTCATGGAGATAATTTAACAAAAAATTCAAGATTTTAATAGATTGTGAAGAAAAATAGATTAACAGAAAGAATGAAGCAAAATAATAAGGTGGCATGTAGATTTCTACACCAGCTTTCATGAGAGAATCATTATCATATGAAATGATAATGGTGGAAGCCTACCCATCAACACACCTATGTAGCTCCTGCTACCTAAAAATCCTCTATGCAGCATATTTTTCACTAGATGATTAGATTGAAATAATAGAGGAAGACGATATATTTAAGAACCTGAAAAATAAATGATATATTCAGTCCAAAGGAGGAAAATCTTGGTTATCCATTTTGGTGAGGCATTTAGTCCATAAGTATATTTGGATGCCTTAACTTGGAAAACAAAGACTGTGACATAATTGGACAATTTTGGAGGAAATACCACTTTAAGGAAATTGAATGAATTTAACAAAATGTATCTTGCTTTTCACATAACACACATTCAGTAAGCACTCATACTATTAAGGAATGAATGAAATTGACTTCTTTTTTTTTTTAATACATTAGGACATGATCTTAAGGGTCTATCTTCCCTCTGGCTCTGGGGCAAATTATATTATTTGTCATATTTCAGCAAAAAAATATGTTTCTGTGAGATTTATTCCACCTGCAGCATTTTTCCCTAGCTCTACTTATCTCTTTCAAACTCCTTCTTCTCAGCCACCTTGTGTGCTCAGAGGTTCTACCCCTGAGATTCTATGTTCACTGGAGAAAATCTCCCCAGATGAACTCATCTTGTCCCATTGCTTCCATTATTATCTTTATGGTAATTAATCTCAAATACATATCTTCAATTCAGGACTCCTCTCTGAGTGTCATACTCCTTTTACCAGATTATTGGTAGTGGGCTGCCTCGTAGGCCTTTCAATCCAATTTGAAATATTTCCCAACTAAAATTTTTATGATACAATTTAAGCAAAGAACAGCAGTTTAAAGCCTGTCTACACAGCATGATCACAATGTCATTTAAAATATGTATATATATAGAAAAAGATTAGACACATTCACATGAAAAAGGGGGATTTTCTGTGGATTGTGGAGATACGTATGGCATTTATTTATTTGTTTATTTGCTTTTACTTGCACTATTGTCCAGGATACAGAAACCTCTATAAACATTCTGAAGCTGAACTTGCCATCTCTCCGCATGCTTTATGCCTCTGCTTACATGTACATAATAAGCCAAGCCAAGGTCTAGGGCCCGCAGTGGTTCCTCTCTTCTGTCAGCATCTAAGGAGTCTCAATTTGCTGTGGTACAGGTCTGGCCCTAAGGTTCTCTTTCTCTTTCCCTTGATTGGCCTCCTTACTTGATGCCTTCCATCACTCAAATTCATTCTCCACACGGTAGCCAATGTTACTGCCTTGTCTAAAACATAAGTATGACATTTCACTTCTTCTGCTTAAGTGTTTTAAAAGTTTCCCTTCATCTACAGAATAAAAACCAGGCATCTACTTAGTCACGGTGTGATGCTTAATCTCATGTGTCAATCTGGCTAGACTGTAGAACCCAGTAATTTAATCAGGCACTAACCTAGGTATTGCTGTCACCATAGTTTGTAAATGTGGTCAAACATCTATAGTTCCTTGACTTTAAATAAAGAATGCCAACCTTGATAATATGGGTGAGCCTCATCCAATCAGTTGAAGGCCAAAAGCAAACTCTGGCTGACCTACAGTTATCAGTTCAGATTTACCAGCCCCCACAATCAAGTAAACCAAAATTCCTTAAAATTTACACACATATGCATGAACACAGATATCTCATTAGTTTTGTTTCTCTGGAAGGCCTTGACTTATATACCTCATTTACATACTGCAGAGTCAATTCCTGAGGAGGAAGTATCTACAGTTTTTCTAACTCTAGCTTGCCGTGACTTTTCCATCAGAATGTTAGCAAATTGCATATCTGTGACTTAGGGGAGAAGCTTTTGATTTGTATGAATGTCAGCTCTTTGCAGGGTACATTTTGGCAAACTCATAATCTTCTTTTGTTTTTCTTTTCTCCTTGAGAGAGATAAGTCAAGGTGGTTTGGAGATATTTAATGACTGATCAATTACCCTCTTCTTGTGTGACTGAGAATTATGTTCAATGTATGCTCTGGGTCTCAAACAAAAAAATCTGGCAAGTGTCAATATAATGAATAATTATGGTACTTCAATAATATGGAATAAAACTGTTTTTCTAAAATTTCCAAAAGTTTACGTAAGTATTTTATGCAAAAATTACACATTGAGTACCTCCTATTTACCAGGGACACAGGCCATAGGTAAGATTGTGGGTCAACCTGGCTAGGTTTTGGTATACAATTGTTTCATCAAGCAAGCACTGGCCTGATTGCTACTGTGAGGGTGTTTCATAGTTGAATTTGCATCTATAATTATTAAATCTACAACTAATCACATTTACTCAGCAAAGGACACTGCCCTCAGCAATGTGGGGGGTCTCCTCATCCAAACAGTTGGAATTCTTAAAAGTCAGAACTGAGGATTTCAGAAGTCAGAAAGAAGATTTGCTACCTCTACTTCAGCCAGCCAGCCTCTCCTGAGGAATTCAAGTTCACTTCCCTCAGCTTTTCCAGTTTGTAGCATTAACACAGGGATCAGAAATATCAGATTTCAGAATTACCTCCATCAATATTTCCATCTTGAGGTGCAATGGTAGTTCAGTGGTAGAATTCTTGCTGATATGTGGGAGAGCTGGATTCAATTCCTAGTCCATGCAGTTCCCCCTCCAAAAAACAAACAAACAAAAATTTAACAATTCAGGCAGTGCAACAGTGGCTCAGTGGCAGAAATTCTTGCCAGTCATGCCAGACACCTGGGTTCGATTCCTGGAGCCTGCCCAGGCCAAAAAATTAACAAATCATGCAGCAATAATAGGATACTTACATGGAAAAATAATGGAATGTGGCCCCATCATATAGCATACAAAAAAAAAAATTTCCATCTTGTGGCCTGCCCTACAGAATTCAAATTTGTCAATCCCCAGGGTCAGGTGATCCAATTCCTATTATTCATTTATCTCTCTATATCTAATCAGTAATCTGTCTATCTAATCTATATCCTATCAGCTCCCTTTATCTGAAGAAACCTAATACATAGGGACATAAATATTACTTAGAAAAAGAAGGAGGCAAACATCATAAAATGTATACCTTTAAATAATATCACCACAAGCAATATGTTGCTATATGATAATACCAACTTTAGCAAATTTAAATTTTCTCAAATTGCTGAATTAGGAGAAAACCTTTCCTGCACACCATTTATCATATCTGCCTTTCTGGTCTAAGTATAAGAATTTTGCAAAGTACTATTCAGGTTGCAAATGTTCCTGATTTCAGAAAGTCCAGTAGGGGAAATAATTGCTTCACCAACGATAATTGAAAAGATAACACACATTTAAACCTTAAAGGTGAGGGGCTGCACATTTTCATTTTTTTTCCATTAAACTTTAGTTATTTTCTCACTTCTAGCTTCTAGCAGGTATTTTTCTGCTATTGAGAACTTAGACATTAATAAGTTTTCAGATTCCTGGGGGAGGAGAAAAATACATAAATATGGAAACTAATTCCTCATAATCACTTTATCATGAGGTTTTATATCCTATTATAGAGCTGCAATACATGGCATATAACCATATATAAGTTCTATTTGCTGGGGGTTAAATTTAAGTTTTAAAAATGTATTCCCTCTTTAATATATCAGGAATATATTCATACAAAGTGAGCATTTATCAAAAGATTGGTTAATTTTTATAGTTAGCAGTAAATAGAGCTGTGAATTACTTATTTTAAATCTTTTCTGAATTAACATTAACAACAAAAATGTGAAATCACTGATTTCAACATAAGTACATAAACATTCTTCAAAGTCTAAAATCAACAAAATACAATTTTCACTATAAATACTTGTTCTAGTTTGCTAGCTACTGGAATGCAATATACCAGAAATGGAATGGCTTTTAAAAAGGGTAATTTAATAAGATGCTAGTTCACAGTTCTAAGGCCCAGAAAATGTCCCAATTAAAGCAAGTCTATCAAAATGTTCAAACTAAGGCACCAACAAGAGGTTACTTTCACTTAAGAAAGGCTGATGAAATTCAGAGTTTCTCTCTCAAAGGGAAAGGCACATGGCGAACACGGCAACATCTGCCAGTTTCCTCTCCAGGCCTCTTGCTTCATGAAGCTCCCCCAGGGGTGTTTTCCTTCTTTATCTCCAAAGGTCTCTGACTGTGTTCTAGTTTGGTAGCTGCTGGAATGCAATATACCAGAAATGGAATGGCTTTTTAAAGAGGAGAATTTAATGAGTTGCTGATTTACAGTTCTAAGGCAGAGAAAATGTACCAATTAAAACAAGTCTAAGGAAATGTCCAATCAAAGGCATCCAGGGAAAGATACCTTGGTTCAAGAAGGCCGATGAAGTTCAGGGTTTCTCTCTCAAGTGAGAAGGCACATGGCGAACACCGTCAGGGCTTCTCTCTCAGCTGGAAAGGCACATGGCGAATATGGCATCATCTGCTAGCTGACTCTCCTGGCTTCCCGTTTCATGAAGCTCCCTGGGAGGCGTTTTCCTTCTTCATCTTCAAAGGTTGCTGGCTCGTGGACTCTCTGCATCTCATGGCTACTTCGTTTTGCTCTCTCTGAATCTCTAATTCTCCAAAATATTTCCTCTTTTATAGGACTCCAATAAACCAATCAAGACCCACCCAAACGGATGGAGACATATCATCACCTAATCCAATTTAACAACCACTCTTGACTAAATCACATCACCCAGGGAGATGATCTGATTACAGTTTCAAACATACAGTATTGAATAGAGATTATTCTACCTTTATGAAATGGGATTTATATTAAAACATGGCTTTTCTTAGGGGGCATACTTCCTTTCAAACCAGCACAGGCTGTGTGGACTCTCCTTACAGTTCTTGTCATTCTAAGGGGATGCACTCTAAAATGTTTTCGCTTTTAAAGGATTCCAGTAAACTAATCAAGACCCACCTGGAATGAGCGAGTCATATTGCCCTCTAATGAAAGGTTAATACCCACAACTGGGTAAGTCACATCTCCATGGACATAACCTAACCAAGCTTTCAACATACAGTACTGAATAGAGATTAAAAGAAAAGGCTGCCTCCACAAATGGATCAGGATTAAAACATGGCTTTTCTATGGTATGAGATCCTTTCAAACCAGCACATTCCACCCTCTGGACCCTAAAAAAGTCATGTTTTTCCAATATATAAAATACATTAATTCCATAACAACATCAGAAAGCCTTAAAGCATTTCAGTAACAACACAAATGCTGTACAAAGTCAGAAACAGTAATCTCAAAGTTAGCTACAGGCATGGTCTGTAAAAATTCTAATGTAAAAATTCTCCCCTAGCTCTGGACCTGTGAAACTCAAGCAGGTTATTTTCTGGCAACATACAAAGGAGGAATAGTCATACAATGGATATACCCATCTCCATAAGGAGAAATTTGAAGGAACACGGTCACCGGACCCAAGTAGTTTTGAAAACCTGCAGGGCAAACTCCATTCGATTTCAAAGTCTGAGAGTAATTTATCTTTGGGGCTTTTGAAAGCAGCAGTCACACTCTTTTAAGGGCCTACACAGTGGCCTGCCTCTCTCCAAATGCAACCTTGGGGAACATTGGGGAGACCACCATTTCCTTGGCTCCACCCTCTCCAAGCATCAGGACTGCACCTGGGCTCTCTGCCATCTCCAGGGCACACATTCAACCCCACCACGCAGTGGCAGCCAGGCTCTCCCCAATCCCCAAGGAATGTGCTCCACCCTCTCCAAGGCCTGAGGAGGCAGGACTTTTTCACTGCAATGAGGTGGAAGGCCCATTCTCTGCCTTCAGGGCAAACTCACCCTCTCCATGTGCTTGTGTGGGTCCACTCTTCTGGCCCAAGGTCTCCTGACTCTAGACTTTAGCTTCCATAGTTCTGCCTCTGAAGTTATTTTTCCTCCAATGTGTCCCTTTTCTGTCCCTCTCAGTCCATACTGGCAGTGGTTCTGTTTATACAGATCCTGCAACACTCTTGTTGGCTTTCTATATAGTAAGCTTAGATCATGCCTATCAGACATAAGGTATTTCCAAAAATCCTTCCTAAATAACTCCATCTCCAAGCTGACTTTCTCTGAAATGGCTGGAAGCCCAGAATTTTCCAGAATATCAATTTCTGGTTTCTTTGTACCCACAAGTTCAGTTCTCAGATTATCTCTTTCCTGTTGCATTTCACTAGAAGCTGCAAGGACAAACCAGGCTGCACTTTCTACATTTTATTTGGAAATCTTTTCTGCTAAATATTCAAGTTCATGGCTTTTAAAATCTGCCTTCCAGCCAAAGCCAGTAGTCAATTTTGCCAGATTATCTGCCGTTTTAAAATAAGGATTGTCTTCCTTCCAGTTTACAATACCACATGCCTCATTTTTGTCTAGAATCTCATCTTTAGAGTCCACATTTCTACCAACAATCTCTTCAAAGCATTCTAGACCTTCTCTAGTAACCTCCTGACAACGCCTCCAAAATCTTCCCCTTTTCCATTTAAAAAGCAATTCCAACATGTTTGGTATTTGCAAACCACAGCATCACCCCACTTCTCCAGTACCAAAATCTGTTCTAGTTTGCTAGCTGCTAGATGCAATATAACAGAAACAGGATGGCTTTTAAAAAGGGAAATTTAATAAGTTGCTAAGTTACAGTTTTAAGGCTGAGAAAATGTCCCAATTAAAACAAGTCTATAAAAATGTCCAAATTAAGGCACCAAAATGAGGCTACCTTCATTCCAAAAAGAATGATGAAGTTCAGGGTTTCTCTCTCCACTGGAAAGGCACATGGCAAGCATGGTGACATCTGCAAGCTTTCTCTCCTGGCTTCTTGTTTCATGAAGCCCCCCCATGGACGTATTCCTTTTTCACCTCCAAATGTCTCTGGCGGCATGGGCTTTCTGCTTCGTGACTCTTATCACTCTGCCATCATTCTCTGTCCCTCTCTCAGAATCTCCAGTCTTTTCCAAACAGCTTCCTTTTTTAAAGGATTCCAAAAACTAATGAAGACCCACCCAGAATGGGTGGAGTCATATCTCGCTCTAAAGAAAGAGTAATACCACAATTAGGTAAGTCACATTTCCATGGACCCCTAACTAAGTTTCCAAAATACAGTACTGAATAGGGATTAAAAGAAAACTCTGCCTCCACAAATGGATCAGGATTAAAACATGGCTTTTCTAGAGTACATGATCCTTTCAATCCAGCACATTACTGTTTATTTGTAAATATTGATTTTTCATAATTTTTAGTAATATTTCATTATTAATATATTTATATTATTTAATGTCTTATTTATTTTTAATCAAATTCAAACTATAACCACTAGAGATTTTCATTTTGTCTCTCAGTAACAAAGATGGTAAGTAAATCCTGGGCCCAATATCAACAGATGAACATTCTGAATGCTAAAATACACCCATAATTTGTTGAATCTTTCCCCTTAAAAAGAAAAAAAAAGAGTACTAAATATTGCATGTAGGAAAGCAAAGAACAGGTAGATAAAACAATTTATATAGAGCAAAATCAGTAACCTGGGCTATATGTACGCATGTATGACCCAAGAGAGTAAAGTTAGCACTCCTACCAAGGCCAGATACTCCTTTTCATTCCTCCTCAGTAAGTTTCCTTTTTAGCCCTACTATAGAGAAGGAATTATAATTCCGTTCTGCAAGCACTTATTGCTAATGATATGAGACAAAACAGAAGAATATTTAATAGCATCCATAATAATGATTAGTAACATTTAAGGAGCGTCCTAAAGTTTACAAAACACTTTTAACATACATTATTTATTTATCTAATTAACCTTTAATTAATGACCTTCTCCAAAAAGGCTTTCCTAACTAATCACACACCCACTGAGCTCACCTTGTGATCTTATGGAGGTTGAGTAAAAAGAATAGTGTACTGTAGCTATTACTAAGCCAATGAATATTTAAGATGAATGAATTAAAGTGTAAGAACTGTGGTAAGATGAAAGCACTGAAATTTAACAAAAGAAAGGTCACTGATCATTTGCTGTGGCTTTAGTAGATACCTTTCCACATATAGAATCAAAGGAAGAAATTATAAAAGAAAATAATGTTAGTCATGTCTACATTTGAAAAAGAGAGACTTTATGCCAATTAACAGAATTGAAAGACAAATAATGGGTTAAGATAAAATTCTTGCAACACATAGACAAAGTGTTAACAATTTTTAGTATTCATTTTTAGTTGTGATATGTTTTAATTTATGCCACGTTTTGTCTTCAAGTGGGGTATGGTGGCCTTAATATAAATGTATAGCTTTTAAAAACACACACCAAAATTAAATAAAGCAAAGCTAATGGCCATAGGGAGAAAATTTATTGATGACATAAACAGAAAATTTGAAAGAAGAAATAGAAATGGTTGATTGGCTATAAAAAATGTTCAATCCTACCCATAATTAAATATATGCAAAAGAATCATTAATAATATATTAATTTCCCACATTTCTCTTATCAGAATGATAAACATAGTCATCACAGCATTATTTTTAACAGGAAAATGTGGGAAAATTAAAATAATGATTAAAGGGTATTATTTGTGATATAATAATCAAAATTTGAAATTTTTGATATTTTATGAGACTGTAATGATGAGGTTAAAGGCACATAGCATTAAGTAAAATGTTGTAAGCAAGCAAATTTTATGCATGTTTACATGTATGCATAACAATTTTAATATGAAACTTTTATATTAAACTTTAAATGTTTCATTTGTAGAATCCAGATATGCTCATTATGAAAATATTCAATTTTTTAATACTAAGTTTTCTCCAACAAAAGAAAGTCATTCATTGAAATGACTGTAACAAAAATGGCACAAGGTTAGCAAGTACATTTCAAAAGACAGAGCAAAACCTTAAATCTAAGGGCAGGTTAAAGTGTTGAAACTGTTAAATATGTTCAAAATGGAACAGCTGTAAGATATTTGTGTTTTTGAAACTTGTATATATGGGTCACCTAATCAGAATATCTAGAATTTGAATGGGTTTCAGTGGTTCACTTATAGTACTCATTCTCTCCTCCAACTGAACCACCTAAATCTTTAAATTTAGCTCTTATGGTCACAAGACAAGCTGTCAGCAACTCCAACATCTGTATGCTCCCTTGGTCTCATCTAGGGTGAGAGTTACTTTCAGAAACTCTCTCAGAACAAGGAATAACCTTGCATTTCTCAGAGTGCTGTGAATAGCTTCCTTGTAACCTTGCTAAAAGGTCCACAACTGGTTTGCTCTGTGTTGCATTTCATCTCCTCAAAGCACTTTTATTCCTCTCAGGAAATGATCAATGTTCATGTAATGGCCACACACTGTATTCAGAACCACTACTCCCTAAGACCCACAGATCTGTGACCAGATCTTTGTTCTCTGTATTTTATATCCCACTAGGACCCTTCCCTTTCTGCCCTAAACCTCAGCCAACTACTAGTTTTCCATGTCATCTTCAATATTCGTAGACCATGCGCTTATCCAGGCTGCTTGTGACCTCCATGTTGCTAGCACCCGGTCTTCATAGTATGTGGCTCACCAGTAGGATTCGACAATGTAGATTATTCTCTGCTTCTCAAGACACATTTTTTTTCTTTTGGCTCCAGAATCCTGCATTCTCCTTGTTGTCCTCCTACCTCAGTGGCTCCTCCATCAATATTTCCTTTGTTTGTACCTCCTCAACCTCCCAACTTTTAGAATTTGAAGTGACCCAAGATTTAGATTTTGATTCTCTTTTTAAAAATCCACCTCATTCTCTTTGTGATATTATCAAGTGTTATGGCTTTAAATAACATCTACTTCATTTCTTCAAATCTGAAATGCCATAAATTGTGAGATATACTATTATTTTAAACCCTTCTCATAGGAAAAATCTGCTGCCAATCAAATTATGGCATGCCATTGATTATAGCTTGCATGCTAATTTCAGAGATGTTAAGGTGTGAAAAAAATGTACATTTTGGATTTGATTTAATACATTATATGCTGATGCCCCCAAAGTGATATCCCTGACCTGTACTGCTTTCCTGCCCTCCAGTTAAATATATAATCCTACTCAATATCACCTCTTGAATACTTAATATGCAAATTAAACTTCTGGTGTCCTAACTGAACCCTGATATTTTTCCCTCACTCTGCCAATCTTGCTGCTTTTCCTGCCAATCCTGGTAATTGAGAATCCTGTAATTGACAACTACACACTGAATTGCTCTATTCATAAACCATGGAGTCTTTCTTAAATCTTCTCATACCTATATCCAATTCATTAAAAACCCTGGAAAGTCTAATTTTTAAAATAGCTCCAAATAGACTACTTCTCCCTGTTTCATTTTTACCATCTTAATCTAAGGCACCATCATCTTTAGCCCAGATTTTTGTAATTGCACCTAATTGATTTTCCTAATTTGGTCCCTGAGAATGTCATTCTATTCTCAAAATAGCACCTAAAGCCTGCCTTTAAAACTGTAAGGCAGGACATCTTACCCTTCTGCTCTAAATCCTCCAGTGGCTCCTTAATTCATGCAGAGTAAATGTCAAAGTCTTCTAAATAGCTTTGAAGGCTTACATGATCTGAGTTCCACATTACTGTTTGACCTCAACTCATCAGAGCCATTCCAAAGAAAGAGTGAGGGGAATGGTCTGCCCTGAGGGTAGGGGTGCTTTATCAGTGACATTGTGTATAATTTTGAATGATAATTAAAAGGTGCATGGTACAGGTGCATGGTGATAAGTAAAAGACCACCAACTTTCAGTCAATTTTATTATATTTCAGTCCCTTTTTGCCTTCAGCCAGGATTGTACATCTCCTGCCACTGCCTCCTTCCTATGTCACTGACTCCTACTACTCATGTCCTCTTTAGTCTATCCTGTCTGCTGTGATCTCCTAACCTGTCTCAAACTCACCAAGAAAATATATGACTTGGGTCCTTGGTACTTGCTGTTCCCTGGGCTGGAGCATAGGTATTTGCCCGAGCATCCTGTTCCCTCACCTACATCAGTTATTTTTTCATGAGTCACTCTCTTGGCACAGCCTTCCCTGATTTGTCCATCAGAAAGTCCCATCACACTGCCTCTTATAAAAACTCAGATTGCTTATAAGAAGAAACAGCAGTAACAAGCAAACAGGGGTCAGAAAAATACCCCCACTTCACATTAAACTCTTTCCATCTTTCTTTCTTAAGGCTTTTTGGCATTTAACGTGGATTTTTCACTTATTTGTTGCATTTATTGCTGTCTCCTTCATAGAAATAAAAGCTTCCTGAGTTCAGGGATTTTTCACCTTGTGGGTCAGTGTTGTATGCAGTAAGATTTCTGCCTGGCTCAAACTAGACATTAAATAAAGTCTAGTTTAGTGAATGAATGAAAGAATGAGCAAAACAAATCGTTGATGCCCAACTATACACTAATAGATATAAATACCAGTATCTGTCCAGCCAGAACATGTTTAGAAATGTTTATTATCACTGGTAATTAAAGCAAAGGCAATCCAAATGATAAGCCTCCCTTTTACCAATTAACAAACTGGAAAACATATATTATTACAAATGGGCTAGGAAACATGTTAGGATGACGTCTTTATACTGTTTGTGACAATGGCAAATGATATATTTTGTTTCAGGAAAAACTGTACCAATGTAAAAAAAAATCTTTAAAATGATGAAAATTTTCAATCAACACCCAATAATACTCCTTTAAAATTTTAATTAAATAACTATGGATGCCATAAATATACATAAATTTCAAACTATTCAAATACATAGCAGTTTTTGCTATCTAAAAATGATATATGTGTGGGGGGGGATATGTGTGTGGCATAAAACCATTTCCTTTCCAAGACACTCTTCAAAAGTACTCTGTTCCACTTCTCACATGTTTCTGTACATTAATTACAGAGGCTGCCAGGAGTTCCTATGAAAAATAGATCCTGTCTCCAAGAGCAATTTGATTATCTACTAAGTGCCCCATGGCTGACTAAATTAGACCTCTGAAGAACAAAGTCTTTGGTTCAGGTATTTCAAGGGAAAATCGAACATTTGGAAAACTGTGGTACATTATTTAGCTTGTGAAATGTCCTATCCACCTCTAAAGACCTGAAATAGACATTCCTTTGAATCTCTCAATCTGCTTGAGAAGTATGTAGCATGTTGGTGTCAATCCCATATTACCAATGTATGTAAATTTTGAGTCCCTTCATAGTAGTTCTTAATATCGTTGCTTCTATTTGTCTAGATTATTGAAATCTTTTAAACCAGGACTTTTTGTTTTCCTAAAAAGTTTCTCTATAGACACAAGTAAGACAAATGAAAGAGCTTTGGGGCCAGAAAGATTATGTGAAAACATAAATCTTCATTCTACAGAATAAGAGCTAAAAATTCAAAGTGCCAACCAGACAAGTGGTTAAGCAAAATAGTTATTAAATATGCATTAATTCCAGTGGAAGATCTTCCATTTTAACAACCTGTGCTTAATAGGTACTTGACAAAGTAGTGGTCACTGATCTGTGAGATCATCTGGACTTACTCAACCTCAGCCTAACTCACTGAAGCACCATATAGGAGAAGAATATTCTAAGAATTGGTACAATAATCAATCACATTTACAATTAACTATATAGTAACACTCATTTCATAATTATAAATGATACTCATATGCTATCACAAAGATGAAGCAATGAGATCATCCTCCTTCACTCTTCAATTAATTCTTAGACAGTCCTTATGTGGCTTTCTTTCAATAACAAATCTGGTGTGCTTTTATGTTTGACTTAATTTTTGCAAAATGTGCACTTAGAAGGAAATGAAAAAACCCAGTTGAATAACCAAATTGACAAATTCAATAATAATTGAGTAACAGCTTTTTTTTTTTTTTTTTACAAAACAGTTTCTCTTGTCCTAAATTATATATGGTCACCAATAAACCTATTAGAGAAGAATAATTATCATATTTTTCTGTTGCGGAAATGAATGTTTAGAAAAGCTTCTCAAAAATATATCACCACTTCTCTGGTCACATCCAGGAATATAGGTTGGACGTCAAGGAAGGTGATGCCCAACCTTGTCCTTCTCCCTATCATACTCCAATGAGCTCGAAGAACTCAGAGGATGAAGGCTGGTCAGGAACCCAAGTCCTGACAAGGTGTTGAAGCCTGGTTAGAATCCAGTTCAGAGTACTGACTCTGGAGCCAGACCACCTAGGTTCAACAAACAAGTTACTAGTTGAGTAACTTGAGACATGTTAAACCTTTGCATGTCTCATTTCCTCAACTGTAAAACAGGAGTATTAACAGTATGCACCTACTTTGCAGAGTTGTTGAGATGATTATAGAATTATGTATGCAGAGAACTTAGAACAAATCTGAGACAAAGTAATGCCAGTAAACACGTTTGTGATCATCAAAAAAAAAGAGAAAAATATGTCATCCATTTTTTAACAGGTTTTATTTTTTATTTTAAAATTTTTATTTATTTCAACTTTTTTCTAATTGTAGGATATACATACAAGCAAATAAAGAAAAAGCAATAGTTTTTAAAGCACTCTTCAACAAGTAGTTATATCCCAGAGTTTGTCATGGTCTACCGTACCATCATCTCAGAGTTTTCCTTCTAGCTGCTCCAGAATATAGGACACTAGAAGGAATAAATATTTTTTTATCATCACAAATGACTTTTTTCTTTTTTGTGAAAAATAACATATATACAAAAAAGCAATACATTTCAAAGCACAGCACAACAATTAGTTGTAGAACAGAGTTCAGAGTTTGGTATGGGTTATAGTTCCAAAGTTTTAGGCTTACTTCTAGTTGCTCTAAGACATGGGAGAGTAAAAAAAATATTAATTAAAAGATTCAGAAATCATATTTGTTTGTCAAATGCTACCTTCTCTATATAGCTCCACCATCACCTTTTATCTTTCTATCAAACTCTTTAGGGATATTTGGGCTATGGCCATTCTAAGTTTTTCACATTGCAAGGGGCTGTCAATAAAATGGGGTAGGGAGATGGAATTAGCTGATGTTCTGGAGAGGCTGGGCCCTCTAGGTTTCAGGACTTATCTGGTCCAGAGACCAATCTGGAGTTTGTAGGTTTCTAGAAAGTTATGCTAGCAAATCAAACCTTTGTAGAATCCTATATATTGCCCTAGGTGTTCTTTAGGATTGGTTGGAATGGTTTGGGTTGGGGTTTGGCAAGTTATGATAGGTAACAATGTCTAACTGAAGCTTGCATAAGAGTGACCTCCAGAGTAACCTCTCAACTCTATTTGAACTCTCTTATCAGTTACATTTATTACCTTATTAGTTACACTTCTTTTCCCCCTTTTGGTCAGGATGGAATTGTTGATCCCATGGTGCCAGAGCCAGACTCATCCCTGGGAGTCATCTCCCATGCCACCAGGGAGATGTCCCACCCCTGGATGTCATGTCCCACGTAGGAGGGAGGGCAATGATTTCTCTTGCAGATTTGGGCTTAGAGAGAGTGAGGCCACATCTGAGCAACAAAAGAGGTTCTCCAGAAGTAACTCTTAGGCATACCTATAGACAGGTTGAGCTTCTCTGCTATCTACATAAGCTTCACAACACTAAACCTCAAGATCAAGGGGTTGGCCTATTGATTTAGGTGTCCCTAATGTTTGACACAGTATCAGGGGATTCCCTGATAGTAAATTTTAATAGTTCCGTATCTTTTCTTCCATCCCTCAAAGGACTTTGCCAATACTTTTTGACTATCTGCTTAATATACTCTAGGATGTATCCAAGTGTTACATTAAGCTATAAAGGATTAAAGGCCCTCATTCTTATTCTGGGCTCCTTGTGTTTCAATTGTTCAAATGAGCTATCCAGACAGGTTGGGTTAGATTATGTACAACAGAAACTTTAGATTCCAGACCAAATAAACCTTTCTTCCTTGGGTCTCAAAGAGTAAATGCTGTTATAAACAATGTCTTCCTTACTCCTGTGTTCTGAATTACCTTAATCCTGACCAGATCGGCTGTTCTTATTTCTAAATACCAGGATACAGATAGGTAAGACAGCCTCTCAAATATATAATCCAGAAATAATAATTACCACTCTGGATTAAATGTGTCTGCTATAAGAGCTTACAATCTAGGCCCCTGTTTTCTTATATGTATTTTCTAAAGGCTTACAATCATTGTTCTTTTGTTTTTGGATTATATTGCCTCACCAAATGTCCCATAGGTTCATCCACATTGTTGCTTGCTTTACAACTTCATTCCTTTTTGTAGCAGCACAATATTCAAACATATGTATATACCATCATTCACCAATCTACTTTTCGTCAGTGCAACCTTCTGCTACCTGCATTCATCGGCATCATGTAGAAGGCCCAAAGTCCATAGTCCATCAACACTCTCAATTTTAGATAATTTCATTGTTCCCAACAGAAAGGTAACTAACAAACACACCCTCACCAAATAGGAAATCTAAACCTGCCCTTAACCCTTGTCCATCCCCCCATTATTAACTCCTGCTGTTGCTGTTGGTACTGCTGATGTTTTCCTCTTAAACATAACCCATAGCATGCAATAGCAGTTTTCCCCGTACCCTGGACTTAAACATTTTTTGTACATGAATCACACCTTTGAAGTAGTTCTTGCAAGAACTTATTTATATTTTTAGTGGTAATCAGTGGGACACATAGGTCTATAGAACCCCTTTCAATATTGTTTACCTTCAATATGGTAATATTACTTATAGACCCACTAAAGAACCACTTTCATTTCTATCTATTCCCTTACATTTGAGCTCAAGCCCATTAGCTGACTGTTCACCCATCTCTAGCTTCTATATCTCTAAGTCCCCTATATCCTGTATTATAAGCCTTTGATTTTACCTTTACCATGGTCATAAAAGTGGAGTCATACAGTATCTTTCCTTTTGTATCTGGCTTACTACACACAGCATTTGTCCTGAAGTCTCATCCATCTTGTCATGTGCTTCAGGATGTCATTTCATCTTACTGCTGCATAATATTCCATTGTATGTATATACCTCATTTTGTTGATCCACTCGTCTGTTGATGAGCATCTGGTGTGCTTCCATCTTTTGGTGATTGTGAATAATGCTGCTATGAACATCGGTGTGCAAATGTTTGTTTCTGTCATTGCTTTCAGCTCTTCTGGTTATATACCAAGTTGTAGTATTGATGGGTCATAGGGCAATTTGATATTTGCTCTAGCTAGAATTTCTAGCACAATATTGAATAATAGTGGTGACAGTGAGCATCCTTGTCTTGTTCTTGATCTTAGTAGGAAAGCTTTCAGTCTCTCTCCATTGAATACAATACTGGCTATCAGTTTTTCATATATTCCCTTTATCATATTGAGGTAGTTATTTTTGATTCCTATCTTTTGGAGTGTTTTTATCAGAAAAGGATGCTGAATTTTGTCTATTGCTTTTTCAGCATCAATTGAGATGATCTTGTGATTTTTCCCTTTTGATTTGTTAATGTGCTGTATTACATTAATTGATTTTCTTGTGTTGAACCATCCTTGCATTCCTGGTATAAACCCCACTGGGTCATGGTGCATAATTCTTGTAATGTGTTGTTGGATTCGATTTGCTAATATTTTGTTGAGAACTTTTGCACCTATGTTCATTAGGGAGATTGGCCTGTGGTTTTCCTTTTTATAGCACACTTACCCAGTTTTGGTATTAAAATGATATTAGCTTCATAAAATGTTAGGTAGAGTTCCTTTTCCCTCAATTTTCTGGAAAAGTTTGAACCAGGATTCGTGTTAGTTCTTTTTGGAATGTTTGATGAAATTCCCTTGTGAAGCCATCTGGCCCTGGACTTTTCTTTGTAGGAAGATTTTTGACGATGGATTGAATTTCTTTACTTGTGATTGGTTTGTTGAAATTTCAATTTCTTCCTGAGTCAGTGTAGCTTGTTTCCAGGAATTTGTCCATTTCATCTAAGTTGTCTAGTTTGTTGGAATATAGCTGTTCATAGTATTCTCTTATGATTTCTTTTATTTCTTCAGGGTCTGTGGTAACATTCCCCTTCTCATTTCTGATTTTGTTTATTTGCATCTTCTCTCTTTTTTTCTTTGTCAGTCTTGCTAGTGGCCTATCAGTTTTATTGCTTTTCTCAAAGAACGAACTTTTGGTTTTATTGATTTTTTCTATTGTTCTTTTGTTCTCTCATTAACTCTGTCTTAATCTTTGTTATTTCTCTTCTATTTGCTTTGGGGTTAGTTTGCTGTTCTTTCTCAAGTTCCTCCAGGTGAGCAGGTAAGGCCTCGATTTTTGCTCTTTCTTGTTTATTAATGTAGGCATTTAGGGCAATACTTTTCCCTTCCAGCATATCCTTTCCCCCATCCCATAAATTCTGATATGTTGTATTCTCATTTTCATTTGTCTCCAGATAGCTACTGGTTTCTCTAGCAATTTCTTCTTTGACCCACTGGTTATTTAAGAGTATGTTATTTCATCTCCATATATTTGTGAATGTTCTTGTTCTTTGGTGGTTATTGAGATCCAGCTTCATCCATTGTGACCAGAGAAAGTGCTTTAAATAATTTCAGTATTTTAAAATTTATAAAGACCTGTTTTATGCTCTAACATATGATCTATCCTGGAGAATGTTTCATGAGCACTAGAGAAGAATGTATATCTTTGTGTTTTGGGGTGCAGTGACCTATGTATGGCTATTAGGTCTAATTCATATATCAAGTTGGTAAACTTCTCTATTTCCTTGTTAATCCTCTGTCTGGTTGTTCTATCTATAGAGGAAAGTGGTGTATAGAAGTCCCCTGCTATTACTGTTGAAACATACATTGCTCCTTTCAGTTTTTCCAATGGCTAACTCGTACTTTGGAGCTTCTTGGTTGGGAGCATAACAATTTATGATTGCTATTTCTTCTTGGTGAACTATCCCTTTAATTAATATATAGTGTCCTTCTTTGTCTCTTATGATGTCTTTACATTTAATGACTATTTTTTCTGATATTAGTATAGCTACTCCTGCTTTCTTTTGGTTACAAGTTGCATAGAACATCATTTTCCATCCTTTCACTTTCAATCTATTTGTATCCTTGTATCTAAATGAGTCTCTTGTAAGCAGCATATAGCTGGACTATATTTCTTAACCCATTCTGCCAATCTGTATGTTTTAATTGGCAAATTTAGTCCAATAACATTTGTGGTAGTTAGATTCACTTGTCAACTTGGCCAGGTGAAGGCACCTAGTTCTCTTGCTGTGGACTTGAGCCAATGGTATGTGAACCTCATCTGTTGCTAATTACATCTGCAGTCGGCTAGGAGGCGGGCCTGCTGCAATGAATGACATTTGACTTAATTGGCTGGTGCTTAAATGAGAGAGCACAACATAGCACAGCCTAAGCAGCCTGGCATTCCTCATCTCAGCACTCGCAGCTCAGCCCAGGCCTTTGGAGATGCAGAAAGAAGTCATCCTGGGGAAAGTTATTGGAACCCAGGGGCCCGTAGAGAAGGCCAGCAGAGACCACTCTGTGCCTTCCCACATAAGAAAGAGCCTCAGTGGAAAGTTAGCTGCCTTTCCTCTGAAGAACTAACAAAATAAATCCCCTTTTATTAAAAGCCAATCCATCTCTGGTGTGTTGCATTCTGGCAGCTAGCAAACTAGAACAACATTCAAAGTTATTACTGAAAAGGGATTTTTCTTGAATCTACCATCTTAACTTTTTGATGTCATTTCTCAGATTTATATATTCTTTTCATTCTTTAAGTTACACTTACTGGTACTCTTCAACTGTGGGCCCTCTTCCAGACCTCACTCTCCTGCCTTTTTCTTTTTTTTCAACTGACAGAACTTCCATTAGTGTTTCTTGTAGGGCCAGTCTCTTGTTGACATGTTCTTTCAGGATTTGTCTGAAAATTTTAATCTCTCCCTCAGTTTTGAAGGACAGTTTGGCTGGGTAGAGAATTCTTGGCTTAAAGTCTTTCTCTTTCAGGATCTTAAATATACCACTGCCTTCTTGCCTCCATGGTGCCAGTTTAGTAGCCTGAATTCAGTCTCATGTGGTTTCCCGTGTATGTAGTAGACTGTTTTATTCTTGCACTTTCAGAATTTTGTGCTTCTCTTCAACATTTGACAGACTGATTAGTGTATGTCTTGGGGAAGGCCTATTTGGATTTATTCTGTTTGGAGTTTGTTGAGCTTCTTTGACTTATATATTTTTATTTTTCCATGTCAGTATACCATTATTGCAGCACCACTTGATGAATTTTTATTTGGTTGAGTTTTTTAAGTTTTGTTTGTTTTTTTTTTGGGGGGGGGGGGATGCATGGGCCAGGAATCAAACCTGGGTTTCACACATGGCAGGTGAGAATTCTACCACTGAACTACTCTTGCACCCCCTTGACTTGTATATTTATGTCCTTTATAAGGGTTGGAAAGTTTTCCCCCATTATATCCTCAACTACCCTTCCTAGCCCCTTACTTGTCTCTTCTCTTTCTGGGACACCAATGATTCTTATATTTGTGTGCTTTGTTTTGTCCATCATTTCCCTGAAATCCAATTCAAATTTTTTCATCTTTTTTTGCCATTTACTGTTTTGATATCTTGTCCTCTAGGTCACTTATTCTTTCTTCTGCCTCTTCAAATCTGCTGTTGTGTGTCTCTAGTATGTTTTTTATCTGGCCAATAGAATCTTTAATCTCTGTAATATCTACTTTTCTATTTATTTTTTCAAATTCCTCTTTATGCTCTTCTATTATCTTCTCAATCTCCTTTATATCATTAGCCATCCCATTTCTTTAGTAGAGTTATATGAACATCTTTGATTAGTTTTCCAACATCTGTGTGTCTTCTGGTGTTTTAATGTGGCCATCAGGCTGGGCTACATCTGTCTGCATTGTGATATGCTCAGTGATCTTTTGTTTTCGACACATGTAAATATCTTGATTTACTTTGAAAGTTGATTTCCTTCAGTGGTCTAAAGGCTTGTCTTTGCAGAATGGATGTGTATGCAGGGAACGAGGTGGGATGCAACAGTGTGGTGATGTGTTGCAGCACTGATATAGGCACAGGCTGGAGATGCTGCACTGGCGCCTGTGAATGTGAACACCCAGTGGCCAGGGAGGATGTAACTGTGTGGATACACACATCTGGGGGGCATAACCCTTGTGTGCACTGGTCTAGGGTGTGGGGCCCTTTGTGCACATTCATAGAACTATGGCAGCAGGTCAGTGTTATGCCTGCATGGGCTGGGGACGGATGTGAAACAGCTGTGCAGGTCAGCACTTTCCCAGAGCTGGGGGGTGTGGCTGGGAGCTGTGTGCATGTGCAGATCTGGGAGTACTGTAAACTGATATACCCATGCACAGAGCTCAGTGAAGGAGTGGGGGGAGGGGCTGTGTGACTGTATGGGTTAAGGGTGGGTGTAGCCTGGGTATGGAGGTAAGTGCCTGAAGCCTTTATGCACTGGCAACTGCTTGCAGGGGGCAGAAACTGGGAGGTAGGGCTTGCTTGTGCAGGAGATGTGGGCTCGGCTGAGGCAGGTGTGCATGTACTTGGGGAGGGTTTGTGAGGCAGGTAGGTGTGCAAGGGTTTGGAGCGGTGGGGGTGCTTGAAACATGGGGAGTGGGGGCAGGTGATAGGGTTCAGGTGTGTGGGGTATGGGGTGAGTCACTGATCACAGGGCTGCACTGGTGAGGATAGTGCATTTAAGGAATGTGGCTTGGTTTACTTTCTAGTCCCTGTCTCCCCATCCATGCACTCCTGAGGCCTCCAGACTTCCACATTAGGCTGTTTGCACCAGCTGGATGGTCTCTGCTCTCTGCTTCTCAGCTACTCAGCTTTTGCAACCAAGGCCAACCTATGTGGTGCAGAAGACTCTCCCAGGTCACTTATACACTGGAACCGCCATCTCAGTTGCCCTCCTGTCTCTTCTCTAGCTGTTCCTTGGACCCAAGTTGAAGTTGATCTATTCTAGTCCTTCATCTTCCCAGAACCTATAACGTCAATTATTATCCTAGATGTTAAAGGTCTTTTAAAATAATCATTGTAAATTATTTTATATTATTGTTATTTTAATTTTCTTTCACAATCCATTCCTGCCTATACAATGATGCTACTATTGATTCCACCATTTGTATAATACATAATCATTTTAATTATTTAAGATGACTTTTAGTCCAAAATGTCATCTGGCTAGCAAATCCTGAGGTGCCTCTGAAATCCCCATTAACTGGTTTGAAAATAAAAAATAAATTAAAACTGAAAACTCTTAAGGGAAGTCTGAAAACCAACATAATGCCTGAATCTGAGTAACATTTTCAATAACTTCAGGAAGATAGTACTTCATTCAGAATTGCACTTGGTAATGAACACATATGTTGTCACCTTAAAATAACAAGACTTCTTTCCTGAAGGAAGAAAAGATGCTTCTGCATCTTTCTGCCTCTATTTGATATCTGGTTCAGACACTTGGAATCTGTATCAAAGAGATAACTGGGCAGTCAGCCATCAACTTCACATGTATTGATTCCTGTGGTCGCTAGAGATTTGACCTCTCACTAACAAGTAATTCTCTTTCTATATCATTTTACTGATTGCATTCTTAGGAAATAACTGCCCAGGATGGAAAAGAAAGGACCAAAAGGGGAAAGTGGACCGAAGTGGTTCATACACACTGATATGTGTAGTTGTAAAAAGTATCTTTGGTTGGTTCAAAATTAGGAACAGGTCATCTTACCCACTTGATTATTAAAACCTTCCTCTGCTGAAGTCACCCTCTGGAGAGCATTCACATGGGACACAATTATCTTCATATTTTTTGACCACTTAGAAAGGTCTATCCACATACCTCTTCCCCAGAACCCTTTGTCACCAATTTTTCAACTCTTCCAAGTCCCTGACCATCCAACCAAACCATTAGCAACAATCTATGAGTTATTATACAAATGTACTTCTGGCTGGTTCTCCTTCCAAGCAAAATGAACAATCAGGTGCACAGCTCAAAGTTCCACCCACCAGGAGGATATTCCCTCACCACTGTTCTTTAAGAACATTCCAGAAAGGGGCTCTAGTGCTGCATAAGTCCACTTTTGGGTGCTCCCTGCATATCGCCCTGCATATCATGCAGAACCATCTGTATACCAGGCCCAAGTTTTCTTTTCTTCAGTCAATTGACTATAAGGAACTCTCCAAGAGGCCACAGCTCATAGGAAGGTTTTCCTATAGCTCTGGGAAAGAGAAGGTATTGTGGTAGGAGTGGGGGCCATGGGCATTTGGGCCACTTCCTCATGTAGCTTACTTGTGACTTCAGGCCCTGCTCAAGCCTTATCTCTTATCTACCATTTTCATTTTATGATTGAATGTTGCTATGTATGGCCAATTTTATGGCTTGGTGGGTCAAACAACACCCAGCTCATGGTAGGCAGCTCTAGTCTCATGGTAATCTGGTGGCCAATGGTTAAGTGTTCAGTCACTACAAAGGCCCAGTAAGCAGGCTAAAAACTGCTTCTCAAAAGGAGAGTAGTTATCTGCAGAGGATGGTAAGGCTTTGCTCCAAAATCCTAATGGCGTGCCTTGTGATTCTTCTATAGGGACCTGCCAAAGGTTCCAGAAAGCATATCTCTATTGAATCAGGGTGGATCTTAATCCCTATTACTGGAGGCCTTATAAAGAAAGGAAATTCAGATGCATTTGTCAAGACCAGAAACTAGGAGAAGCCAGCCAGAAGATATGGAAATCAAAAATCAAAAAAAGCCACATGAGTAGAGAATGAAGTAGACAGCCATATGTTGAAGGACTGTTATCACCAGAATGCCACTGACTCCAGCAGAAACACAGCCTTGCTAAGATCTTGATTTGGGGATTTCTGGCCTCTAAAGCCATGAGCTAATAAATTCTTCTTGCTATAGCCAATATATATTTATGTAATATCACCACTATACATTATTGCTACCAACCTTCCTCCTCTCAATTGATTGCAACCTAGTATACATTAGAAAATTGTTCAGTTATGGAACAGTATGTTCTTATTTATGTCTCCAGTCCTCATAAATACAACAGAATATTATGAAGTATTCCCCAAAAGAAAAAAAAATTCTACCAATTTCTGAAATTGATATAATATCTATTTGAGTATTTTTTTGGTAGGTTAAGAAATATAAAATAATTAAGATAAGAATAGTGAGTATAACTCCATCTATATCTTAAATCCAAAACAGTAAATTCAGGAATTTAGAGATTATACACATTTTGAATCATTTTGAATATACTTATTTAAAAGTAAATTCTAAGAAACAAGAGGTCAGATGACTTTTCTGCTACAATTGCCTCTTCCTTAATGCCTCTGCCTTTTTCTTTGTATCACTTGCTTGCATTAAGTTGCTAAATTATAATTCTGACTAAACTGTATTTGACATTTTAAAATTTTTACTTCATTTAAAATAATAATTTAAAAGCTATAATCTAACATTGCTTAATTGTTTTCAAAGAGCATTGATGAGAAATATCTAATTCGATCCTTATGATGAAATATGTAGGACATGATTTTATTGATGGGGAAATAGTGTTCTGCGTTTGGAAGTGATATTTCAGGTCATACAGTTTTTGTTCTTGCTTTTCCATAAAAAGGCAGAGAGAGATTTCTGTGACTCAGAACCATTGTCTACCTACAAGTTTGCCTAGCTTCCCCAGGTTCCTGAGAGAAACAAGCAGAAGAGAGACTCAGGAAACAGGATGAATTATTTCTAATAGTCTTTCTGCAACTCATAACCTGGATAAACTGGGCTGAACCATGCAGGACAATAATTGATCCTAAGATTTAAGATTTATCTTGGGAAAAAAAAAGTCTAAACCACAGGTCTTTTTCTATAGCATAGAGTGTAAGGGTAAGTGTTCTGAAGTCAGATGACCTGCAATTAAGATCTAACCTCAGGCATCTCCTCATTTCCTAATTCTATACTCTTGGGACTGTTACTTCTCTAAATATCTATTTTCTGCACTGGAGGGTTTGATGTGAGGGTTAAAGGAAATAGGACTCGGGAAGTGTCTTCCATAGTGTATGGCACAGAATAAGCACTGAATAATAGTAATTATTATAGCCATTTTCATTTTTATGAGCTCTTGAGATTTTAGTATATGGGTGGTGGAAAAAGGTACAGAAAGAAGTCAGAGAAAGAACACCAAGGTCATAATATTCAAGCACAGATGAAAGAACACAGCAGCCTCTAGCAATTTCTAGGACAGGTCAACTGTTAAACAGGAAAGAGCCCCCAGTAGTCCTGCCATACAGTAGTATTTGGTGGAGTTGAGGGACCAGGACAGGAGAAACTTTGACCTCACATACTAGAGAAGACTTGTTCAAATATGGTCCCTGAGCCTATCTCAGAATCACCTGTGATGCTTGTTAAAACATACAGAAAGCATAATATTCTCAAGCTTATAAATTCAAGAATATATATATCTATAATATTCTGATTCCAATTTTAGGAAAACTGGTGATACACATACACACATACATTGTCAATGCCACTTCCATTTAATCCTTTAAATTGATACATAATGGCTGTCAGCCTTTTAAGTTGCAAGTCTAAATTACACCCTGCACCCAGCTCCACTTCTTTTCAGATTGATTCCATGCTCCAATAATAAAGTGCCTTGGGAAAGACCTGCCTGTCATAGTCCTTAGTCCTGCTCATATTTTTTTTCCACCATTCATTTCCCTATCTGTTCTTTTGCATGTAGGATTTCAAATATCCATCTTCTTGTTCAGTAATCCTTTATTTTGCCACCTCAAATCTGCTCTTTTATTTCTCCATTTTGTTTTTCAACTCCTCTATTTTTCCTTTCATTCCCATAAATTCTGGCATTTGTTTTTTCAAACTTTAAAGTTCTTCTGTATCAACACCTTGTGTCTTCTTTATATACCTCATCTCCTTTGCAACATTTAACTTTACCTCATTAATTTGATTTAGAAAATGTGTTTGAACAACTTTAATAAGTTGTTTCTGCCCCTGTTATCAATTGAAGTGTTAGTTTGTTCCTGTGACAGGGCTGTATCTTCATACTTCCTATTATGAGTTGTGATTCTGTGATGATGTCTAGTCATCGGATTTCCTTGCTTATTTATTCTGGAAGTCACTTTCATTCTTTTGCTGGAGGTGTCTTGTTGGTTAGATTTGCTCTCTGTGCTCAGTCTTTTGCCAACCACTTGTCAGATTGGTTCTGGCTTCCAAGGCTCTCCTGAAAACCAGGCACCCATGGTGGCCTGCCAAAGGGATGGGAGGTAGACCCTGGGCATAACATTCATGTTTCTTTACATGGGTAAAACAGGCCAGCTGGTTCCAAGTTGTGTTGTCTTTTTCATGGGACAGCAAGACCTGGGTTTGTTTTAGCACACTGTTTAACAGTTCTGCTGTCTGTATTTCTCGGCCAAAATAGGAGTAGGTTCCCATGTAGTGTATCTAGATGAACTCACTGTCCCTCTGACAGGGCCGTGAGAGTCTCTGAAAAGGGTTTCAGTTCCCTTACACTTTCCAGTCTGCCCTGGCAATACTGCTATTCAGAATCTGTCCTCAAAAGTTGTCTGCCTCAGATGCTCAACTGCATCTGAATAGGCAGGGCTGAAACTACAGGGTACCTGTGCCCTCACTTTGACAGCCAATACGTAGCTCAATGTGTGGCTGTTTCCCACTTTATCTGTGGCAGAGACCTCCTTCAGCTGTCCCTGTTTTCACCATCACTGAGGCAAGAATCAGGCTGCCCACTGCTGTTTTTCTGAGGGAAGGGCTACCAGACCCAGGGTTGGAAATAGAGTCTCTGTCCATTTGCCATTATCAGCTCAAACTTGGAGCTCTTAGAATCTATTCCCCCAAGAGTCTCCCTCAAAGACCTGTGACATGCAGCTCCATGGAGGTGTTTTGACTCCTCCTTCACTACATGTAACCCATTCTCCTGATTTCCCAGCTTGGGGAGACATGGGATCTGAGTCCTCCTCAGAAATGGTGACTTATCTCTGCTTCTTTCTTGCTCACCCTTCACACCTGTGCTATCCCAAGGTCCCAGAGCTGTCTACAGTGGCTCAGAGAGGGGATTATACAGAGAAAGAATGTATGAGAAAGCCATGGGTGTAGACACAATGTCTAGTAGAAAGTCAGGGATACAAGATATGTGTTGGGACTCGGTGGGCCAGAAGCCCCAACCCTGGCCAGGCTTGCCTGGGCTTATTGACCCCTCTTCCTCTTCTGAAGCTTCTATTTTCTGTCTCCTGTAGCCCCCTATGTAAGCACCCTGGACCGGCCAGAGACCATGGAGACACCTGTCATCCCTGGGTCTTTCCACCTACCAGTGATGAAAAACTGCTTAAGGGTTACTTCATGGAGGCTATTCCATCTGCAACCCCCTTCAGCAGCTCAGTTTCTGGCCTCCAGGTTATCTCCACATCCTCAGCTATTAACATCAAGGCTGTAAGCTCTCTCCATGTCTCTGCAGGCTCACTATTTCCTCCAGTGACTGAACCACCTGCCCCTCTCAGGGAGGCCCCTGGAACAAGGCCTCATGCCATTACCTGTTTCTAGGTGGTGCCTGGGGAAGCCCATCATCCCCTACTTGGCACCATCTTGGTTACTTCCTGTCCTCCCTTATTCCCTCCCTTTCTCTCCTTCCCCTCTTACTCTTTTCTACCAGTCCTTGCACCTTCACCTCTGACCTTATCACTGACTCCATGGGAGACCCCACCTTGGCTCCCAATCTCCCATCCCCAAATTCCCTACAAGCCCTGAGAGCCTCCTCACCTCTGCCTCCTGGCTTCCCCCCTTGCCCTGCACCTCTTTTCCCATTTTCCTGTCATTCCAGTTCCCCCTGCCACCAGCTGGCTGTTCCATCACTGTTGCAGGTGGCTTCCGGCTCATTCCCCCTGCTTCCCTCCATTTCCCCCTTTCTCAATCCTCATCCCTGGCATGCTCATTACCACCTGAGCACATGTTGGCCCTGCCCCTGCCCCTGCCCACCCCCTCACTTTCCTTGCCTTCACCCTCCCCTCTGCCCGCCTTTCTGCCCTCAGAACACTCAAGAGGGGTTCTTCCACCCCAACTACTGGCCCTTTCCTCCCTTCCCTCAGAGTTCCCTCCAGTCCTGGTACCCCTCCCGCTGCATGACCTTCTCAAAACTACCTCCTGGCCTGACCCCATCATCGGGCAGACCAAAACCACCCCACCCAGCAGGGATGAAAAGGATACCTGCAGGGGTGTACAGGGCCATCACCCTCTACCTCCACCCACCCCTGCACTGCCAGTGGCACTCTACCCCACTGAGGGGGACTACCATCCACCCCTCCAGGCTGGCAGTGACCCACCTTATGATGGGTCATCCAAGGGTCCATGAGGACCTAAGAGTCCCAGCTCCTGGCCTGCCCAGGTAAAGTATGCCTGGAGTCAGGTAGGTGGCTTCTGGGGCCTTTCATTGCCATGTCCACAGGGATACCCATGGGGACCTGGCAGCTGCTCAGCCAGTGGGAATCTAGGGAGGACAGAAGCAGCAGCCTCGGGCAGCAGGAGCTCCCTAAGTTCCTCCTTGTAAGGAAGCACCACAGTAAGACCACATTGCCTACACTTCTGAAAGAGGAGGGCACTCCTAATTCCACCTTAGAACATGTCCACAGGAGAAGGGCTGAGGGACTCCCCAGACAGACCTAGGGAAGTGGACCTCTGTACTTGCCAGAGATTTTCCTGACACCCTTTGTTCCTCCATCCCCCAGGCATTGAAAGAAGAGAAACTCCAGTGAAGCGGGACCTCTGACCATGGAGGCACAAAAATCCCAGCATGGGGCACAAAGGCTCCCTGATACCAGCACAAGGGAGCCCAGACCCTGAAGGAAATGAATCACCATGCCCTGGGCTCCCTGGTTTGTGTCTCCTCCATGTGATGTTTATTCAGCATCACAGGGTGGGCCCAGTGGAGACATGGGTTTCGAGAAAGTGCAAAAACCAACCTGGAGACGGGTGTTTTTCTGGAAATACACAATGTGTATGTTATTTGCCTGTGGCACTCCACCCCACCCCACCCCACCCCCCGCAGTGAGCTGTATTCAAGAGCCTCACCCTCACTTAACTTTTCAAAGCTCTGCTGCTGAGGTGCCAGTTCTGACTAAAAGGTCCTTCCCTCCAATGGGAGGATAATTTGTTATTTATCAAACTAATACACCAAATACCAAACAATGAAACAAAAAAAAAGAACCAACACCCATTCTTCACATTTTTATGTCACCCAAGAATTACCCACAATTTATAATTCTTAAATGTTACTTTGTGCGTGATAATGAGTCAAGCCTCAGGCATTCCTTGACATCTTGTCCAATGTATTCCATACTTAGCACCAATTTCTCAAAATATTGACATGTTACTAATATTTTTATATCATTATCTATTAATCCTTTGTCTTTGTGCTCAGTTTCTTTTTCAAGTAGATTCTTCAAGTGTTCAATTTTATGATCCTCACCATAGCTACTGCTTAGCTGACTACTGAATGCTTTATAAATGAGCACAAAGTATCCTGAATTTTCCTGCTACTTGGCTCAATGGTAATGATGAGAAATTTCCCCCCATTCAAATCTTTGATTTCATAAATGTCTGTGTCTCTCTCTCTCACTCTCTCTCTGGTGGATTTTAATAATTTTGGCCTTAGTAAATTAAAATAAATCAGTCCACAATCATAAATATATTCATGGAAATCAAATTCATTGAAGTCCTTTTTACATCTTAGAGGTCCACAGTACACTTACCATTATCTAATTAACTGTATGGCTTACTATAGCTGAAACCAATGCTTTATGGCAAAAACAATGGCATTTTCTGCTTTCATTGAATAATAGGGAGAAAACATTAATAGAGTAAATGAATGTGGAACTCTGAAGAAATTTTGGTGGGAAAGGTGAGAAGATATACGGCCATTACCCTCAGGACTGTGAATATTGAGATATCACATGCATTATTACATTTGTTAATTTGAAAAGGGAAATTTTGCAGATAACCTACCAATGGTCATGTGACACTCAGAAGGTTAGATTATGTTAGGGGAATCTAATTAGGGAACCATTAAAAAGCAAAGAATCAGCTCCAACTAGTGGCAGAAGAGCATGTCAGATTGTAAGGGTGAGGATTCCATATGACATTGCCAGTCTGATACAGGGATCTGGGTGAGGAAGAATACAGGCCAGCTCTGGAATCTAGGAGGTGGGACCACCTGTGGAGCCAAGTTCTGGATTCTACAGTAGGTATTTGGAGGTAGACTGAAAATCTTCAAAATCTCAAGATGTTCATTATATACTTAGACTTCTCTAATAGTCCTGCTATTAGAAATTCTCTGAAGATGACCACTTTTAATCATGAGCAGAGATCTTTACCACTCCTCAATACATTTATTTATTCAAGTAGTCATATGCAGTCTTCTGCCCATGCCCTGTTTGGAGGTATATGTTCAGGATATCAAGGACTTGGGGCATAGGGGACAGATGGGGTCATCCTTAGCTCTTACGGCCTGCCTGCTTTGATTTCTCAAGGTAATAAGGAAATGGAAGAAGGGCGATGGTGTCGTGGCTTCCCCAGCCTCTTCTGGGTTTCTGCATCACACATGATCAGATTTAGTGAAGTAGTTTTATTCATAGCTTATATTTAAAAGACATATGACCAAAAACTTAAGACATTCAGAGGCTTCTTACAGTAAGAAAGGTTCAGTGTAAAGCAGACATTACCTGCTCCTTCTCATCCTTTAACTTTATGAAAGTCTGTGTAAGGGGAACAGAAAGAAGCGAGGGTATTGGGATTACAGAAGAAAAACACCCACTCAGCTTCCAGAATGGGTTGAGATTCAAGCAGCTTCATATTTCACAAAGTTTTGAAAAGCAATTTGGGGGTGATGGGACATGCATTCAAAGTCATTGATAAAACTGATTCCATTAAAGAGGAATAGTTGCTAGCTGCCCCAAGAGCCCCTTCCTATCCTGTGGGAGGTTGGGAGACCTGCACTGCTGCCCATCTCACAGCAAAGTCTCAGTGGAATTCTACAGTCCTGTAGCAGGCTCTTTCCTCCTTCTCACAGGCTTGAGAATCACAGGAAACAAAAGACTTTCATCTATGTCCCGTGTAGGCACAGAGCAGGCAAGGAGTTTCCTCTTCTCCTTCCTACCTTCAAAGAGATTTGACTCTTGTTCAATGCCTGTGTTATGTTCCTGAACTGCTTTCTCTTGTCCATCCTCGGAGAGTCCAGAGAGCTTGGTGCGAGTGATACAGGTATATGACTAGGTATAGTTAACTTGGTTATCTGGCTGTTGAACTCTGATAAGGCTGGATTTGTGATGTGTGTGGAGTGGGAGAGTATTGAGTAAAGCAGTATTCCCAAATCCTCTTCCTCTTCCTAACTACAGCCCAAAGAAAAGGAACAGTAGAAAAAAGGTATTGGCTAAATGCAAACGGAAGGTGCACATGATATTCTAGTTTCAAAAAAGGTATCTCAACCTATCCACAAGAGTTCAGTCTACTTTCCAGATCCAAAGGGGAACCTACTTCCAAATGTGGGACATACTATCAGACGTCTGAATGGGGCCATATCTCCCTGCCTGTCCCCATTCAGGAGTGTTCAAGAAAAGTCATAAGTTTCCAGTGCCACTGGGACATAGGGCTGGGTGAATATTGCACGAGTGTGTCCTTGGAAGGTTTGGATGGTTTGGGTGTAGAAATAGAATAGGTGCTACATATGTGTCTACAATGTCTGCAGTTTAACTCTGAGTCTATCAATGAGGTCTCCCCACTGAGTGGTACCTGAGGAAGGAAGTCACCGCTCCATCTCAAGTCTTCAGAGTGGCTGGGGTGATGATCTTACCGGTGGTCAGGAAGTTCAGACAGCCATCACTGGGGACATATTTCCTGTGGGACCAGAAAGAACACCTTATAAGAAAAGAAGCAGAAAATTAAGACAACGTTTAGTGTACACTACATAGTGATCAATGAGAAGGAAATCAGTACTCTAATAAAGACTGATCTCTCTCTGTCTTCAGGAAAAACATTTAAAGAGATCATGTTAAAATACTTCCCAAATAAGATGAAAGACACTGCCTTACAGATATAAACAAGATATAAAGAAATGACAGGCTGTTGGTTTACAAAGAATACAGACTCATTACACACCTAGCGATATGAATAATTGGCTGCATTATCAACAAAACCGATGGAAGATAAAAGACAACAGAATGTCTTTAAAAAGCTGAATTTAAATAAAAAGAATGAATTAAATAAAACTGTTATAAAAATTATTTACTGAGCTAGTCTTCTCAGCTTGCCCATTAGCCGACACCTTGACACCTTTCCCACCTTCCCAGTTCCCTCCGTTTCCTTTTCTCCTTCCTTCCCTTCCCCATCGGTGAATGGCAGTGGCGGCTCCTGGGCCCGAACTCTGAAGAGGCCTTGGCTGATGATAAGGGTGATGGCAATGCCTTGGAGCTCGCAGGGCGAGGCGACGGTCCGGGCGGTGGAGACGGAGAACTCCCAGTTGTGCCTGGCAGCCCGCGTGGTGGTGGGGAACCCGCAGACCCGGCGCTCCCGAGGAGGCCCAGCCGCGGACCGCTGGGTTCGGAGGGTTCGGCGCGGCCCGGCGCCCACGCCAAGGGTAAGAAGTTCTTTGTTGGGGGCCTTAAGGGAGACGTGGCCGAGAGAGACCTGATGGAGCCCTGGAAAAGGCTGAGATCACTGCCGACATGCCGGCAGTCTGGCAAGAAACATGGCTTCTGCTTCCCGGATCTTCAGAATTGTGACGCCGCCGCCAAGGCCGCGGTGCTTAAGTTCCACCCGGTCCAGGGCCATCGCGTGGAGGTAAAGAAGGCCGTCCCCAAGGAGGATGTCCACTCCGGTGGGGACGGAGGCGGCTCCAGATCCTTCCAGGGCGGCCGGGGTCGAGGCCGGGGTCCAGATCAGACGGTCTAAGGGCGACCGCGGCGGTTACGACGGTTACTGGGGTTACGGCGGCGGTTACAACAGTGATGGGGGTTACGGCGGCGGCGGTTACGACGGTTACTGGGGTTACGGCGACGGTTACAACAGTGACGGGGGTTAAGGCGGCGGTTACAACCGTTTCGGAGGTTACCGCGGTGATTACAACAGCAACGGGGGTTACGACGGCAGCGAAAGCGGTTTGTCCTACTGTGGAAATGAGTACAGCAAAACTGTGGAAAAGGTGAATATGGCTTTTTAAAATCTTAACTTTTAAATGTCTGTTCATCCATCTCTTATACTAAGCACTTTGCTTATCACCTTGACATGGTTGCTTCCTCCTTTCTATGAGAATTTACTTCAAAGTATGTGCTATGTAGTTCTAAAGAGTTTGTGTTAAGCATGTATTTTCATTCATATAAACTGTTTAAAATTTTTCAAATGGCCTACTTTCAGCCCTCTTATTGGTTTGTCTGTAATGAAAAATTTGTTAAATTTTTTTGTATGTTTAGGACAATTGCAGTAGATTTGGATGTTTTACTATTGAAATTTGTGCGGACTTGGAAGTTACACATTTACTTGTAGTTGAGGTAGGCTTCACAGACGTATATCACAATTGTCCTTTCTGCATGAGACTTGGGTATTTAAACTGCTATGCATAGCTTGGGCAGTAGTTCTAAATTGCTGTGATAACTAATGGGCCAGCTACGTGTACTGGTATCTTACATGCAAGTTGTAAAGCAAAATATCTGTATTCTGCTTGGTTAACAAATGTATATTTGTAGCCCTTTAATGCAATAGAGTTGACGTGGTTTATAAAAACAAAACAAAACAAAACGATAATAGGAGAAAATACAGAATAGCAACGTTTATGGATATTTCAAATAAAGAATTAAATTCTTTAAAAATATTTACTGAGCAAAATAATTCTTTAAAATAAAGATGAAATAAAGGCACTTTCAGACAGGAGGTGTCAAGACTATTCATCAGCAGCAAACTTGTATTAATGCTAAAGGATGTTCTTCAAGATGGAGGAAGATGACAACAGAAACTTGGTTCTTCACATATGATAATGGCAGATATGTGGGTGATAGCAAATGCATTTTCAAAACTTTACTCTTAATTCCTTTAATGAACAGCTGATTGCTTAAAATACCGAGTAAAAACAAGAAATTTGTAAAATGGGGTTTACATCATAGAAGGTAAAAATTTTTTAAAAAGAGTAATAACAATGGGGATACATAGAAGTATGATATTGAAAGTATTTTACATTCAAGAAGTGGAAATTTTGTACCACTTCTAACATAGAATTTGCAGGTTAATGATGCATTTTGTTAACCAAAGTGCAATCACTAACAAAAAAATAAAATGTAGAGCTATAAAATCAATAGAGGAAATAAAAAGAAATAACTAAAAGCTATTCTACAAATAACATCCACAGTCAGGAAAATAGTAGCAAAGGAATGAACAGAAGGAAAAATATAAAATAGTGAAATATAGATTTAAGCATAGCTATATACATAATATTATATAATGATATATAATAAATGCATTATATAAAAATACATTATATAAAAAATGTAGTCAGAGGATATAAAAGCAAGATGATCTTAGGATACAATAAGTTATTATATATAAAGACATACATGATATGAAAGTAAAGTGATAAAAATTGTTTCATGCAAAACATAACTATAAGATAGTCGGAAATGATATATAAAACAGATGGATGGATTTCTGATTCTCCCTTGATGTGAAAGTTGCTCTTTCTGCTGTTGCCAGTATATTTCTTTATTATTCAAGTTCAATAATAAAGTCACTTCTTACTAAAAGGCAAATATACCATGACAATTTCCCATATACTGAACCATTTTTCCTGTAGGTTTGGCTTTCATCCCAATCGTAAATAAATCATATGTTTTTAATGGTTTATTGATTTGATTGTGAGATCTGCTGCCTTGATACAATCTCATATTCTCATGTTGGATAATTTCTACCTCTCCTAAGGCTATCTTCCTTCATATCCAGTTTGTCACATTTCACCATAATTAGGTCAGTGCCTGCTACCGTCAGCAACCACTTTGATTTCTGGTGAACCTGTGGACTCTTTTTGCTTCTCTTGTTCTTGGGTCCATCTGAGACCCTGTGGTTTCCTTCTTTTTCTTTTCCCATGGACATTGGGATTATTGGTAATATTTCCTATTTCTTGCATTTTATAAATACTTCATAAGACCTTATCTGTTTTGCTGGAAAATGTGGTATATTTTTAGCTTTTTTTTTTCCTTAGTTGATTCCCTTTATGAGAGAATTCTTTATGAGAGAATTCTTAAACTCTGCCACTAGTGCAGCCAGTTTCTTGAAATTCATCCTTCATCTTTGAAAAATAGTTGTGCATTAAAACTGAAAAATTATTTATTATTCATTTTTTTGAAGAAATCACACAGTCTTTGGTTTTAATTCTTGTAGCTGTTTGTCTTCTCTTTTCCCTTCTGGTCCTTTGATTCCACTATCAATGTGAAAATACATTTTTTCCACTATGTAAATGTGACAATATAATGTGATATTCCATTATGTAATGTGACAAGAAAAACATTTTTTTAATTTGCTGTGCTTCTTAAAGTGAAGGATTTTTAAAAACACTTTAAGCAAGTGTTCTAGTTTGCTAGCTGCTGCAATGCAACACACCAGAGACAGATTGGCTTTTAATAAAAGGGGATTTATTTTGTTGGTTCTTCAGAGGAAAGGCAGCTAACTTTCCACTGAGGTTCTTTCTTACATGGAAGGCACAGGATGGTCTCTGCTGGTCTTCTCTCCAGGCCCCTGGGTTCCAACAACTTTCCCTGGGGTGACTTCTTTCTGCATCTCCAAGGGCCTGGGCTGAGCTGCGAGTGCTGAGATGAGAAATGCTGAGCTGCTTAGCAGTGCTATGTTGCAATCTCTCATTTAAGCACCAGCCAATTAAGTCAACCATCACTCATTGCAGCAGACACGCCTCCTAGCTGACTGCAGATGTAATTGGCAACAGATGAGGTTCACATACCGTTGGCTTATGTCCGCAGCAACAAGACTAGGTATGCTCACCTGGCCAAGTTGACAACTGAATCTAACTAACACAGCAAGCTTATTTTGGGGGCTGCTGCTCATACATTTAGTATCTCCACTCTGTACATATCTTCTGCTGCTTGCTAAAGATTCTTTTTGCCCTTGCTCATGGTAAATGGTTTTCCCATCTTTTTTTCTAAGTAAAAACATAAGCTACATATCTGAATTTTAACTTTAATTTAACCTAGATTATCATTCTGAGAGTAGGAAAGAATTCAGATGCCTGAACTACACATGAGAGAAAGGTTACAGATACAAATTATTAGGGAAACATTTGATATTATTCATTAAGTTCCTACCAGGTTCTAACACAAGCGACTTTAGTTTTTAAAGGTTTTTTAATGTTATTTTATAGATATTTATTCTGACACTATACATCTATCCAAAGTATACAATTAGTGGTTCAGATCATTTTTAGAGCATTTGCTATCCAGACAATGAATGAAAAGGAAAAAGAAACCCCCAATTGTCTCACACACCTTTCCACACCCCCTTATTGACCCCTAGTAATGCATTCCACCCACTGTAAAGACTTACAATAGAGGTAGGTCAACTAAGATAGTGTAGTAGTACCAAAATATATAGACCAGTAGAACAGACAGAACCTCCAGAAGTAGACCAATACAAACACGGTCAATTTTCTTCTTTGCTATTTTGTTATATGTTAATTATCAAAAATCATGGATATTGGATTACAGTTCAACAACTTCATGAACTTCCCTCTGGCTATTCTAAAACACTAGACACTAAAAGAAATATCTATATAATGAATCGGTAGTCATGGTTATTTGTTAAATCCTAACTTCTTAATTATATAATTCCTCTCATTTGATGTTTCAGTCTTTACAGATATCTGGGCAATGACCATTTTAACTTTCTTGTGCTGGGAAAGGGGTGTTGACTCCCCATGATGAGCCTGTCCCAGGCATTGGGGGATCAACAATGCCTTCTTGACCAAAACCAGGAAGTTGAAATGAAACAAAATATAATAGCAGTGGCTAAGAGATTTCAAATGGCATCAAGAGGTAATTTTGGAGGTTACTCCAATTAGGAGGTATACAGATGTTGGCTGGTTGTTGTTAGATACATTGTATACATTAATGAGTGAAAGGGATGGGCTTAAGGCTTCAAATGAGAAGCACATGCACAGTCTGATAGATATGTTTCTATGAGTGTCCTGACGGAAAATCTTATTTCCTGTAGCCATAGACTTGAGATCTCCAAAAATCAGACTCAGAAACTTACTGTTAGAGTAGCAACTTTACAACATAAACTGAAATCTCGATCTTGCATGGGGTCCACCATTAAAGTGAGGGCATTGATTGGAAAGGAATGGAACCCTAAAAAATGGGATGGTGACATGTGGATTGATAATGATGTTGGTGGCAAGTTTGTAACCTTAGGTCATGCTGAGTCTTCTCTAGATAACCCTGTAATAGTCTGCCCTGAGGACATAGCTGCCCCACCTCCATCATGCCCTGAGGAGTTGGTCACCCAACCTCCACCTGAAGAGATTAGCCCTAGAGTGATTAATCTTGTTTCACCAGATGAAACTGCAAATGAATGTCCTGAAGCAAATGGCTTGGAAGATACTTCTAATTCCTTTCATGATCCACCCCCACCACCCCTCAGTTCTTCCAGACATATAACTAAAGTCCCAACAGGCCCCAAAAGGTGAGGTACAACATCACCCATGAGGAAGTATGTTATACTCCAAAAGAACTGTGTGAGTTTTCCAATTTATATAGTCAGAAATCAGGGGAATATGTGTGGCAATGAGGGTGTGGGATAATGGTGGGAGGAATATAAAGTTGGATCAGGCTGAATTTATTGATATATGGGCCCACTAGGCAGAGATTCTGCATTCAGTGTTATAGCTCGAGGGGTTAGAGAAGGCATTGACAGTTTGTTTGGATGGTTGGTTGAAACATGGATCAAAAGGTGGGCAACATTATCTGAGTTTGAAATGCCAGACTTCCCTGGTATAATGTAGATCAGGGGATCCAGAGGCTTAGAGATTGGAATGTTAGAGTGGATTTATCATGCAAAGCCTTCTCTCACACCCCAGGAATGTCCGGGGTGGATTGATAGAATGGTAGGGTGGCCTTTTGAAAACTAAATTATGATGCCAACTAGGTGGCAATACCTTGAAAGGCTGGGGTAGTGTTCTCCAGGAAGCTGTGTATGCTTTAAATCAACATCCACTGTATGGTGCTGTTTCTCCCATTGCCAAGATCCATGGGTCCAGGAACCAAGGGGTGGTAATGGGAGTGGCGCCACTCACTTTTACCCCTAGTGATCCACTAGGAAAATTTTTGCTTCCTGTCTCAGTGAGCTTGAGCTCTGCTGGTTTACAAGTTTTAGTTCCAAAAGGGAGAGTACTTCCACCAGGAGAAACAACAATGATTCCATTGAATTGGAATCTAAGACTGCCACCTGATCACTTTGGGCTACTCATGCCCCTGGATCAACAAGCCAAGAAGGGGATTACATTACTGGCTGGGGCGACTGATCCTGACTATCAGGGGGAAATAGGACTGCAGCTACACAATGGAGGTAAAGAAGAGTTTTCCTGGAATATAAGAGATCCCCTAGGATGTCTTTTATTACTACCATGCCCTGTGATTAAAACCAGTGGAAAACTGCAACAGCCCAATCCAGGTGGGACTACAAATGGCTCTGAAACTTCAGGAATGAAGGTTTGGGTCACCCCACCAGGCAAAGAACCATGGCCAGCTGAAGTGCTTGCTGAGAGAAAAGGGAACATGGAATGGGTGGTGGAAGAAGGTAGTGATCAATGCAAATTATGGCCACATGATCAGTTACAAAAATGAGGACTGTAATGCTGCTTTGTTCATGTTACAGTATCTAAGTTGTAAGATATCAAGTTTAAGAATGAAATATTACCCAAGGGCTTGTACCTTATTCTGGGGTAATTTACTGTGTTTCTGGTTATATGCAGGACAATTGAGTACTGTTAGGTGAGGAAAAAAAAGTGTTTTATTATTTTCTATTTAGAAATTAAGTATGATTTAAGGTGATGTGTATAACTACCAAGTTGGCAAGGGGTGGACTGTCATGGTCAGGTTCATGTGTCGACATGGCCAAGTGGTGGTAGCTGTTTGTCTGGTTGGGCAAGTGCTGGCCTGTCTGTTGCTATGAGGACATTTCATAGAATTAAATCATGATCACATCAGCTGCATCCGCAGCTGATTCCAATTGTAATCAGCCAAGGAGAGTGTCTTTTGCAATGACTGATGCTTATTCTAATCACTGGAAGCCTTTTAAGGAGGATTCAGAAGAGACAGGTTCTCTTCCTACTGCGGCCCATGAGCTGCTGCTATGGAGTTCATCCAGATGCTCCATTGGAGTTGTCAGCTTCACCGCCTGCCCTATGGATATTGGACTCTACGTTACCACAGTTACGTGAGACACTTTTATAAATTTTATATCTACAGATATTTCCTGCTCATCCTGTTTCTTTAGAGAACCCTAGCTAACACAGTAAGCTTCAGCCAGATTTTGCAAATTGCCGTAGTAGGCCATACTTCAACTAATAGTAATCACGTAAAGATTACTTAAGAGATTTCTAAAGAATACCCTGGGCTCTAGCTATGACTTCATAAAGTTGTACTTATTAATTTTATTTTTTTCAGAAATTAAGCCTCCATATGGCTCCTGTGCCAGATAAGCCCCAAAACCCAGAGGCACCAGTCTCTCCAAGAACATCAACCAGTTTCATTCTTCTACCTCATAATGTCAACACCCCTTTTAAACATGGAGAATATAGTATGGTCATTGCCTAGACATCCGTGAAGGTTGAGAGAATGATTAAATGATAGGGAGGAGCTGTAACTGAGAAGTTAGGATTTAACAAATAATTTTGGCTAATAACTCATCATATAGGTATTTCATAGCCAAAAGGAAGTAATGAAATTGCTCAACTATAACCTGGGAGCCTTGATCTTTGATAATGATTGTATAACTAAATAGTCTTCATCTTGCGACAGTATGATTATAAAAATCTTGTGACTGGCATCTTTATCCAGTGTATGCGTAGAAGACTAGTAAAGACATACATAAAAAATATTTAAACAGGAAATATGGAGAAAATCACCTTTATGAACTATGTTCAATAGTTAATATTACTATTATAATAAAATTTCATCAATTGTGACAAATGTAATTACTGTTAAAAATAGAATTTTAAAATAAAGAGCTATTATCAACCCAACAAATTTTCCTTTGCCTGTGATAGTGGTGCAAAGGTATATGGGAACTCTGAATTTATGAATAGTTCTGTAAACCCAAAACTTGTCTCATAAAATTTTAAAATATAACCTACCCACCAAGCACACGTGCACACAGACTAGGTTTTGTTATTAAAGATTTTGAAGCTGTGGCACTCTCTGTCCCTAGAATAGTGTGACTTTCAAGTATTAAGGATGAATGAGCAGTTTTTTTTCCTTTCTTTGGGAGGTTTTTACTTTTCCTTTTGGATAAAGTATATTTGTGTTTATTCATTTAATTAACTGAAACATAAAAATAAATAATATATTCTTCATATTTTCTTCCATCATTTTAATGCTTCTCTGGTAGAGATAAAATAAATGGTCTCTGGAATCAGCTGTAGGGATTTATGTAAATTACTTAAAATTTATGAGCCCTTTTTCTTATTTTTTTTTTTTTTTTTTTAAAGGAAAGACAGAGAGAAGGAAGGAAGGATAGAAGGAAGGAAGGAAGGAAGAAAGGGAAACATTTTTAAACATTTTCTTGTTTTATTGTATTCTGTTTCTCCGTTTTTCTTATTTTTAATCAGAGAATTATTTGTTTACCCAATGATGTTGCCATGATGATTGCCTAAATAAGACTGGGAATATAGAGTATGCATGTTTCAGGCAAAGTACTTCACAGTGTAACCACCTAAGGGAAATACATGATGATAAAGATATATGATAGATGATAGGTGAGATATGATAGGTAGTTAAGATAGGTAAAAAAAAAAAATCATTAAAATAGGACATCTTCCAAATTTCCAATAATGCCATTTATATAGTAGCAGTGAATAGGGTTTCATGAGACTCTGTTGAAACTATAGGGCTTCACTAAATATGGGCTTTTAGTTTTGTACCTTAGAAGAAAAGGACTGTTGGGCATGGGATGAGGGATAAATAAGGACAGGCATAAAACAACCTACACAAACCAATTTTACAGAGTTCACTCAGTGTTATAATTAGGATTGTGACTCTCAAATTCAAGTCCTACCACCCAGTACCTGAAAATGTGACTTTATTTGCATGTATAATCATTGTTGATGTAATACGTTAAGATAAGGTCATATTGGAATAAGCTGAATCCTTAATCCAATATGACTAGTGTATTATAAGATAGACAGAAGACAAACAGGGATGGAGACACACAGAGGGAAGATGGGCATGTGAAGACAAGCAGAGACTGGACTTATGCAGTCATCAGCCAAGGAATACAAGGATACCAGTAACCACCCAGAAGCCTGGAAGAGGCAAGGAAGGATCTTCTCTCAAAGCCCTAAAAGAGACTATGGTGCTGCCACCACCTTAATTTCTTACTTATAACCCCCAAAACTGTGAGATAATAAACATCTGTTGCTTTAATTCACTAGTGCATGGTAATTTGTGAGAGCGGCCCTAGGAAAAGCATAAGTTAAGAAACATGCTTTCAGTTTCTGCATTGTAACAAAGCTTTAAGAAACTACAACTTTGCAAGTTTTTGGTATACTATCATAAACAATAATTATAATTATCTTCATATACATCAGTAAAATCCTAATATTCAAACAGATTGGATATACTAGTAGACAATCTCTCTGCAACCTCTTACCCAGGCATTCAAAAAAATTGCAAAACCTCATTTTTTATTGTAGAATATGTAGTTTTATAATAAAATACAAGATTTATACTAAAGCATTGTTTTAGGGCATTAAAAATTTCATATTTTTAGTATTTCTCAGTTTTAAGTTATATTATAGTAATCTTAAATAGATAAAGCCAACCTAATGATAAACTAGTTGAGGTCCTCAATTTTTCAAAGTTGGAAGTATGCTGAGGACAGAAAGCCTAAGAACCATTTTCTATTCAATATTGTGCTGGGAGCCATAAACAGTACACTAAGGCAGGAAACAAACAAACATAAAAGAGACAGAATGAATGGAAAGAGACTGAATTATTTTCAGGTAACATGATTGCATCAGGGATCCTCACGTGAGCACTGCATTCACTCCGGAAAAATTTTGCTGCCGTGTACAGTGTAAGATCTTTAGTAATATCTTCATGCCCTGTCCATCAGATGCTAGGAAAATTCTTTTAGTGGTGACAACCAAAAATGTCGCCAAACATTGCCAAACATCTCCCAGATTATCACAATAACCTCCAAACGAGGGTCTCTGCTCTGTAGAGAAAATAATCTGCAGTCTAACGTAAAACCACTTGAAAAACAGGTATATTTAGCTTGTTACAGGATCCAAGTTCAGTATACAAAAGTCAATTACATTTCCATATATTAACAATAAGCTTTTGAAAGATAAAATTTACAAAATGCATTTATGTTTGCAAAAAAACTTAAAATACTAGGACCAAGTGTAGCAAATACATTTAATACCTGTACAATAAAAATTATTAAATATTGCTGATGAAATTAAAGAAGATCTAAATAAATGGAGACATACTATGTTTTGAATCAAATCAATCATTGTTTTCAAAATGCTCAACCACCTCAAAAGAATTTATGTTCTTAACCAAAAACTTGATCAGAATCTCAGCAAGCATTTTTGTAGACATGGGTAAGATGATTCCAAAGTGTATATAGAAGTTAAAATTGCCTAATATACCCAACACATTTTTTAAAAAATAAATAATTTGGAGAAGTTAACACAATCTCTTTTCTATATTTAATTTAAAGTTTTAGTAATTAACATAACGCCATAATATAAATTTAGTCATTTAAACCAATGGAATAGAATAGAGTCTATAAATAAGCCCAAACATAACGATTTCATTTTTAATAAATTTTCTAGGGAGAAAGGGATCAACTTTTCAACAAGTAGTTAGGTAATAATGACTCTCTCTGTATATATATTTGTTGATATGTATTTATATGAAACCAGAAATGTCTTATCTCACACAATACACTCAAAAGTTAAAACTATAAAACTTCTAAAATAAAATTAAGAAAAACTTTGGCTACTTTAGGAAAGGTAACTCTTTTTAAAATGAAAGACTTTAGTAGACATAAAAGAAAATAATTCTATTTCTTCAAAATAAAAAATCTGCATTTCAAAAGGGCCATTATTAAAAACTTGAACTATAGGCTAGAAGAATATATGTGGGATCCATATAACTGAAAAAAGGATAATATCCAGAGTCCATGAAGAATTTTGACAATACAATTTAAAAAAAAATACAATCTATTTTTAAAAAGAGAGATAAAGTCTTCAATGAAGACCTCATATGGCCAAATATAGGAATGGCTAATGAGAGCATGAAGAGGTACTCAACGTCATTAAGTTCCCAGAAAAATAGAAGTAAAATCATGAGGTAGTGTTTTACACTCACCAGAATGGCTAACATGGAAAATAACATAAAACAAAACTGAAGTGGCAGGTGATGGAATGCCAACCATTTAAATTTCTATGATGCTAATGAAAACATACACTGATAAAAACCCCTTTGGAAAAGAGCTTGACAATTATATACAAACATATACTTACTATATAATTTAGGAATTCCATTCCTAAGTATTTTTCCAAGAAGAAATAAAAATGTATGTCATGTAAAATTCCAGTGCATCTTTGTTGCATGAAAGGCAACGTGATATTTGTGGCCATTTAATTTAGGAGCTCAGATTTGTAGACAACACAGACTTCAGTGATATAAAAATAGAATCTATTAGGGATATAATCAGAAGATTGCTAGAAATGAGACATAGTTATATCACCAGGTGGGATGGCACCAACACCCAAAGAGGAACGCTGGGGGATCCAGGAGACAGCATCTTGGGGGTTACTGGAAAAGTCCTGAGCAGAACATCCTCCTCTTCTTTCGGATAAGATTCTCTCTCTCTCTAACTATTACATGCAGCTTTTATGGTTTTTTTCACACCCAGTGGCTGAGTTCAAATTAGCTTATGTGACCAGGCCCAGATGTCCTCTGGTTAGGGACTGAGAGGAGCTTCCTGGGACCTAGAAAGCTTTATCAAAGTACATCTCCATCTGGGAGAATAGCCAGTCCTCCCAGCTGGAGTGCACATTCCAATAATATATCACCAAGATCATGCAATGCCAACACCAGTTGAGCAAAACAGACTCTACAAACTTAGTTTCCCTTTCAATCTTAGCATCTTAGTCTCACATACTAGAATAAACCAAATGTCCATCATTAGGTGAATGAATAAATTTTGTATTTTTACATAATGGAAGAGTACTGAGCATTAAAAACTGATAAAATACTTACATGCAACATGAATGCTTTTCAAAAACATATGAGTGAACAATGACAGACACAAAATGGTATGTATTGTATGATTCAATTTACATGGCATTTTAGATCAGACTAAATTAATCTCTGTTATAAACCAGGTCTTTCTTTTCCCAGAGCCATGGAGTGAGCATTGATTGCAGAGGGGCATGCAGGATGTTTCTGGAGTGATGGAGCTGCTCTATATCTTCATTAGGGAAGTGGTTAAAATGATTATATATATGTGTGTGATGTATATTATATATACAGTGTACTTAAATGTGTACATTTAATGGTTTATAAGTTTTACCTCAATAAAGATACTTTTATGAATTTGGCATGTTCACTTTAATTCAACACTTGAAATTGGACTGTGGTTACTGAAACAATTTGCACCTATAATATTTCTTCCACATATAAAAACACTGTCTTAATAGAAGACTATAGACCATCTCAAAATCTTATTAGGTATCATGTAATAATCAGAAACCACTTTAAATGTCCATCTAAAGTTTCAGTCCCTGCAATGCATTTCAGTAACAATTGTGTAGATAATACAAAACTTGTTTTCTAGTTTAAAACATTTTTTATTCTGAAAATAATTGCAGAAAACAAACAAAATAAACTTTTTGTTTAGAAATGTGGTATATACTGAGTGATTTTTATTTCTCCTTTGTGACATTCTCCGTTAGGGGATATTAGATTTCATTGTCAGACATTCAGAAAGCTAAAGTAATAGCAACTTTTAAGTATTAAACAACTTGACTTTTATTCCAATTGACAAAGACATCAAGGAGTTTAAACATTTTTCTTAGCACTGCATTATCTTGGATAAATCTATGAAAGGCTTGGAATGTGGCAATACTTCCAAGCTATTCAAAGCTCAAATTGGCATTAGAGAAAACGTAACTGGAAACCTGTGGAAGGATCTGTTCTCCACAGTAACCAGATTTGTTGCATTATATCTACTCCAAAATTGTTTCTAAACTCCTCATTTGTAATCTACTCACTGGGTAATGTGGGTTCCATGGAAGAGTGAAAAAGCTTGTCACGTCACTCTCTTCTTGATACTCTACAAGGGTCAAAGAAAAGATATAGTAGCATCTCTTTCAAATCATTGCCAGAGAATTCCGCATGGAAGTTCTTTGAGTCAACAAAATATACTTCAGCACAGCTGTCCTTCAAATTAAATGTTACTATATGTTAATAATCTGTACTATATAATGAGTTAATTCATACTTAACTTTTTATTGCATCTATCTGATTAAGCATATAATTATTTTTATTTTACATATTTTGTCCTATTTGATGTTCAAATTCTTGTTTCCAATAACAGCAATTTAAACTGAAATTTAAATAAATATTCCTATGCTCTATAAAATGCCACCATCCTAATCAGATATTTAAATCTGTCCCTACTGATATGAAGAAATAACTGAATATGTAAGTGAAGGTGAAAGGACAGGTCTTCCTTAAAAATCAGTTGCAATTAACAAAGGTAAAAGCAATGAGTTAAGTAGAAAGTCATCCTTAATAAACTGCAGTCAAGATCTACTGATGAAAAAACAGAGTAATTACAAAGTCTCAAAGTATCTCCACCAAGATATGTCTTCATTCCAAATGGAGAAGGGATTCACCAGGAATAAATATACATTTCTGAATTCTTCAAAAGGAATATCTAAATGAAATGCTGAAATTATGGCCAAGGTATAAGCTTATTTATATGAGGTTTGATGAATTCTTCCCTTTGTTATTTTTAGCAAGGATGTACAGGATTCCAAAGGAATTTAAATAGATGAGTGTTGAATTGTGTCGCATTGTCTAAAACAAGGGGTGTGTCTGAGGTATGTCAGATAAAAATTTAGTTCTCCTGCCTTAGTTTGCAAATCCCTAGTAAAGGAAAATAATTAAGTCAGGAAGACCAGATGTCACTTTGACTTAAAAGTTAAAAAGATGTTACTTCAGGGCAGGCCACACCATGATAGCTCAGCAGGCAGAGTTCTTGCCTGCCATACCAGAGAACTGGGTTCATTTCCTGGTGTCTGCCCATCTAAAAAAAAAAAAAAGATGTTACTTCAAAAATACTTATTGAAGGCAGGATGCAACTTCAAATATTAGAAAGTATATCTTTAGATTAATATGTTAAAAAATAAAAACATATAATATGCTAAATAAAGTCTGTATTATGGTAAAGTCTACAGCAATTTAAATCCATTTCTTATTTCCTGATATGAAGAATGATTGCACAAAATTCTTGAAATACAAGAATGCAAAATCACATTTATATATAGATATATATAATCACAAAGTTTAAATACTTAAAGAATATTGGTAATAGCAACTTTCAGGTCCACTTGGTAGTACTTCCATTTGAAAAATGTGTTATTTGTAAGGCAGCTTTAATTTTCTCAGTTACCCTTGTGTAATTAATCTAGAATTTTATAATTGATAAAGGAGTAAAAATGAGTATGTTGTTTATAAATTGATGTTTAGTAACTATTGAGAATTTGAAATACTAGAATACATTATGAGCCTAATCCTAGATAGTCTTATGAAAATATATCTTTTTAGCCCTCTCTTGAACATATATTCACATTGCTTTTCAAGATATTTTAAGTTATATTTTTTCCTTTTTGTCAGAACTACTTTTTCATTAAGGACTACTTTTTTTTAAGGTAAAATTCAGAAGGGACTAGATGTTTTTGATAATGCTTTTTATTATTGGGTGGCTAACCTGCTGTAATCTTCCAAGTAATACCCTTTTTATTTTTAAGTCACTTCTGAAGTCTCATGGTCTTTGAACTTTAGGGACGACTTTGCATATGAGAGTTCATACAAATTTAAACTTAAGTGAATCTATGGCATGTTGCCCCATGAGAATATGGAGGAGGGAATACCTTTTCTATAGAAATGGTTACAGTTCTGCACTGAAAAGCTAGAGATGAAACAGTTTTGTTCTTTTTTATTAAATCAGTAAAACTGGCACCCACTTAGCTGAGTTTCCTTATTGAACCCCAGAAGATGAACTGAGATGATAGTGTTCATTTAGACTTAAGGAATTATCTAAATCATGATTTGTATAGTTTTGTAATCTACATGCAATAATAATGAAATCAGAAAGCTTTTACAGCTTTACCATGTGTATGTACACAGGCTACCCACTACCCTTCCGACATACACATCCCTTAGTATTGAACTTTGTCAACAGGCATTAAATGTTACAACAATATTTTGCTACACCAATTATTAAAATGTTTACAGTGCAATATGAAAAATCAGACAAAATGCTTTATTTTTCTGAAGCAAACCAAAGACAAATTCCTCATTGTTCTTGCTGTATGCTATAGCAGCATTTGAGGGAGAACAGAATTTTTACACATTTGTGACAGATGATAAACAAACCTGATTGGAAATCCTTTCTTTTTTTCTTTTAAACTGAAACAATGCACCTAGTTTTGGGTTCCTATTTTTCAGCATAACTGAAATTTAAATTGCTTTGCACCACCTGATAGGAGTGCATTTCTATAAGCATAGTTATTTTGAAATAAACTTTAAAAATCTGAAAAATGGAGAGCAGTTCCAAGATGGTGACTTAGTGAGGTGTAGAGTTTAGTTCATCCTCCAGAGCAGCTAGTAAATAGCCAGGAACAGTACAGAACAACTGGGGCCACATCAGTGACCAGACTCACAGCATACAACAGTCTGGACAAGCTGGACCAGCTGCGATCTCACCCAGAACCATGAGTCCCCCAAGCCCTAGAAGCTGGTGCCCCTCCCCCACAGGCTAGTTCCCAGAGGGGAAAGAAAAGAGATTTTACTAACAGCAAGGGGCTGAGTTCAACCAAGTTTCAATTGTTAAATTAACAAATTCTGACTATAAAAATAGGCCCCCAGCTCAGCTAAACCTTGAATAAAAGCTAAATTTACTAATTTTTGCCCTGGAGCAGAGGGAGCAGGGATGATTGGGGAAAAACATACAGATGATTTTCAGATTGGATTGCACAAGATACTTGAAAATGTCTGGAACCTAAAAAAAAAGGAGGGGGCACATAGGACCTGGAAATACATAGAGCAACATACCAACTTAAGTTCTTGATAAACAAACCCAAGGGATGGGGGGTTCCTGATCTGAAAATGATTTTTTTGCTTGTTTCTACTGCTTAGCTGCTCTTTAGATACAACTGCAAGGCTTCTCAGGCTCTAAGTGACAGAGGCAAGTGTGGAATTAAGCTTGTCTGAGAGACAAAGAGGCTGGTCAGGTGAAAAGAGGTAATTCCCTGGAGGCAGTGCCTTCCCCAGGAGAGGGGTGGGGCCCAGCTCAGGTGGAATCCCTCCTTCAAGGAATTCAGACCCCAGGGACTGGAAAACTGAAGCAATTAAAGCTGTCTCAACCACACCTGGCAGAGTCAGCTAAAGTTAAAGGTACAGTATCACTTAATGCTGGTGGGACCTGCAGGCTGACAAGTGCCGCATTCTGGGCAGGATGGGAAAAACAGAGTCTAGAGGCTTCATAGGAATGTCTGCCAACTTACTGGGTCTCACCCTAAGGGAAAACTAATGCAGATGACACTTTCTTCTTTAGAAAGGCCAGTCTGGTCTGAAAAAATCTAACTAGGATCTATGATACCTAAGTAGATACTCCTAAGGAAAAAAAAAGGCACCATACAGGCAAGGCAAGAAGCAAGAAAACAAGAACTGAAAAATTCAGATCCATTAAACAAAACGTATGCTAGAGGTCTAGAGTAAGCTGAACTGAATGTCGAAGAACAGAGAACAAAGCCATCCAGCAAGTAAATCCTAGATTAAAGAGTGAAAACAATCTCCAGAATAAACTAATTAAGGAAATTAAATGCCTAGATGCCAGCAAAAAATAACAAATCATACTAGGAAAATTGAAGATATGGCCCACTCAAAGGAACAAACCAACAATTCAAATAAGATACAGGAGTTGAAACGATTAATTCAGGATGTTAAAACAGCCATGGGAAGTCTCATCAAAAATCAAATCAATGAATTGAGGGAGGATATAAAGAATGCAGTGGGCAAAGAAGAAGAAATTGAAAGACTTAAAAAACAAATCACAGAACATAGGAATGAAAGGCAGAGTAGACGAGATAAAAAAAAATGGAATCCTACAATGTTAGATTTCAAGAGGCAGAAGATAAGATTAGTGAACTTGAGGATGGGACATCTGAAATCTGACAAGCAAAAGAAAATCAAGGGGAAAGAATGGAAACATATGAGCAGGGACTCAGGGAATTGAATGGCAACAAAAAACACATGAATGTGGTGAATGTCCTAGAAGGAGAAGAGAAGGGAAAAGGAGGAGAAAGACTAATGGAAGAAATTATTACTGAAAATTTCCTGACTGTTATGAAAGACTTAAAATTATAGACCCAAGAAGTGAAGTGTACCCAAACAGAATAGATCCAAATAGACATACTCAAACACACTTATTAATCAGAATGTCAGATGTCAAAGAGAAACAGAGAATTTTGAAAGCAGTAAGAGAAAGCATTCCACCACATGCAAGAGAAGCCCAGTAAGACTGCATAGATTTCTCAGCAGAAACCATGGAGGTAAGAAGATAGTGGTATGATATATTTAAGACTCTAAAAGAGAAAAACTGCTGAGTAAGAATTCTATATCCAGTAAAATTGTACTTCAAAAATGAGGGGGAAATTAAAGCAGTTTCAGGCAAAAAAAAAAAAAAATCATGAAGAGAATTTGTGACCAGGAGACCAGTTCTGCAAGAAATACTAAAGGGAGCAGTTGAGAGAGATAGGAAAAGACAGGAGACAGATGTATGGAGAAGAGTGTAGAAATGAAGACTATCAGTAAAGGTAAAAAAAAAAGGAAAAATTAGCTATGACCATATGCTGGGTCACAAAGCAAGTCTTAACAGATTTAAAAAGATTGAAATCATACACAACACTTTCTCGGATCATAAAGGAATGAAGTTGGAAATCAATAATAGGCGGAGTGCCAGAAAATTCACAAATACGTGGGGGCTCAACAACACACTCTTAAACAACGAGTGGGTCAAAGAAGAAATTGAAAGAGAAATTAGTAAATACCTCGAGGCGAATGAAAATGAAAACACAACATATCAAAACTTATGGGATGCAGCAAAGGCAGTGCTAAGAGGGAAATTTATTGCCCTAAATGCCTATATCAGAAAAGAAGAACAGGCAAAAATGCAGGAATTAACTGTTCACTTGGAAGAACTGGAGAAAGAACAGCAAACTAATCCCAAAGCAAGCAAAAGGAAAGAAATAACAAAGATTAGAGCAGAAATAAATGAAATTGAAAACATGAAAACAATAGAGAAAATCAGTAAGACAAGAAGTTGGTTCTATGAGAAAATCAATAAGATTGATGGGCCCTTATCAAGACTGACAAAAAGAAGAAGAGAGAGGATGCAAATAAATAAGATCAGCAATGGAAGAGGAGACATAACTACTGACCTCACAGAAATAAAGGAGGTAATAACAGGATACTATGAACAACTTTACGCTAATAAATACAACAATTTAGATGAAATGGGCGGGTTTCTGGAAAGACACGAACAACCAACTTTGACTCAAGAAGAAATAGATGACCTCAACAAACCAATCACAAGTAAAGAAATTGAATTAGTCATTCAAAAGCTTCCTAAAAAGAAAAGTCCAGGACCAGATGGCTTCACATGTGAATTCAATCAAACATTCCAGAAAGAATTAGTACCAACTCTCCTCAAACTCTTCAAAATAATCGAAGTGGAGGGAAAACTACCTAATTCATTCTATGAAGCCAACATCACCCTCATACCAAAACCAGGAAAGATATTACAAAAAAAAAAACTATAGACCAATCTCTCTAATGAATATAGATGCAAAAATCCTCAACAAAATTCTAGCAAATCGTATCCAACAAGACATTAAAAGAATTATACATCATGACCAAGTAGGATTCATCCCAGGTATGCAAGGATGGTTCAACATAAGAAAATCAATTAATATAATACACCATATCAACAAATCAAAGCAGAAAAATCACATGATCATCTCAATTGATGCAGAGAAGGCATTTGACAAGATTCAACATCCTTTCCTGTTGAAAACACTTCAAAAGATAGGAATACAAGGGAACTTCCTTAAAATGATAGAGGGAATATATGAAAAACCCACAGCTAATATCATCCTCAATGGGGAAAAATTAAAAACTTTCCCCCTAAGATCAGGAACAAGACAAGGATGTCCACTATCACCACTATTATTCAACATTGTGCTGGAGGTTCTAGCCAGAGCAATTAGACAAGAAAAAGAAATACAAGGCATCAAAATTGGAAAGGAAGAAGTAAAACTATCACTGTTTGCAGACAATATGATACTATACATCAAAAACCCGGAAAAATCCACAACAAAACTACTAGAGCTAATAAATGAGTACAGCAAAGTAGCAGGTTACAAGATCAACATTCAAAAATCTGTAGCGTTTCTATACACTAGCAATGAACAAGCGGAGGGGGAAATCAAGAAACGAATCCCATTTACAATTGCAACTAAAAGAATAAAATACCTAGGAATAAATTTAACTAAAGAGACAAAAAACCTATATAAAGAAAACTACAAAAAACTGTTAAAAGAAATCACAGAAGACCTAAATAGATGGAAGGGCATACTGTGTTCATGGATTGGAAGACTAAATATAGTTAAGATGTCAATCCTACCTAAATTGATTTACAGATTCAATGCAATACCAATCAAAATCCCAACAACTTATTTTTCAGAAATAGAAAAACCAATAAGCAAATTTATCTGGAAGGGCAGGATGCCCCAAATTGCTAAAAACATCTTGAGGAAAAAAAACGAAGCTGGAGGTCTCACGCTGCCTGACTTTAAGGCATACTATGAAGCCACAGTGGTCAATACAGCATGGTATTGGCATAAAGATAGATATATCGACCAATGGAATTGAATAGAGTGCTCAGATATAGACCCTCTCATCTATGGACATTTGATCTTTGATAAGGCAGTCAAGCCAACTTGCCTGGGACAGAACAGTCTCTTCAATAAATGGTGCCTAGAGAACTGAATATCCATATGCAAAAGAATGAAAGAAGACCCATATCTCACACCCTATACAAAAGTTAACTCAAAATGGATCAAACATCTAAACATTAGGTCTAAGACCATAAAACAGTTAGAGGAAAATGTTGGGAGATATCTTATGAAACTTACAATTGGAGGCGGTTTTATGGACCTTAAACCTAAAGCAAGAACACTGAAGAAGGAAATAAATAAATGGGAACTCCTCAAAATTAAACACTTTTGTGCATCAAAGAACTTCATCAAGAAAGTAGAAAGATAGCCTACACAATGGGAGACAATATTTGGAAATGACATATCAGATAAAGGTCTAGTATCCAGAATTTATAAAGAGATTGTTCAACTCAACAACAACAAAAAGACAGCCAACCCAATTACAAAATGGGAAAAAGACTTGAACAGACACCTATCAGAAGAGGAAATACAAATGGCCAAAAGGCACATGAAGAGATGCTCAATGTTCCTGGCCATTAGAGAAATGCAAATCAAAACCACAATGAGATATCATCTCACACCCACCAGAATGGCCATTATCAACAAAACAGAAAATGACAAGTGCTGGAGAGGATGCAGAGAAAGAGGCACACTTATCCACTGTTGGTGGGAATGTCAAATGGTGCAACCACTGTGGAAGGCAGTTTGGCGGTTCCTCAAAAAGCTGAATATAGAATTGCCATACGACCCAGCAATACCATTGCTGGGAATCTACTCAAAGGACTTAAGGGCAAAGACACAAACGGACATTTGCACACCAATGTTTATAGCAGCGTTATTTACAATTGCAAAGAGATGGAAACAGCCAAAATGTCCATCAACAGACGAGTGGCTAAACAAATTGTGGTATATGCATACAATGGAATATTATGCAGCTTTAAGACAGGATAAACTTATGAAGCATGTAATAACATGGATGGACCTAGAGAACATTATGCTGAGTGAGACTAGCCAAAAACTAAAGGACAAATACTGTATGGTCCCACTGATGTGAACGGACATTTGAGAATAAACTTGGAATATGTTATTGGTAACAGAGTCCAGCAGGAGTTAGAAACAGGGTAAGATAATGGGTAATTGGAGCTGAAGGGATACAGACTGTGCAACAGGACTAGATACAAAAACTCAAAAATGGACAGCACAATACTACCTAATTGTAAAGTAATCATGTTAAAACACTGAATGAAGCTGCATCTGAGATATAGGTTTTTTTTTTTTTTTACTATTATTACTTTTATTTTTTTCTCTATATTAACATTCTATATCTTTTTCTGTTGTGTTGCTAGTTCTTCTAAACCGATGCAAATGTACTAAGAAACGATGATCATGCATCTATGTGATGATGTTAAGAATTACTGATTGCATGTGTAGAATGGTATGATTTCTAAAAAAAAAAAAAAAAAAAGGGCTCCAGTAAGCAAACTACCTTGAATGGTTGGAAACACATTTCCAGGAAAACTATGTAATCAAAGTTTCCACCCACAATTGGATAGGTCATACCTCCATGGAAATAGTCAAAAAGATTCTACCCAGCAATATTGAGTGATCAAAGGACATGGCTTTTTTGGGGCACATAATAGCTTCAAATCAGCATAATTTTCATTTGTTTTCCCTGCCTTATTGCTCCAGTTAGAACTTCAAGCATATTGTTGTTTAACAATAGTGACTGGCCATCCTTACCTTGTTCCCATCTTAGAGAGAAAGCTCTCAGTCTTTCCCCATTGAGTATGATGTGGCTTTTTCATATATTTCCTTTATCATTATCATAATTAGGAAGTTTCTTCTATTCCTATCCTTTGAAACATTTTCATCAAGGAAGGATGCTGAACTTTTCAAAAGCATTTTTCTGTTTCAATTGAGATGATCATATGATTTATCAATGTAGCATATTAATTATTTCATTGTGTTGAACCACCTTTGTATCCCTGGAATAAAACCCACTTGGTCATGATATATTACTCTTTTATTGTGCTGAAGGAATTCATTAGCAATATTTTGTCCAGGATTTTTGTGTCCATATTCATTAAAGTAACTGGTCTGTAATTTTCTTTTCTTGTAGTATCTTTGACTGGCTTTGGTATAAGGATGATGGAGGCTTCGTAGAATGAATTAGCTTTCTCTCATTTTCAATATTGTAAAGAGTTTTCATAGGATTCCAGAAATTCTTTCTTGAATGATTGGTAGAATCCAAATGTGAATCTATATGGTCCTGGACTTTTCTTTTGGGGACGTTTTTGATGACTAATTCAACCTCTTTACCTGTGATTGGTTTGTTGAAGATTCCTATTTCTCCTTGATTCAACATTGGTTGTTCATGCGTCTATGGAAAGTTTTCCATTTCACCTAAGTTGTCTAATTTTTAGCATATCATTATTCATAGTATCCTCTCATTATCAAGTTTGTTTCTATGTGATTAGTAGTTATGTCATATCTGACATTTCTAATTTTATTTCTCCAACCATTTTTTCTTTTGAATTTTATCTGTCAAATCCTATTTTGTTCTCTCTTTTTACTCTATTGGTTTCCCTTACTGCTTATCTTCATTACTACACTCGTCTCCAATCTTCTTCCTCCTTTTTTTTTTCTTTAATATCTCTAATAGAGGAGATCTGTTGTTCACAAATTTTCTCAGTGTCTGTTTATGGGTATATGGGTATATATTTTTAACTAGCCCTTGGTTGTTTCTTTCTTTTTTTTTTTTTTTTTTTTCATGGGCAGGCACCAGGAAATAAACCCAGTCTCTGGCATGGCAGGCAAGAACTCTGCCACTGCACCACCATTGCCCACTGTCTCCCTCAGTTTTTAAGGACATGTGTTCTGGATATAAAATTCTTGGTTGGAAGTTTTTATTTTTCAGTACCTTAAATATACCATGCTACTGCCTTTTTCACCTCCATGGCTTCCATTGAGAGATGTGCATTTAGTCTTTCTGAGCTTCCATATATGTGATGAAGCAGTTTTCTCTTGCTGCTTCAGAATTGTCTTATCATCTTTGACATTTGGCAATGTGATTAGTTAACTGTTTTGGAGTAGGTCTATTTGAATTTATTCTGTTTTGGTTATCTGTGTTTCTTGGACCTATAGTTGCATGTCTTCCATAATACTTGGGACATTTTCAGTTCTTATTTCCTCCATTATTCTTTCTGCTCCTTTTCCCTTCTTTCCTTATGGGACACACATAACTGTGTATTCCTCTTTTTCATGATGTCATTCAGTTCCCTGAGACCCTACTGATATTTTCCTCTATTCTTTTCCCTATCTGTTCTTCTGTATGTAGGTGTTTAGAGATCCTGTCTTCTAGTTCACCAATCTTTTATTCTTCCACTTCAAATCTGCTCTTTTATGACTCCATTTTGTTTTTCAAGTCTTCTGTGGTTCATTTCATCCTTATTCTGCCATTTGTTTTTTCAAGATTTTATGTTCTTCTCTATCTATATACTCTGTGTTCTTTATATCCCTTATTTCCTTTGCAAGATTTTATTTTACCTCATCAATTTGATTTAGAAGATGTGTTTGAACATCTTTAATAAGTTGTTTCAGCTCCTATGTCAGTTGAGGTTTGAGTTTGTTCCTGTGGCAGAGCCATATCTTCACACTTCCTGTTATGAGTCCTAATTCTGTACTGGTGTCTAGTCATCAGATTTCCTAGCTTAGTTTATTCTGGAGGTCATTTTCATTCTTTTGCCAGAGTTTTCTTCTTGGATAGATTTGCTCTCTGTTCAGTCTTATGCCAGCCATTTGTCAGATCTGTTCTGGCCCCCAGGCTCCCCAGAAACCAGGCACTAATTGCATTCTGCCAAAGGAATGGGAGGTAGACCCTGGGAACAACATCTATGCTTTTTACATGTAAAACAAGTCTTCTGGCTCCAAGTGGTGCTCTGTTTTTCATGATACAGCAAGACCTGTGTTTGTTTTAGGGCACTGCTTTAACAGTTATGCTACTTGTATTTCTCTGCCAAAACAGGGGCAGGATATTATGTAGCATGTCCAAATGAGCTCCCTTTGCTTCTGACAGGGACTTGAGAGACTCTGAAAAACCCTTCAATTCCCTTGCACTTTCCAATCTGCCTTGGATATTGCTATCCAGAAACAATCCTCAGAAGCTGTTTGCCTCAGATTCTCTATGGCAACAGACAGATCTTAACAGAAAGGGCTGAAACTACAGACACCTGTGCCCTCACTTTGCCAGCCAAAATCTACCTCAATGTGTGGCTGTATTCCCCACTTTGTTTGTAGCAGAAAACTCCTCCAGCTGTCCCTGTTTTCACCATCAATGAGGCAAGGATCAGTCTGCCCACTGCTGTTTCCTTCAGGGGTGAGGGAAGGGATATCAGACCCAGGATTGGAAACACAGTCTCTTTCCACATTTTCTCAGCTGCATTTTTCCTCACTAACCTTGTCCTTGAAATGTCCTCCCCTCCACACAGCTTTCCAAATTGTGGGGTCTGTCTTACTGCTGTGAGTGAATTTATAATATGTGTCCCCAGTGGAAGGGAACCTAGCTGCAGTTTCTGTGCCTATCCCACACTCTGAGTCCTAGTAAGGGGAAGGGGAGAGGCCAAGCTGGTCTTAGATGGAAGTTTCTACTTGATATTTTACTTTCTTCAATTGAGCATTTGTAGGGACCTCTCCAGACTGTACCTTCCTCCAGAGTTCTGAACAACTCAGAATTGTCCTTTTATTTCTTTAAATCTCCAGAGGGATATGTCAGTTTGAAAATACTGCATACCCCAGAAAAGCCATGTTTTGATACTGAATCTTGTGGAGGCAACCATTTCTTTTAATCATAATTCAATTCTATAGGACAGAATCTTCTGATTAGACAATCTCCACAAAAATGTGACATACCCAATTGTGGGTGTGACACTTTGATTAGATGGAAATGTCACTCAACCCTGTCAAGGTGGGCCTTCATTAGTGTACTGGGTTCCTTTAAAAGAGGAAACATTTTGGAGAGAGTCCGAACCTACCAAAACAAGTCAGCAGAAACTTTAGAGCAGAGCTGAAACAGATGCCAGTATGTGTAAGAACAGAGTCACAGATATTTAGAGATTCTTGGAGCCCAGCAGACATTGCTGTGAGATGTTAAGCAGGCCAGAACCTCAAGAGAGCAAAGGGAAGCCAAGAGATTAAAGCCAGCCCTGGAGAAGCAAATTGAGGAACCCCCACAGGAACAGAGGCTGAAATTAATGGAGCCCAGGTGCAGGGGACTGGCATAAGCAAGCTACTTGACTATCCAGCTCACAGCAGTATTCCAGGCCCATTGAATTTCCTTGAATTAGGGTGTCCTTCCCTGGATACATCAGTAAGGATACTTTTGCATAGGCTTAGAACTGTAAACTTGTATCTTATTAAATTCCCTTTTTAAAAGTCATTCCAGTTCTGGTATATCATACTCCAGCAACTTAGAAATTAGCACAGATTTCAGTACTGGAGAAGTGGGCTGCTGCAATTTACAAATACCAAACTGTAGGAACAACTTTTTAAAAGATTAAGGGTCCTCTCAGAAGACTTCCCAGATTCACACTCCTGTGGGTGAAAGAAAAAGATTAAGGGGAAGATTCTGGAAGAATTGTAATATTCTTGATAATGAAGGCCTAGAAAGCTTTGAAGAAACTGTTGGTGGGAATATGGATTCTAACGATACTCCTTGTTAGGAATTTAGACAGAAATGATGAGCATGTCATTGAAAATTGAAAGGAAGGCATTCTTTGCAGATGGAAGGCAGAATTTGAGAGCGATGAACTAGGATGTTTAGGAGAAGAAAATTTCAAACTACATGTGGAAAATGGAGTCTGACTGTTCCTTGAGGCTTATGGTAAAGTGCAAGAGGAAAGAGATGAGTTGAGAACTGAACTCATGCATACAAAGAAACAGAAATTGGTGTTCCAGAACAGAAAGTAATACCCTAGTGAATATGGCCCCATGTGAAGATTTATCCAAGCATGGAAGTTGTCAGCCACTACAGTACAAGCAACGATTAGAGATGGATTTCTCCTGAAAAGATTTATGTTAAATTCTATTGCCTGATGAGTGCACTCCCAGTATTCTGCCCAAGAGTATTGTGGGGACTTTATAAATAGAACCACTGCGAGTCTGGACAAAAAGGGACATATAAGGCACAAATTAATGGAAAAATGATATTTTATTGGGCTGAATTACAAATTTTAAAATAAAATTCACATCAAACACTTATGGGAGTTACTAGTTATTTTAAATTTGATTATAATGTTATTGAGAGTAAGCTATTTAGATATCAAGTACTTCTCTAAAACTGATTAAAATAAAACAATGAAACCTACAGTCTCTTGGCCCCAAGTCTGTGTTCACAAAGACACTCTCTAAACTTTAAACTTTTGCATTTATTATTGACCTCTATTATTAAAAATACTATTTGCATTGTTATTTCATGAGTTATTAATTTTAGACATTAATTTTATCCTTTAGTGTGGTCAGTAAGCATTTGGTTTTCACAAACAAAACCATTATAATTAAATAAACACTTTAAATAATTAGATCACAATTTTGGTTAAATCTATATTCTATACTTATACTATTACGTTTATAATTATTGTTCTGATGCCCCACATTTGTGTAAGAGTGTTTGTTGTTCTGATACTTTAAATATTTCCTTTTAATCTGACTGCATTCTGAAATATGTTAAAGCATATGGATTTAATTAAACATGTCTGATAAGGGTTTGATATCTAGTATATATCAAGAAATCCTACCACTCAGCAATAAAAGAACAAACAACCCATTATAAAATGGGCAAAAGATATGAATGGGCATTTCACTAAATGGGAAATAAAAACAGCTAAAAAACACATGAAAAGATGTTCATCTTCATTAGATTTTAGGGAAATGAAAATCAAAAGCACAATGAGATATCTCACACATATGAGAATGTCCACCATTAACCAAATGGGCAACTACATATTCTAGAAAGGATGGAGAAATAGAACCACTTAGATGGTAGGGTAAAATGGTACAGCTGCTGTGGAAGACAGTGTGGCAGGTCCTTAGAAAGTAAATATTGAGTTGCCCTATGGCCCAGCAATTCTACTACTCAGCATACATCCAGAAGATCTGAAAGCAAGTGACACAAAAACAGACTCTGGCAGACTAATGATCATAGTGACGTTATTCAGAATTGCTAAAGAGGAATCAACACACATTCCCACCACAAATGAATGGATTAACAAAATGTGACATATATGTATATTATATATATATATAAATGATGGAATATTATGCAATAATAAGAAGAAATGAGATCCTGAAGCTTGTGATAACATGGATGAATCTTGAGGACATAATGCTGTGGGAAAAAAGTGAGACACAAAAGGATAGATATTGTTTGATTCCACTAATATGAACTGACTAGAATATATGAACTCAGAGTATTAAAATATAAAATATAAGATACTTGGGGACAGAAGCTAGAGAAGGAGAAGTGGAAACCTAACACATTCAGAAAGTATAAGGTTGAACTTGAAATGTTTTGAAATAGATATGGGGTGAGAGTAGCTAGAAATGTGCTGTATTCAAAGTGAATTTAATTCAAAGGGTTTGTTTAAATTATGTATGTCACTGATTAACACTACAAATTTAAATAAGCTCTTGTTTGAACTAGTACATATGTACCACGCTGGTACATAAAAGTAATAATAGAATGGTATGTGGGGGAAACACCCATTGCAAGCTCACATTAATACCTTAAAATTTGTTCATCAACAGTAACTGCTGTATCACACCAATACTAGTGGTCATTAATCGGGGGAGATAAGGAATATGGGACATTTTCTTTTTTAGGGGTCCATCTGATAATTTCCTTTTCAGGGCAATGAAAATGTTGTAAAACAGAGTATGATGATGATTGCTCAAAACTAAGATACTATGAAATACTGGTTACGTACTTTGGATAGAATATATGATACGTGAAGATATCTCAAGAAAAACATAAAAAAATCAACTGATAAAAAACACTATAGGGTTTCTGAAGAGATTTTTTGAGAAACAGAGAACCCTCCTGATATTAAGGGGAATACAAAGAAGGATATGTCTTGAAGTTTAAGCTCCCTAGCTAAAAGAGATGATGGTGAAGGGATTGACACTGGAGAAAGCAGACAGTAAAAGGATCTGTTCTGGTAAATTCTCACCATAAAGTAAGTATCTGACCAAAAATGTCACTACATAGTAATATCAAACCAAACTTTCAATAGCAACCTAGAGAGAAACACTGGTAGAAACTGATATATTTCAAATAAAAAATTATCCGAGGACACTCGAGTGGGGAGAAGAGGAGTTTCCAGGTATAAGTTAAAAGTTAAAATTCTTGGGAAAAATTCACATACTTGAGGACTGTGGAATTGGTGAAAGAGTAAAAAGACTACCAAATATTTCTGTAATAAGTGAAATGGAAAATTACACTAAAATTATACCTATGAAGAAAATAAAGGATTGATGTGGAAAGTAGGAAGCCAATGACAAATATAGAGAGATTTAGAGGCTGGGAGGAGGGGTGTCAGTGGGGATTGGCCCCTTGGCTGCAGTGTGCTTTCTGGGTTCCTAGTTGCCAGAGGCAGCTCTTCTCTGTGGTTAGTGAAACTTTTTTTTATATACTTGGATCAGCCCCAGTGACCCTTATCCTACTCTTGTCTTTAGTGGGACTTTTTATCCTGTGGCACCACTGCAGGCAGCGGAAGGTCATGTTCCAGAGAGTCGAAAAACATCCAGATTCCAGTGAGGTAGGGGACCCTGGGGCCAGTCTGCAGCAGAGATTCACTGTTTTCCCCCATCCCACATCCACTTTCCATGATGTTGTCCCAACCCATGATGTTGGCCCAGAGGGACAGCTTGTATAAATCTCTCAGATGAAGATACTATCATCTTGGGAACAGGTAGGGTAGAGGGGTATTGAAGTGGGGCTATTGATTCAATCCAAACTTCAAGGCCTTCCAGGTGGGTGGGGCAGAATGTTGGAGGATAAATTCCCAAAAACATTTCTCTGTGACTATGGAATGTGATATTAGGAAATTCAGGCTATCCAGAGAGAGCTGCTCCACACTTGTTCACTGTCCAGATCCCATCTCAGGTACCTCTGGGCCAAACCTGTTCTATGTGTTCAGCTGAGATGGAGAGCAATGCCAGGTCTCTGAAAGGCTCTGAGGAGATACTCTCGTGCAAGCCCTGAGGTCAGGAGCAACACGCTGTACAGAGCACCCGTGCTCCTGGAAAATTGAGATTATGTGCCCTGTTCAAAAGAAGACTCCTGACCAAAAAAAAGGGCTCCTGACAAAATTAATGATATCAGTCAGGAAAAAATTGTTATTTAAAGATGAAATAATAATAATAGGAATTACTCATTTAAAAATGATTAACAGTCAATATACGAAGGATACATTATCCAGAGGTTTTCTTGAAAGGAGAGATTGATAACATATTCCTTATTTCTTGGTTTTTCAGCATTGGAGCAGAGACCAGAACTTGAGAGAGAGGGTGGATTGACAGGTAAGGCTCTGCTTCAGCACACCTGCTCCAAGGGTGCACCATGTCTCATAATCTCTGACAGTCTACCCCAGCTGCACAGTCTGAGGTTGTTGGAATAAGTCCCTCTCAGAGAGCAAAGGCCCTGGAGGACAGGGTCATAGGAAAGATACCCAAACCTTGGGGCATGCTCACATCCTGGTCCACCCTTGCTTAGAAGGAAAGAAGGAAGGTGATGGGGATGGGGCATACATGAGATGCAGTGAAGCAAATCCAGGTTGGTTTAGGAGGCAGGAATTGTAGTGCCTGCTATGAACAAAGATTTAACTGCACTAAACCTGAAATTCCTCTTGCAAAATAACTTTTTTTGTTGTTTAATTCAAATATTTGTGGGAATCACATAATATAATTAATATGAAAGTACCTGATAAGTGATAAAACATTACACATGTGTGAACCCCCCCCCCCATGGTTTCCATTCACCATTTTCCATTGTGACCTCAAGCTTGGAGCTCTTAGAATCTATTCCTCCAAGAGTCTCTCCTGAAGGCTGTGGCATGCAGCTCCATGGAAAGTGCTTTGACTCCTCCTTCACCACATGTAACCCAGTCTCCTGATTTCCCAACTTGGAGAGCTTGCCAGGGAGGATCTTTGAGGACATGGGACCTGAGTTCTACTTGGATAAGGTGATTTATCCCTTCTTCTTTCCTGCTCACCCTTCTGACTTGTGCTATCCGAGAGCTGTCTAGAGTGATAACAGAGGGGTGGCTATGGGGAAAGAATGTATGAGAAAGCCATAGGTGCATGTAGAATGTCTACTAGAAAGTCAGAAATGCAAGAAATGTGTTGGGACTTAGTGGGCCAGAAGCTCCAACCCTGGCCAGGCTTGCTGGGGCTTTCTGTCCCCCTTCTTCCGCTTCTGAAGCTTCTACTTTCTGTCTCCTGCAGCCCCCTGTGCAAGCACCCTGGACCAGCCACAGACCACAGAGACACCTGTCATCACTGGGTCTTTCCATCTACCAGAGATGACCATCTGCTGAAGAACTCTTGTGGAGAACTCTTTTCCTACTGCAACTCCTTCAGCAGCTCGGTTTCTGGCCTTTAGGTCATCTCCACACTCCCAGTTGTTAACCACAAGAGCTGTGATCTCTCTCTGGGTCTCTACCAGCTCACTGTCTCCTCCAGGGGCTGAACCATGTGCCCCTGTGGGGGAGGTCCCTGGAACATGGCTGCATGCCATGATCTTTTTTCAGGTGATGCCTGGAGAAGCCCATCATCCCCAAATCAGCACCATCTGGCTTGTCTCCTGTCCTCCCTCATTTCCTCCCTTTCTTTCCTTCCCCTCTTACCCCTCCCTACCAAGCCTCTTACCTTCATCCCTGACTTATCACTGACTCCATGGTTCCCCCCCAACTTTGGCTCCCACTTTTCCATCCCCATTTCCCCAACAAGCCCTGAGAGCCTCCTCACCTTTTCCTCCTGGCTTCGCCTTGCACAGCATGTCTTTTCCCATTTTCCTGTCATTCCAGTTCCCCCTGCCACCGGCTGTTTCATCATTGCTGCAGGTGGCTTCCAGCTCATTCCTCCTGCCTCCCTCCATTTTCCCCTTTCTCAGTCCTCATCCCTGGCATGCTCATTACGACCCGAGCACTTGTTGACCCTGCCCCTGCCCACCCCTTCACTTTCCTTGCCTTCACTCTCCCCCTGTCCACCTCTCTGCCCCCAGAACACTCAAGAGGGATTCCTCCATCCCAACCTCTGGCCCTTTCCTCCCTTCCCTCAGAGTTCCCTCCTGTCCTGGTACCCCCCCGCCCCATATGACCTTCTCAAAACTACCTCCTGTTCTGACCCCACCATTGGGCAGGCCAAAACCACCCCACCCAGCAGGGATGAAAAGGATACCTGCAGGGGTGCACAGGGCCATCACCCTCCACCTCCACCCACCCCTGCACTGCCAGTGGCACTCCACACCACTGGGAGGGTGACTACCATCCACCCCTCCAGACTGGCAGTGACCCACATTATGATGGGTCATCCAAAGGTCCACAAGGACCTAAGAGTCCCAGCTCCAGGCCTGCCCAGGTAAAGTATGCCTGGAGTCAGGTAGGTGGCTTCTGGGGCCTCTCATTGCCATGTCCACAGGGGGACCCATGGGGACCTGGCAGCTGCTCAGCCAGTGAGAGTCTAGGGAGGCCAGCAGCAGCAGCCTCTGGCAGCAGGAGCTCCCTAAGCTCCTCCTTGTAAGGAAGCACCACAGTAAGACCACATTGCCTACACTTCTGAAAGAGGAGGGCACTCCTAATTCCACCTTAGAACATGTCCACAGGAAAAGGGCTGAGGGACTCCCCAGACAGACCTAGGGAAGTGGACCTCTGCACTTGCCAGAGATTTTCCTGACACCCTTTGTTCCACCATCCCCTCAGTCTCAAAGAGGGACTCCAGAGGAGAGGAGACCCTGTGGGCATGGAAACCCCAGCAAGGGGCACAAAGGCCCCCGATGACACCACAAGGAGGTCCAGCCCCTGGAATGTGCTCACATGCCAACTCAAGCAATCTCGGTGCCCTAGGCTGCCTTGTCTGTGTCACTAGGATATGGGACTTTTGTTCTGCATCATGGGGTAGGCCCAGCAGAGATCTGGGCTATAAGAAAGTTGAAAGAATGCCCCAGAGACAAGTGCATTTCTCAGAAAATGTACAGCACATGTATTATTTGCAGCCCCCCAACCCCTGAGAGCTGCATTCCAGACCATCACCATCACACTGCAAGTCTTTCAGGTTTTCAAAGCTGTGCTGCTGGGCTGCCAATCTGAACTAAGAGCTCCTCCCCTCCAATGAAGTATAATAAAATATTAATAAAATATGTTCTCTGAAGCTACTGTCTTTCGTGATAATTTATTATCAAATAATACACCAAAACACCAAACAATGAAAGAAAAAAAAAACAAAAACAGGGAACCAACACTCATTCTTCCCATTTTTGTTATGTCCCCTGAGAATTACCCTCAATTTATAATTCTTAAATGTTACTTTGTGAGTGATAATGAGTCAAGCCTCAGACATTCCCTGAAATCTTGTCCAATGTGCTCCATATGTAACAGCAATTTCTCAAAGTATTGACAGGTTACTAACATTTTTATGTCTATAAACCCTTGGTCTCTGTGTTCATTTTTTTTTTCAAGTAGATTCTTCAAATGTTCTGACATTGTTTTGCTTTGATTAAGAATGTGAAGGCTGGTGGACATTTTTTCCTGAGTTGTTTCCAGAGTCATTCTTCATGTACTCTGAAGTTACTAGGTTTTCATAGAATAATATTATCCTAATTGTAGCAAACACAGATTAGTGGAGAAATAATCAAAAATTAACACCAAACAAAAATGTCTTTAAATTCTTTTCTAAACCTGGTAGACCTTTTGGTACTATGATCCTTACCATAGTTACTTGTTTAGTTGATCAGTGAATGCTTTATAAACATGCGCAAAGTATCCTGCATTTTCCTGCTACTTGGCACAGTGGTAATGACTTGAGAAATTTCTCTCCATTCAAATCTTTGATTTGGTAAATGTCTGTGTTTCTCTCTCTCTCTCTATACTGGGCTTTAGTACTTTTGGCCTTAGTAAATGAAAATAAATCATCAATGTATTTATGGAAATCAAATTCATTGAAGTCCTCTTCATATTTTAGAGATCCACAGTACATTTACCATTATCTACTTAGCTCTCTGGCTTATTATAGCCAAAACTAATGTTTTATGGTTGAAACAATGACATTTATTGCTTTCATTGAATAATCGGGAGAAAACAGTAATAGAGGAAATGGGTATGGCACTCTGTAGAAATATTGTTGGGAGAAGGTGAAAAGATGTACTGCCATCATCCCCAGGACCATGAATATTGAGATATCACACACATTATTAAATTGTTAATTTGATAAAGGAAATTTTGCAGATGTAATTAAGGTTATTAACCAGTGGTCATGTGCCACTCAGAAGGGAGGTTATGGCAGGGGGAATCTAATTAGAGAACCACTAAAAAGCAGAGAATCAGCTCCAACTGGTAGCAGAAGAGCATGTCAGATTGTAAGGGTGAGGATTCCACATGCCATTGCTACTGTGGGGATACAGAGGTCTGGGTGGGGAGGAATTCAGGCCAGCTCTGGGAGTTAGGAGGTGGGAACACCTGTGGAGCCAAGCTCTGGATTCTGTGGTGTGAATGAGCTTGGGTCAGATTGAAAATCTTGAAAACCTCAAGATGTTTGTCATGCACTGAGATGTTCTCTAATAGCCCCGTGTATTAGTTAGGGTTCGCTAGAGAAACAGAATCAACAGGAAATACTTGTAAATACAAAATTTATAAAAGTGTCTCATGTAACTGTGGGAAAGTAGAGTCCACAATCCATAGGACAGGCTGTAAAGTTAACAATTCCGATGGAGGGTCTGGACGAACTCCACAGGAGAGACTCACCGGCCGCAGCAGGAAGAGAATCTGTCTCTTCTGAATCCTCTTTAAAAGGCTTCCAGTGATTAGATTAAGCATTTACTCATTCCAGAAGACATGCCCCTTGCTGATTACAAATGGAATCGGCTGTGGATACAGCCAACATGCTCATGATTTAATTCTATGAAATGTCCTCAAGCACTTGCCCAACCAGACAAACAGGTACCACCCACCTGGCCAAGTTGACACAAGATACTGACCATGACACCCTGATATTAGAAAGTCTCTGAAGATGGTCTTTTAATCATGAGCAGAGATCTTTACATTCCCTAATACATTTATTTATTCAAGTAGTCATATGCTCTTTTTTGCCCATGCCCTGTTTGGAGGTGTATGTTTAGGATATCACGAGACTTGGGGTATAGGGGATAGAAGGGGACATCCTTAACTTTTCCTGCCTGCCTGCTTTGACTTCTCAATTTTAAGAAGAAGAAGGAAGGAGGGGGATGGTGGCATGGCTCCCCCAGCCATTTCTGGGTTTCTGCATCACACCTGATCAGATCTATTGAAGTAGTTTTATTCCTGGCTAATATTTAAAAGAAATATGACAATAAATAAATAAATCCCAGGCATTCAGAGGCTTCTCACAGTAAGAAAGGGTCAGTGTAAAACACACATTATCCTGCTCCCTCTCATCCTTTAACTTTAGATAGGACTGTGTAGGGGGAACTGGCAGGTGTGATGGGAACTGGAATTATAGTAGAAATACATCCCACTCAAATTCCAGAATGGATTACATTCAAGTAGCTTCATATTTCACAAAGTTTGAAGAGGAATTTGTGGTAACAACATTTATTCAAAGTCACTGATAAAATTGATTCCATATAGGAGGAAGAGTTGCTAGCTGCCCCAAGAGCCCTTTCCCATCTTGTGGGAGGCTGGGAGTCGTGCACTGCTGCCCACCTCACAGCACAGCCTCAGTGAAATTCTAAAAACCTGCAGCAGGCCCCTTTCTCCATCTTACAGACTCAAAAATCACAGGAAAAAAAAGACTTTCATCTATGTCATGTGTAGGTACAGAATAGGCAGGGAGTTTCCTCTTCTCCCTCCTGGCTCAAAAGAGATTTGACTCTTGTTCAATGCCTGTGTTATGTTCTTGATCTGCTCTCTTATCAGTCTTCCCAGAGGCCAGATAACTTGGTACAAATGACGTAGGTATGTGACTATGTATAGTTACCTTGGTTATCTGGCTGTTTCACTCTGATAAGGCTGGATTTGAGATGTGTGCGAAGTGAGAGAGTATTGAGTAAAGCAGTATTCCTGAATACTCTTCCTCTTACTAACAAGAGTCCAAGGAGAAGGAACAGCAGAAAAAACATATTAGCTAAATGCAAAGGGAATGTGCACATGATATTTTAGCTTCAAAGAAGGTATTTCAACCTATCCACAAGAATTCAGTTTACTTTCCAGATCTACACCAGGAACTTTCTTCCAAACTTGGAACATACTATCATATGTCTGGATGGAGCCACATCTCCCTGACTACCTCCATTCAGGAGGGTTCAGAAACAGGAACAAGTTTCCAGCACCTTCGGGACAAATTGCTGGGTGAATATTGTATGAGTGTGTTCTTGGAGAGTTTGGCTTTTTGCATGCTGGGTTGGGTGCTTTGGGTGTGGAAATAGGATATGTGCTACATATGTGTCTACAACGTCTTTAGTTTAGCTCTGAACCCATCAGTGAGGTCTCCCCACTGAGTGGTACCTGAGGAAGGAAGTCACTGCTCCATCTGGAGTCTTCAGAGTGGCTGGGGTGATGATCTTGCTGGTGGCCAAAAAGTTCAGACAGCCATCACTGGGGACATATTTCCTGTGGGATGAGAAAGAACACTCTATAAGAAATGAAGCTGAAAATGAAAACAAGGTTAAGTGAACACTAAATGGAAGAGAGAAAATGAGGAAGAGCTTTTAAAAGTCTGAATTTAAAAAAATGAATTAAATAAAACTCATAAAAATTATTTGCTGAGCAAAATAATTCTATAAAATAAAGATGAAGTAAAGGTACATTCAGATAGGCAGGAGTTGAGACTAGTCATCTGTGGCCAACTTGTATTTAAAATAATGTTAAAGGATGTCCTTCAAGATGGAGGGAAATGACAACAGATAGATTGGTTCTTTCCAAAGATATGATAATGGCAGATATGTGGGTGATAGCAAATGTGTTTACAAATTTCTTCTCTTAATCCCTTTAATGAACACCTGATTGCTTTAAATACCAAGCAAAAATAAGAAATTTGTAAAATGGGGTTACATCATAGAAAGAAGTTGAAATTCAAGAAAAAGAGGAGTAACAATGAGGATACATAGAAGTATGCTGTTGAAAGTATTTTACATTCAAGATGTGGGTAATGGTATAAAATTAATTTCTATACATATTTTAACATAGAATTGATAGGCTAATGATGCATTTTGTTAACCAAAGGGCAGTCACTAACAAATAGTAATAATAAAATGTAGAGCTATAAAATCAATAGAGGAACTAAGAAAAAAGCTATTCTACAAATAACAGCCACAGGCAGGAAAATAGTAACAAAGGAATGAACAGAAGGAAAAATGTAAAAGATATAGCAAAATATAGATTTAAATATAACTATATAAATAAAATAATATAGACAGTAATGTATAATAAATGTACAAATACATTATGTAAAAATGCACTAGGGTGGTGCAACAGTGGCTCAGTGGCAGAATTCTCACCTGCCATGCTAGAGACCCAGGTTCAATTCCTGGAGCCGGCTCATGACAAAAAAAAAAAAAAGGCCTAAAACAGTTCTATCAAAAGTTATAGGTGTTCTTATGATATAAAAACAAGACAGTCTTAGGATATAACAAGATACTATACATAAAGATGTACATGATATGAAAATAAAGCAATAAAAATGGTTTCATGCAAATCATAAGCATAAGACAGTTGGAATGATCTATAAAATAGATAAAATAAACTTTAAGGAAAGAAAATGTTTAACCACATATAAAGAGGTGAAGCTCACCACAATAAAAGTCAAATTTTTCAAGGAACATTGAAACAAAAAAGTTGCATGCACTCTATCACAGGACATCAGATACATTAAATTAAAATAGAGCAATCTAACAGAAGAAGCAGACAAACCAACAGTCATACTGAAATATTTTAACTCTACTACCCAGGAATTCATACAAATTTAAACAGAAATCAATGATGATATAGAAGATACTGAGATATCCATCAAACAACTTCACTGGAGTGATATTTACATGATACAAATACCAACAAATTCAGAATACAGATTCTTTTCAAGGTCCAAGCAACATTCACCAAGATTAACTATATGCTAAATCATAAAACAAGTATCTCTGTGTTTGTAAAATTTGAACTCATGCAGTTTGTAATCTCTGATTGAAAAGGACTTAACTTAGATATCAATAATATTAAGATATTTGAAAATTCCCCTACATTTAGAAATTGGAAATACACACACACAACATACTCACACACATATACCCAACTGACAAGGCAGAATGAAAAGAGAAGTTAGAAAACATTTTGAACTACATTATAATGAAAAATCCCTGTTTCAAAGTTGGCAGGATATAGCTATTGCAGTACTTGCTGGAAAAATCTTAGTTTATTTAGCCTAGATTTCAAAACAGATAGTTTTGATAACAATGATTTATGTTCCCACTTTAAGGATCTAGAATAAAATGAACAAATTATGTGAAATAAGTAGAATGAGGAAAGGCAATATATAAGAAAGTAAGTCAGTGAAAGAGTAAATAACAACCAAACATTTTAGAAGTCAGGACTTGGTATTTTGAAAATGTTACTAACTGGATAGGACCCCACCAAGACTAATCAAGAGAAAGAGAAAATATAAATATTAGCAATGATAGGAATGAACCGGAAGGTACTAAAACAGATGTTCAAATAGTAAGTGCATATATTATGCACATATATTATAACTTCACGCCAATTTCGTATGACTGTATTTGAAAACATAAACAAAAAGAACCAATTAGTTAAAACACAATGGAATGAAATTAAGTTAAGAAAAAACAGACTATTAGTGTATATGCCTGTGTGTGTGAAATTATTTTCATTTTCAAAGATCTTCCTGCAAAAATAGTAAATGCCCCCAAAATTGCACTGGTAAATATAAAACATTCAAGAAAAAAATCCAATTAAAAATGCTCAGGAAATAGAAAAAGGATCACCACTCCTAACTCATCTTATGAGTCCAGCATTAACCTGATGCCAAAACCTTGAGGGAGAATACAAGAAAAAAAAATTACAAACTAGTATCATATTCAGCAAAATATTAACACAACGCTTCCAACAACATATAGCTATAAAAATAGTGTTATCATGAGGCTTCTATGCCAAAAATGGAATGTTGATTCAACACTCAAAAATCAGTGAAATTCACACCCTCCATATCATATCATATTTTCTCCACAAGTGAAGAAAAAATACAAAATTAAAACACATTCATGATCAAGTTTTTCAGTGAGCTAGGTATAGTAAGAAACTTCCACAATTTCATTAAGAAGTGTTAATGAAAACTACAGATAATAAACATTCTTAATAGGAAAAATTTTTGAAGACTTTCCCCTTAACTTTAGGAAAAGGGCAAGAAATCTGCCTTTATTCCTTTATTCAAGAAATACTCCAACTATGATCATCAGATTGCCAAGATTCCCAGGGAACTTTTGAGGGAGACTCTGAAGTTAAACTATTTTAAGCAATAAAATTAAGGTGTTATTCATCTTTTCCTCTCTGCTGACATTTAGTGGTGGCAGAAACACAATTGGAGGTAAACCTGTTTAAGTCCTAGCCAAACCAAAGCAGTGGCACTTAAAATGTAGGAGTCAATGCATTCTTCACTGTCATACACTTGAATGAATTTATCTTAAATTGTTTTTTGCATATCTGTTTGGGAGTGCATGGTCTGGGTTAAATTTGTTTTTAAAGAGGTTAATTCTCTAGAATGACTTTGATGAAGTAGGGGAAAACTGATTATTTTATTAAGCTTTGTGCTGTAAGTAGGCAAATTTTTAAATGTTCTGTCTGGCAAAATGGAAAGTAAATGAAACATAAAGACCTTCTACTGCACATGAAATAATAATGGCTATCTAAATGAAAAGCATATATATGGTTGTTTAAGTTGAAAGCTAAATTAACTACTCTGCCAGCATGATAAAACATTTCTACTTGAAAGACCTATTTGCAGGAAAGCATAGATATTTAGATGAAGGTAATTAAAATAGTTTCACCTCAGAGTTTCCTTCAAAAGTTCTCTGGGAGTCTTGGCAATCTGTCGATTATAGTTGGAACACTACTTGAATAAAGAAATAAGAGCAAATTTCTTGTCCTGTTTCTTAAATTAAGGGGAAAGTCAAAATTTTCCTATTATGAATATTTATTATCTGTGTTTTCATTAACACTTTTTTTATCACCTGAAAATGAATGACTCAGGTCTGTCCCTCAAGAAAAGCAACTGATAGAATTAGTTGTCAATGATGAAATTTGAACTTTCAAGTGAAAGCAATTTTTAAATATGTGCATATGTCAATGTGAACTTCAACATGACACAATACTTAAATAATGTTCTGATGATATGCATAGTAATTTTAACAAATATTATTTCTTTGATATTTTATATTGAACTGTGTCAATATATGGAAGAATTACATGGTTTGGATTCTCTCTCAAGTTCTACTCCTATATCACCCTTTATTTCAAAATGTGTCCTTATTTGGACTTATAATCATTGCAGATGTCATAAATTAAGATAAGGTCATACTGGAGTAGATTGAATCATTAATCCAATATGACTAGTCTCTTAGAAGAAAGAGAGAAAACATATTGATGAAGACACACAGGGGGAGGATGAACATGTGAAGATAGAGGCAGAGATTGGGGTTGTGCTGCCACAAGCCAAGGAATGCAAAGATGCCAGTAACCACCCAGAAGCCTGGAAGAGGCAAGAAAGAGTCTTCTCCTAGAGCTGTAAAAGAGAGCATCGCACTGCCAACACCTTGACTTCAGACTTACATAGCCCCCACAACTGTGAGAGAATAAATTTCTCTTGATTTCATTCTCCTAGTGTGTGGTAGTTTGTGGCAGCAGCACTAGGAAACAATTATACTCAATAAACCAGTAGTTTTCCAAATGAAGAAGCCAAGATATTACAAATTCATGCATGGGTAAAAGATTCATTAAAGATGCATACTAGATCAATGAATTTTAACATAAACTCAAAACAAGCTAGGAGAATTTGTAATATAGTTCCAAATTCTATATTACAACTAAGCTTAAGAAACTACAATTTTGCAAGTTTTGGTAGATCATCAAAAAAACAATAATTACAATTATCTATAAATTTTATTAAAATATTCCTTCTTTTCCATACTCTATATGTGAGTCTGGATTTTCTCCATATATAGCAAAGAAAATAAAAATACTACAACAGATTGAATGAGGTAGCAGACAATCTCTCTGTATTCTATTAAACCAGATATCTATATAGTTTGTAAAACATCACTAATTTTTGTTATGAAAAACACAGTTTCATATAATAAAATAGACATTGGTAAAATATAACAGGCACAGGCATTTTAGTTCATTAATAGATACATATTTTAAATATTTCCCATTTTTAATTTATATTACAGTAACCATCAATAGATAAAGGCAACATAAAGGAAAGCAATTTGAGGGTCTCAATAATTGTTCAAGCTTTGAAAATATGCTGAGGACACAATGCTTAAGAACCATTTTTTTAAAAATAATTTTATTGATAAAACAAAAGAACATGCAAACACTAACATTCTTAATATATGACTATTCCATTCTTGGTGTATAATCAATGACTCACAATATCATCACATAGTTGCATATTCATCACCATGATCATTTCTTAGAACATTTGCATAACTCTAGAAAAAGAAAAGAAAAAAGAAAAAAACTCATACATGCTGTACTCCTTACACCTCCCTCTCATTGACCACTAGTATTTCCATCTACCTATTTTAATCTTTGTTTCCTTATTTATTTTCTATACCCCTTACAACTCCCTTTCATTGATCACTAGTATTTCAATCTCCTTAATTTATTTTAACATTTGGTCCCTTATTATTTATTTTTAATCCATATTTTTTACTCATCTGTCCATACTGTAGATAAAAGTAGCATCAGACACAAAGTCTTTATAATTACACAGTCACTTTGTGAAAGCTATATTATTATACAATCATCTTCAAGAAACATGGCTAGTGGAACACAGGTTAACAGTTTCAGGCACTTCCCTCTAGCCTCTCTAATACACCTTAACCTAAAAAGGGCATATCTATATAATGCACAAGAAAAATCTCCAGGATAACCTCTTGACTATTTGGAATCTATCAGCCACTGACAATTTATTTTGTCTCATTTCTCTCTTCCCACTTTTGGTCAAGGAAGTTTTCTCAATTCCTTGATTCCTAGTCCCAGCTCATTCTAGGATTTCTGTCCCATTGTTCCAGGGAGGTTTACACCCCTAGGAGTCAAGTCCTACATAGAGAGGGGAAGGGCAGTGAGTTTGCTTCCCATGTTGGCTGAGAGAGAGATAGGTCACATCTGAGTAACAAAAAAGGTTCTTTGGGGTGACTCTTAGGCCTAATATTAAGTAGGCTTTCCCTTTCTATTGTGGGGATAAGTTTCATATGAACAAAATCCAAGATTGAGGGCTCAGTCTATTGATTTGGTTGTCCCCACTGCTTATGAGAATATTAGGAATTCTCCAAATGGGGAAACTGAATTTTCACCTTTCTCCTCACTCCCTCAAGGGGACATTGCAAATACATCTTTATTCACTGTTCAAATCACTATGGGATTCATCGGGGCATCACACTGCACAAACCTACAAAATATCTTGCCCTATTCAAGGTTCCATGTAATTATGGTGCTCAATTAACCTGTCCATATAAGTTATATTAGGAAATGTACTAGTTAAAATATAAATTTTATACCAAATAAACATTTTTTTTATTTAGTCTCACACAGAAGTTGAAGTTTTAAAATATGACTGAACATCTATTTTCAATACCCTGCAATATTGATGTTCCTTTGTTCTTCTTCACATAAAAACATTTTTTAATTTGTACATTTAGTCACTATCATTGTACAGTCTAGCATTCCTAGATTATACCATCTCAGTCTTTATTGTCTATCTTTCCTTCTGGTTTCATTTGTCCCCCCAGACCTCTTCCCTCTATCATTCTCACATTGAGCTCCATTCAGTGTACTTATATTATTGTGCTACAATCAGGTAATATTGTGCTACACACTTCTGAATTTTTAAAATCAGGCCTGTTGCACAGTCTGTATCCCTGCAGCTCCAATTAGCCAATCTCTACCCTATTTCTATCTCCTGATGACCTCTGTACTTAACTGAAATTCTTCAAGTTCATTCATTAATGTTAGTTCATATCAGTGAGACCATAAGTACTTGTTCTTTTGCTTCTGGCTAATCTCATTCAGCATAATGTCCTCAAGGTCTATCCACATTGTTACATGCTTCGTGACTTTATTTTCTCTTTCAGCTGCATAATATTCCATCATATGTATATGCCACAGCTTGTTTAGCCACTCTTCTGGTGATGAACATTTGGGCTGTTTCCATCTTTTGTCAACTGTAAATAATGCTGCTATAAATGTTGGTGTGCAAATGTCCATTTTTGTCCTTGCCCTCATATCCTCTAAATAGATACTTAGCAATGGTATTGCCAGATAATATGGCAATCCTATACTTAGCTTCCTGAGGAATCGCCAAATTGCTTTCCACAGAGGTTGTGCCATTTTACATTCCTACCAACAGTAGATAAGGGTGCTTCTTTCTTCACATCCTTTCCAGGACTTGTTGTTTTCTGTTTCATTGATAATAGCCATTTTGGTGGGTGTGACATGATATCTGTTTGTGGTTTTGATTTGCATTTCTCTAATAGCCATGGAAGTTAAGCATCTTTTCATTTGCTTTTAGCCATCTGCATTTCCTCTTCTGAGAAGTATCTGTTCATGTCTTTTGCCCATTTTGTAATTGGGTTGTTTGTCTTTCTGCTGTTGAGTTGAACAATCTCTTTATATATTTTGGGTAGTAGACCATATCTGATATGTCATTTCCAAATATTGTCTCCCATTGTACAGTTTCTTTGCTAGTGATTAATTCATTGAGGTCAACTTATTTCTCCTTGAGTTAATGTTGGTTGTTCATGCCTTTCTAGGAACTTGTTCATTTCATCTATGTTGTCAAGTTTATTAGCATAGTATCCTCTCATTATCTCCTTTATTTCTGCAGGGTCAGTGTTTATGTCTCCTACTCCATTTCTGATTTTATTTATTTGCATCCACTCTCTTCTTTCTGTCAACCTTGCTAAGAGTCCATCAATTTTATTGATTTTCTCATAGAACCAACTTCTGGTTTTGTTGATTTTCTCAATTGTTTTCATGTTCTCGATTTCATTTATTTCTCTTTAGTCTTTGTTATTTCTTTTCTCTTGCTTGCTTGGGGTTCGTTACCTGTTCCTTCTCTAGTTTCTCCAAGTGAACACTTAATTCCTCGATTTTTACTCTTTCTTCTTTTTTGATATAGGCATTTAGGTCAACAAATTTCCCTCTTAGCACTGCCTTTGCTACATCCCATCAATTTTGATATGTTATCTTTTCATTTTCATTTGCCTTGAGATAATTACTGGTTTCTCTCATAACTTCTTCCTTGATCCACTGGTTGTTTAAGGGTATGTTGTTGAGCCTCCAGATATTTGTGAATTTTCTGGCCCTCTCCCTGTTATTGATTTCTAACTTCATTTCTTTATGATCTGAGAAAGTATTTTTCATGATTTCAGTCTTTTTAAATTTATTGAGACTTGCTTTGTGACCCAGCATGTGATCTATATTTGAGAATGATTCATGAGCACTTGAGAAAAAGCTGAATCCTGTTGTTGTGGGGTGTAATGTTCTATAAATGTCTTTTAAGTCTAGTTTGCTTTTTGTATTTTTCAAATTCTCTGTTTTTTTTTTTTTTTGATCCTCTACCTAGATGTTCTGTCTATTGATGAGAACAGGGAATTAAAGTCTCCAACTATTATGGTAGATGTGTCTATTTCTCTTTACAGTGTTTTCAGTGTTTGCCTCATGTATTTTGGAGCACTCTGGCTTGGTTCATAAATGTTTATGATTGTATGTCTTCTTGTTGAATTTTCCCTTTTATCAGTAAATAGTGTCCTTTTTGTCTCTTTTAATTGTTTTACATTTGAAGTCCAATTTGTTGGATCATTAGTATAGCTACTCTTGCTATTTTCTGATTGTTGTTTGTAGGAAATGTCTTTTCTCAATCTTTCACTTTCAACCTATGCTTGTCCTTGGGTCTAAAACGCATCTCCTGTAAACAGCATATAGATGTATCCTGTTTTTTAATCCATTCTATTGGTCTATGTCTTTTGATTAGGGAGTTTAATCTAGTTACATTTAGTGTTATTACTCCAAGCACAGTACTTTCTTCTACTGTTTTGCCTTCTGGATTTTATATGTCATATCAAATATTTCTTCTTTTTACCTTTACTGATAGTCTTCATTTATACCCTCTTCTCCACATTTCTCTCTCCTGTCTTTTCCTATCTGTCTCTCGTGCCCCCCTTAGTATTTCTTGCAGAGTCAGTCTCTTGGTCACAAATTTCCACAAAATTTTGCCTGAAAATGTTATAATTTCCCACTCATTTTTGAAAGGCAATTTTGCTGGATATAAAATTCTTGGTTGACACTTTTTCTCTTTTATAATCTTAAACATATCATACCACTTTCTTCTTGCCTCTATGGTTTCTGCTGAGAAATCTACACATAGTCTTTTTTGGCTTCCCTTGTGTGTGATGGACTGCTTTTCTCTTGCTGCTTTCAAAACTCTTTCTTTCTCTTTGATATCTGACATTCTGATTAGTAAATATCTTGGAGTATGTCTATTCAGATCTATCTGTTTGGGGTATGCTGCACTTCTTGGATCTGTAATTTAAGTCTTTCATAAGAGTTAGGAAATTTTCACTGATAATTTCCTCCATTAGTCTTTCTCCTCCTTTTCCCTTCTCTTCTCCTTCTGGGATATACACAACACATATATTCATGCACTTTATGTTTGCTTCAATTCCTTGAGTCCCTGCTCTTATTTTTCCATTCTTTTCCCTGTGTTTCTTTTTTTTTTTTTTACTAGTCAGATTTCAGATATCCCATCCTCCAGTTCACTAATCCTATCTTCTGCCTCTTGAAATCTAGCATTGTAGTTTTCCATTGTTTTTTCATCTCTTCTACTGTACCTTTCATTCCCATAAGTTCTGTGAATTTTTTTCATTCAGACTTTCAGTTTTCTCTTTTTGAATGCCCATTGACCTCTTGGTATTCTCAATTCATTGATATGATTTTTTTTAGTGTGTTTTTATTTTTTTATTTTTATTTTTTTTGCATGGGCAGGCACTGGGAATTGAACCTGGGTCTTTGGCATGCAGGTGAGAAATCTGCACCATCGCAACACCCCATTGATTTGATTTTTGATGTGATTTCTATGTCTGTTTGAACATTCTGAATTAATTGTTTCAACTCCTGTATCTCATTTGAATTGCTGGTTTGTTCCTTTGACTGGGCTATATCTTTAACTTTCCTAGTATGACTCATTATTTTTTGTTTGCATCTAGGCATTTAATTTCTTTAATTAGCTTATTCTGGAGATTGTTTTCACTCTTTTACTAGGATTTTCTTGCTGGATGGCTTTGTTCTCTATTGTTCTTTGACATTCAGCTAAGCTTATTCTAGACCTCTAGCATAGGTTTTGCTTAACAGATCAGAATTTTTAAGTTGTTTTCTTTATTCTTGTCCTGCCTATATGGTGCCTTTTTCCCCCTTAGGATGATCTATTTAGATATTATAGACTCCAGTCAGATTTTTCCAGACCAGATTGGCCTCCTTTCAGGAGAAGAGAGTCCCCTGCATCAGTTTTTCCTGAGGGTGAGGCCCGGCAGGTTGGCAGATTTTCCTATGAAGCCTGTAGACTCTGTGTTTTTCCTATCCTGTCCAGTATGTGGCACTTGTCTGCCTGTGGGTCCCACCAGCATAAAGTGACTCTTACTCCTGGGTGTGTGGTTGAGACAGAGGAGAGTTATAAACTGACTTTAATCATTTCAGTTTTCCAGTCCATGGCATCTGAATTTCTTGAGGGAGGGATTCCATCTGAACTTGTCCACCTCTCTCCTGGGGAAGGCACAGCCTCCAGGGAATTATTTCCTTGCACCTGACCAGCCTCTTGGTCTCTCATACAAGCTTAATTCTGCTCTTGCCTGGGGCAGTTGAAGCCTGAAAAGCCTTGAAGTTGTGAAAAAGAAAAAAGAAAAAAATCATTTTCAGAGTAGACCTGCCTGTTCTGTTCCTCAGGTTTGTCAGTCAAGGGCTGAAGTTGCTACATTGCTCTATGTATCTCCAGGTCTTATGCCCCCCTATTTTTTTTTTTTAGGGTCCAAACCTTTCAAGTATTTTGTGCTGTCCAATCCAAAAAACCTCTTTTTTTCTGTCAGCCCTGTCCCCTCTGTGTCAGGGCAAAAACTAGTAACTTTAGCTTTTATTAGAGGTTTACCTGAGCTGGGGGCCTATTTTTGTAGCATGAAATGAGGGACAAGGCTGAAGGCCTCCAGGAATATTACATGAACTTAGAACAAGTGGAGACCAAGGGTCCATAGTTTCGGGAGGCAAGTGGTTTATTAGTTTGTGTGCATGGGGCTCAGCTGTGTCACCTAGAAAGTCTGAGTCCTGAACAAAAGGCAATCTTGTCTTTTATAGACTGTATTGCATGCTAGAGATAAGGTAAGCTTAATATGGTGACTGGTGATGTTAAAAGAAAAACAATTGGTTAGTTTAAGGTGCAAAGCTGGGTTACAAAAGCAGATGAGCTGTTAAGGGAGACAAATTTCCCATCCCAGGAATTTGTCTTATCTTGCAGTTTCACCCATTCCTGGAGGCTAGGGGAGGGGGTCCCTATTCCAGGAATGCGTCTTATCTCACCTGCCTATAGTTTCACCCATTTCTGGAGGCTATGGGAGGGGTTCGGGGGGTTTCCACAGAAGAGGCAGCCAAACCAGAAGAAGAAGGGGGTAGAGAGACCTGCCTGCTGCAAATACTGCTTGCTAAATTTTTAGTAATCAGAATTTGTTAATTAATTCCACATTGGGCTTGGTTGTGCTCAGCCCCTTGCTGTTAGTAAAGTCTCTTTCCTTTCCTCTCTGGGAACCAGTCTGTGGGGGAGGGGCAACAACTTCCATGGCTTGCGGGACTCACAGTTCTGGGTGGGAATGCAGCTGGTCCAGCTTGTCCAGATAGGTGTAAACTGTGTATCTGGTCACTGACGTGGCCCCAGCAGTTGTTTTGTGATGTTCCTGGCTATTTACTAGCTGCTCTGGAAGACTAACTAAATTCTACACCTCACTAAGCCACCATCTTGGGCTCTCTCTTAAGAACCACTTTCTATTCAATATTGTACTGGGAGCCCTAAATAGCATACCCTAAGGAATAAATAAACAAAGGAACAAACAAAAAAGGGACAGAGACTGGAAAGAAAGGGGCAAAATGAACTGTTTGCAGGCAACATGATGATTTGCACCAGGGTCACCAAGGTTTTTCACTTAAGCAGTCCATGCTGTCCAAAAACAAACATTCCTATGGGGAGACGCCCTGTGCATTATCAAATGTTTAGGAGTATTTTTAATTTTTTTTTTACTTCCTGTCCATTAGATGCTAGTAATACTTTCAGTGGTGACAACCAAAAATGTCTCTAAACATTGACAAATATTCCTGATAGTCAAAATAAGCCCCAGTTGAGAGCCACTGGTCTGTATGGAAAATCATCAGCAGTTTAACATGAAACCACTGGAGAAAATATGTGTATTTGACTTGGCTGAAGGATAGAAGTTCAATACTCAGAAAACAATTATATTTCTACATATTATCAAAAAGCTTTTGAAAGATGAAATGTTAAAAATGCATCTATATTTGAGTAAATCACAAGATATTGGTACCAAATAAAAAAGTATTTAATACCTGTACAATAAAAATTACTAAACATTAGTTATGTTTAAGTAAATTAAATAAAATCTAAATAGATGAAGGAATACTATGTTGATGAATGAAATAAATCAATGTTTGCAAAACATTCTTTTACCTCAAAAAGTTACTCAAATGGATTTATATACTTAAGCACAACCTCAATCAAAAGTCCAGCAAACATTTTTTGTGGAAAGTGTCAAGATTTTTCCAAAATGCATATAGAAATTAAAATGACTTAATATGCACAACACCATTTTTAAAATAAATAAATTGAAGAACTTAAGAAAAATCTCTTTTCAAGCTTTAATTTAAACTTTTAGTAAGCAATATAATGTAAAAACCTAAGTTCAATAATTGAAAGAAATGGAGTAAAATAAAGTCTAGATATAGGCCCAAAATATGCAAATAATGGATATGCAATAAACACTCTAAGGAGAAAGGGATCAACTGTTCAAAAAATGTCGTTATGGAATAACTTCATATATATATATATATATATATACATATAGATATACATATATACACACACATATATATGAAATTTCATTCTTTTCTCACAGAATACACATGAATTATATATGTAAATATAAAAGTGAAAATTACATCACTGATAAGAAAATTAAGATAAACTTTCAGCAAATGTGGGTTAGGTTACTAATTAAAAAGGACAAAGTTTCATAAATATAAAAGAAAAAAATAAAATATTTCTTCAACAATAAAACCTGTTTTTCAAAAGTGTCATAATTGAAAAGGTTGAGCTATAGACAAGAATATGTTTGCAATCCATATAATTGATAAAAGACACATATCCAGAATCCATGAAGAACTTTGAAAACTTGATAAAAAAAAGAATATACTCCATTTTATAACATTGTAAATAACAATAAAGAGAGACAAAGATGTCAATAACCCTTCATATGACCAAATATACAAATGGCTAATAAGAACATGCAAAGATGGTCAACATCAGTAGATTGCCAGGGAAATACAAAGAAAAATCACGATGGGTTAGTGCTTCACAGTCATGAGAATGGCCAACATGGTAAATATAAACAAAACTGAAAAGGCAGGATGATGGAATGCTAAGAATTGGAATTTCTGTTTTACTAATGGAAGTGTAAACTGATCAAAACCACTTTGGAAAACAGTTTGGCAACTTAAATACGAATATATACTTACCACATGACTTGACAATTCCACTACTAGGTATTTTGTTCCCAACAGAACTGAACTTATATGACGTATAAAACATTTGTGATTCTCAGCATCTTAGATCGTACATACTGGAAAAACCCAAACATCCATTATTAAATGAATGTAATGACAGATTTTGTACTTTCACAGACTAGAATATTACTGAGCAATAAAAACAAAAGAACTACTTACATGCAACTTCTTACTAGTTACATGGATGCTTCACAAAAACAATATCATGAGTGGAAAATGAGAGACACAAAAAGTATGTAGGGTATGATTCCATTGATTTGATGTTTTAGATTAGACTAAATTGACTTATAAGAAACCAAATCTTCTTCCCAGAGCCAAGGACTTGAGATTGATCGCAACAGGGTATGAGGGATATTTCTGGAGTGATGGGGATGCTTTATATCTTGATTGGGATGGTGCTTATATTGATAATATATATAAGATACATGTGTAAATATACTGTATATGACATATATCATATTTGTCAATATTCATTGAACAGTACACTTAAAATGTGCATTTAATGCTTTATAGGTTTTATCTCAATAAGGTTACATCTTAAATTTGGCATAGTCACCTTAATGCATCTCTTTCAGCTGGACCTTTGGTGGTGAAATAATTCTCACTTATCAGATTTATTCCATATATAAATACACATTCTGAATAGAATAGAATAGAGTAAAATAGAATAGAACAGAAAAGAAGAGACACCACAAAATCTAGCTGATTCGGTATCATGCAATAATAGCCAAGAGCCACTTTATCTGTCCATTTAACATTTCAATGCCTACAATGGATTTCAGTCATGGTTTTATTTATTCTGAAAATACTTGTAGAAAATAAATAAATGAGACCTCCTGTGTAGAAACTGGGTGTATTGCTAATGGTTATTATGTGTCCTTCATTACATTCTCCATTAGAAAATATTAGTTTCATCGGGAAACATTCAGAAAACTAAAGTAATATCATCTTTCACTTGACTATTACATTCCAACTAACAAAGGCATCAAAGAGGTTAGCTATTTTAATACTCCATTTTTTTTGAATAAATCTATGAAAGGCTCAGAATGTAGCAATGTTTCCAAACTGCTCAAAGCTCAAATGGGCATTAGAGGAAACATTAGAGAGACATCAGTATTAACTAGGAGCCTATGGAAAGATTTGTTATCCACAACTAGATTTTCTTACATTATATGTTCTCCAACATTGTTTCTAAACTCCCTGTTGGTAATCTACTCACTGAATAAGGTGGATTCTAAAGAAGAGTCGAAAAGCTTATACAGCACTCTCTTCTTAATACTCTACAAGATTCAGAGAAAAGAGATACAGTCTCCTTAACATCTATTTATCATTGCCAGACAGCTCAGCATGGAACTTCTTTGATTTAGGAAATACATAGCAAAGCCACTTTGTAATGAAATTACATTGTGTTAATAATCTACACTATATAATGAATTATTTCATGCTTAACTTTTTATTCCTATCTAATTAAGCAAATAATTATTTTCATTTCACGTTTTGGTTCTTCAAATATTTTGTCCTATTTTGATTTTCAATTCCTTGTTTCCAATGACAGAAATTAAATTAAACTTAAATCTAAGCCAATTTTCCTATGCTCTGCAAAATTCCATCTTCCCAAATCAGATATTTAATGGTCCTTACTGATCTAAATGCATAATTGAATGTGTAAATAGGTTAAGGAGAATGGACAGGTCTTCTTGAAAAGTAGTTGAACTTAATACATGTGGAAGGAATGAGTCAAGTAGGGAGTCATCATTAGACACCACAGCAATAATCACTGCAGTCAAGATCTATTGATAAATAGAGTATTTAGAAAGTCTCAAAGACTCTCCAACAAGATATGTCTTTATTCCAAGTTGAAAAGCAACAATTTTATAGTCAAGAAACCTGCCAGACACCACCATAAGCAAGAGATCAAGGTGTACATCAGCAGCAAGACATATAGGCATTGTGGACTCCCTGTCATGGGACCCTAAGAGGGGCACATAGTTATCAGACAAACCGAAACTGATGGTCATTGGAGAAAATAACTAACCAGAAATCTTCAGATATGTAAAGGTCAACAAGAAATGAAGAAATACCTTTGACTGTTCACCGTACAGAGGAGACTAGGGAACCTGACTAAATGCTTTGTGGCATCCTGAATTGGATCCTAGAATGGAAAAAAAAAAAAAAAAACCACAGAAAAAACACATTTTACTAAAATAAAAACTGGCAATAGCATATAAAGTTATTAGGATGGTAAAATCTTAATTTCTTAATCTTGATAATTTTACTAAGTTTAGAGAAGATGTTAGTTATTAGGAAAAGCTGAGTGAAGGATATATGAGCATATTCATTGTTGTTTACATGACCTGTTTTATGTCTTAAAGCTATTTAGAATAAAATGTGAGCAACAAATCTGTTGACCACTAGATAATTTGTTTTCTACTGAACTAACAGAAAAAATTAAACTATTAGCAGTATAGTGGCAATGAGTTATTAAATTATCAGTCTGTAATATGAAAATTAGAAATATATTTAATTTACTTAGTACTTGGATCAGAATCAAGTACATTAACAAGAAAGGCTCCCCCTTGGTCTCAGTGACACACATATCTTTTGATCCAACCTGATCACATCCACTCACCAAACTCTGCATCATGTTATAAATATTCTATTTACGTGGAATGAAATTATTAGCAAGGTACTTTGATATTTATTGATTTGAACATGAGACATCATGGTAATATTGATATACATCATAGTCATTAAAATCAGTTCTACCTCTATCAGAGTGTTTTAATTGGGCATGATGAGTAAATTTATTGCCCAAGGAATACATTAATACACTAGAATAGAGTGGAGTGTGTTCCTTGGCAAGCAAAAAGGGGAAAGAATGGAAACAAACAGAAGGGAAGAGGGATAAAAGTTGAAGTCAAAGAAGGAATTAACATTAAATAGGGGCTTAATACGTGTGAGTCATTATGTTAACGACGTTGCATATATGAACTCATTTCATTCTCCCAAAAAGTATGAGGTTGGTTTTATCATTATCTCAATTCTGTACATGAGAAAACAGAGACAGAGAAGTTAAGTAGATAGATAGATCATGTGGCTATTATGTGTCTAAATCTGAACTCACTGATACTTAAGAAGCTTCAATCTTAGCCAATATTTTATAATTGAAAGCATCTAACTGAACAATTCACTGGACCATTTCTTCTCAATTAGAAAATGATAATTTTGGGAAAAATAAAGCTAAGATATGAGATAGGAGTTTTTTGAGATATAAAGTGTTATAAATTTCTGTTTTTGTTAGATAAAGTATAACTTTAAAAACATGAGTGGTTGATGATTCTGATATTTAAATATCTTTATATTTATATTATTTAACTAAGTTTTGACCTTTAATCCTTCTTATCCCTTGAATTATTTGAGTTTCTATATTTTCAATAATGTCTCCCAGACAAGTTGCATGTTTACAAGCCTTTTGAGGTTACTTCATGGTATGGAAAATGCCATTGTTAAAAATAAAAATTTAGAAAGTTCATCTTAAATACAATTAACTTTTCCTTGTACTGTTTGAAGATTAAAGAACATTTATTTCAGAACTTTCCCTAAATGATGATATTTGCCTAGAGAATAGAATAATTTCATTGTAATTATTAATAAATTCCTCAAATAACACTTTCACTTGATTAACCTAATTCTGTCCTTTGGTTTTGTTCAGGAATTATAATCATCTGAGAAAAAAATAGGTGATATGTAAGTCATCAGTTATATTTTACATGATGTTTATGTTCTAGTAAAACAGTACAACCTTCATTGAATGTTTTTCTAACTTTTAAAAACATATTATAAGATTATCTTGGTTTTCATCATCAATAATTCAATTATACTACCCCTGAATTAATTTTAAAACAATCCTTACCCAATATATTGCTACATTACAAATTGATTTCACATGGTTCCCTTTTAAATGAATATAAGCAAGGCCTGAGTCAACATGTTATAATTTATCAAGCATATGAGAAATTCTTTACATAATGATAAAGATGTTAGTAGAATCTACTGACAAAATGATCAATTTATTCATAGAGAATCACCAGGAATAAATATCCATTTCCGAATTCTTCAGAAAGATATCTAAATGAGATGCTGAAATTACGGCCAAGGTAGACAGTTTATTTATTTGATGTTTGATGAATTCTTCATTTGTTTGATATTTTAGTAAGGATGTAAAGGATTTCAAAGGAATTTAAATTGATGAGTGTACACTTAAAACAAGGAAATTTGTGCATATAGGACCCACATGCCACAAAGCAATGTAGGATCATGATTAAAAAAAACAGTATTAATCTAACCCAGATCCAGTTTGAATGATTTCAATGTGGGACTGAGTATTCACAACTTGAGATCATTATTACCTACTTTTAAATAAACTGTTGCATCTCGGAGGAGAGAGAAAGATCCACATATCCCAAAACCCAATTTCTCATTTATTTCTTGGTTAGAATTTATCAACCACAGACAGTTTTTAAGGAGGAATATAGGGGAAATTAAACACAGGCATTTTCTCCACTGAGTGAGACATGTGGACAAATGTAATTTTAATAGAATTTACCAGGAAGCTTTTGAGAGTCATCTCCCTCACAAGTATCACAAATGTTGGTGCTTATTTCCTGGGAACTCTTAAAATTGCTGTGGCTTCCCACCAAAACTGTCATAGCCAATTTTATAGTTTCTTGTGGTTTCTTTCACGTTTTGCTTTCCCCAGTTATTCTAACATTTTAAAGCCCTTAATTCCTGGATAAATATAATGACTCTTTCCAAGATTACTCTTGACTGGTACAGCTCACAAGAATGAGATGGCATAGATTATTTTGTTACTCCGAGGAAGCAAGTCAAAGAAGTAGCTCAAAGCAAATGTAGGAAACCAAAGAGTTGCTGTACCTGACCTAAAATAATTTTTTATTTCTTATAGCCACAAATTGTGGCTTTGGACATGATATATGATTTCTTACCTTGTGTTTGGCTGAATTGCATCGTAAATTTTATTTACAGTGTTACCAACAAATTTACTCTTTCAATTACTGGTGTTTATTAGGAAAGAAAAATGGAATAAGGATATTTGGGCAGATTGAGCCCAGAAAATAATCAAACATTCATTGCTTACCTTTGTCTTTGTATCTGAGAAATTTAGATTCACATTTCCTAAATAATTTGAAATAAATTCACTTGCCCCATCTCCTATAATTGCTTCTGTGTTTATAAATATTTTCAAGTAGTACAGACCCAAAGTGATGAATAGAAAATCTGACTCAGGCTTAGGTATGAATTTAGAGATTATCTCCAATTATATTGGCAGGAAGCTTTTTTAATCTGTTCATTTAGGTATCCCACTGTTTGGATTGTTGTTGAGGGGTCTAGAGCATGGTATGTGGTTGAGGCATGTCAAAAAAAGTAGTCTTCCTGCCCTGCTTTGCAAATCCCCAGGAAAGGAAAAAGATTCTCTCATTGAGTCATGAAAATCAGATGTCACTTTGACTTAAAAGTTAAAAAGATATTACTTCAAAAAGATGTATTAAATGTAGGATGCAACTGCATATATTAGAAAGGATATGTTTAGGTTAATACTTTAAAAAATAAATACATAACTTTGTGACTGTTTTTTTTTTTTTTAGGTAAAATTCACAAGAGGTTAAAAGTTTTTGATAAACTTTCTATAACTGGGTGACTATTCTGCTGTAGTTTTCCAAGAAAGGCCCTTTTTATTTTTGAGTCATTTTTTTAAATAAATATGGTCTTTGAACTTTTGGAAATATTTGCATATGAGTGTTGATACAACTTTAAACTTAAGTGGATCCATGGCATGCCAACCCATGAATGTTGATTCTGGGGGAAGGAACAGCTTTCCTGTACAAATGGTTTCAGTTCTAGACTGAAAAGCTGGGAATGAAACTTAATTTTGTTCTTTTTTGCATAATCAATAGAACTGGCAGACAGTATGTTAAGTTTCCTGGTTGAACCTCGGCAGATGAAATGAGCAGATAGTGTTAATTTAGAGTTCAAGGAATTATCTGCATCTTGGTTTTTATAGAGCTGTAATTTCCATACAATATTAACTGAATCAGACAGCTTTTACTGTTTTAGCATGTGCATGTAACTTACCCACTCTCTTGCCCCATACGCACCCATTAATTATTGAACTATGTAAGCTGCCATTGAAACAATACCACACTGCTTTGTTGCACCAGTCATTAAACCTTTGACAGTGTAATATATATCTTCTGAAGCAAACCAAAGGTAAATTTTTCATGATTCTTGCCATCTGCTATAGCAGCATTTGAGGGAGAAAAGAATCATTTATACATTGCTAATAGATGAAAAACAAACCTGACTGCACATCTTTCTTTTTTTTTTTTTTTTAAATCTTAAACCATGTACCAAGTTTTTGGTTCAAATTGTGTAGCATAAGTTAAAATTAAAGTGCTTGCTATTAACTGACGTAGGTGTATTTCTGCAAGCATAGCTATGCTAAAATAACATTTGGACAATACAAAAAAAATAGGATGAAAGATTTTGAAACAGAAACATCTCACAACAGGGAGAATTAGAAAAAGAAGAGCAAACTAAACCCAAAGTAAGCTGAAGGAAAAAAGTAACAGAATAGACAGAAATTAAACAGTAAACTAAAAAAAACAAATAAACAAAAGTAAATCTTGGTGTTTGGAAAGCTCAATAAAATTGAGAAATGTTTAGCTACACTGACAACAGAAAAAGAGATACACAGTAGCTAAAAAAAATCAGAAAAAAGGGGAGTCATTAGTAGCCACCCTACAGAAATAAAAGGGATCATAATAGGATATTATTTTATGCAAATGTATGCCAGGAAATTAGATAACATAGATGAAATGGAAAAATTTCTAGATAACTTTGAAACTGTCTCCACTGACTCAAGATGAAATAGAGTATCTGATTATACAGATAACTAGTAGAGGTTGAATCAGTAACCAAAAACCTCCTACAAAGAAACCCAGGACATGATAGCTTAACTATCAATGTTTACCCAACATTCCAAGGAGAATCAATACCAACCCTGCTCAAATTCATCCAAAAAGTATTTCAAAAACACGTTTTGGAAGGGCAGCATCAACCATAAACCAAAACCAGAAAAAGATACCACAATGAAAGAATATGACATATCAAAATGCCATATAAATAAAGAAACAAAAATCCTCAACGAAATACTAGCAAAATTAATTTTAAAAAAGCACATAAAAAGAATTAAATAACATTATCAAGGGGGATTTATCCAGGTATGCAAGAGTAATTCAACATAAAATCAATCAATGAATATGCCACACTAACATAACAAAAAGGAAAAATAGCTCATGATCACCACACTTGATACAGAAAAGGCATTTCATAATTATTCAAGAGATAACTAATAATAGAAGGAAGCTTCCTCGATAGATAAAGGTCACATATGGAAAGAAAACTATGAATATTATACTCAATTGTGAAAGACTGAAAGCTTTACCTCCAATATCTGTGAAATGACAAGGATGGCATCTTTCCCCACTGTAATTAAACAATGCCCTGAAAGTTTTAGCCACAACAATTAGGAAAGAACAAGAAATAAAATGGATCCAAATTGGAAAGGAAGAAGTAATTTTTTAAATATTTATACTTGATCATGTATATATAGAAAATTATGAAAAACCCACCACAAAGCTACTAGAACTAGTAAATGAATTCAACAAAGTTGCCAGGCATATACTCACTAACCAAATCCAGAAGTGCTTTTCTATATTGATAATGAACAATATGAAATGGAAATCAAGGAAAGATTTCCCTTTACAATATGAACTAAAAAAAAAATGTGAATAAATATAACAAAGGATATAAAGGTCTTATACATGGAAAACAACAAAACATTACCAAAAGAAATCAAAGAAGACCTAAAAAATAGCAGAATATTCCATGTTCATGGATTGGAAGACAAATTTTCATAAGATGACAATTCTACCTAAAGCAATTTACACACTCAGACCAATGTCAATAAATTTTAAAAGCCTTCTTTGCAGAAATGGAAAAGTCAATCTTCAAATATATATGGAAAGGTTAGAGGCTCCAAACAATCAGTGCTATGTTGTAAAAGAAGAATGAAGTTGAAGAGCCTACCTTCCTGATTTTAAACTTACTATAAAGACACAATATCCAAGAGAGCATGGTGCTGTCTCAAGGACATACACATAGAACAACGGAATTGAATTGAGAGTTCAGAAATAGGTCCTTGTGTTATTAGCAACTGATTTTTAAAAATATCTTGAGAAATATCCACACATGTACAGTCCAACCATATTATACAATCAGCATCTCACAATATCATCACATAGTTGTGTACTGATCATTATGATCATTTTTAGAATATTTGCCAAACCCCAGAAAAGAAATGAAAAGAAAAACAAGAATTCCTACATCCCATACCCCTCATCTCTCCCTCTCATAGACACACAGTATTTCAATCAACCCAACTTTTTACCTTTTATCTCCCTTTATTACCTTTTTTATCCTTTTTTTTTCTCGACTCATATATTCAAACCATGACTAAAAGGAACATCAGACACAAGGTTTTCTCAGATACACAGTCACACTGTAAAACGTATATAGTAATACAGTCTTTTTAAAGAATCAAGGCTACTGAAACACAGTTCAACAGTATCAGGCACTTCTTGGTGGCCACTCCAATACACCATAAACTAAAAAGGGATATCTATATAATGCATATGAATAAGCCCCAGAAAACCTTCCAACTGTGGTTGAAATCTCTCAGGCACTAAGATTTTGTATTTTATCTCTTTATCTCTTTTTCCTTTTGGTCAAGAGGTCTTTCTCATTCTAATGATGCCAGGTCCTGAATCATCCCTGGGAGTCAGGTCCCACATTGCCAGGGAGATTCATACCCCTGAGGGTCATGACCTATGTGGGGGGAGGGCAGTGAAATTACATGCCAAGTTGCTTACAGAGAGAGGCCACGTCTGAGCAACAAAAGAGGCTCTCCAGGGGTGACACTTAGGCATACTTATCAGTAAGCATAGCCTCTCCTTTGCAGGGATAAGGTTCATAAGTGTAAGCCCTAAGATTGAGGGTTCGTCCTATTTTTTTGGTTGTCCCCACTGCTTGTGAGAATAATAAGAATTCCTTAGATGAGGGAGTTTAATATTTCTTATTCCTTTCTCTCCAGTCCCCCAGAGGGACTTTGCAAATCCTTTTTTCTTCTCTGCCCAAATTATTCTGGGATGTACCAGGACATCACACGAACCTGGACAAACCGACAAAATCTCATGGCCTATTCAAAATTTCATGTAAATTTGTATTCAAGTAAAGTGACAATACAACTTAAATTAGATAATGTGCTACCCAAAATATAAATTTTGTATCAAATAAACATCTCTCCCTTTGTACTCACACAGAGGCTGAAGTTTGGAAATATGGGCCATATCATCCTTTAACCACAGTTCTGATTCACCTTATTCCTATCCAGATCAGTTTCATTCATATCTCTAGATGAAGTCTGACCACTTTTTCAGCTTTTTTAGCAGTTGCTCAGTTTCATGGCTTCAGTGATCTAACTCTGAATCGCAGGTGTCATATAATACCAGAAGTTTCAGGGAATGACCAGGTTATGTACAAATAGCTCAGTATCTCAGAATTTAGAGATACCAGTTCCAGCTCTTCAATATGTTTGTCTGATGTATATGTTTTCAATCTAGGAAGCATTACAATAGGCTCCAACCTGATAGATACTCTAGACTTCAGTTAATCCAGGTTTTTAAATTATAGTTAGTTTATATGAGTGAGGCATGATAATATTTGTCTGTTTGTTTCTGTCATCAATATGCTGTCCTTGAGGTTCATTCACCTAGTTGCATGCCTCACAACTTCATTCCTTTTACAACCTCTCTGTAGTCTCTTGTATGTAAACACCAAGGTTCCCCCTTCCATTCCTTAGTCCTTGTAGCCTTCATTTTGCCACCAAAACTAAGTCCTTTGTTTTGCCACCAAAACCACCAGTTTGCCAATGTCCACTCATGTCCCCACTCAGTTTCTCCAGACACGTATCTATCTAGCAAAGGGGTTGAAAGATCCTATGACAACCTTACCTCTAGCCTCCTGTGGAACCAATACACTGCCCTCCAGAGGGGCTGCCGCTCTCAGCTTCCCTACCAACAATGAATAGGTACATCTCTTTCTCCATATTTTCTCTAGCACTTGTTTCTTCCTGTTCATTTTTTAATGGTTTTATTCACACATCAAACAATCTAACCAATGTAAACAGACATGCCTTTGCCACCATAATCTATAGGAAGATATTTCCTTTTCTTCCTCATAGAATCCATACCCCAGCCCCTGTGTGTTGACATTCTGTTTTGGCATAATGCCTTTGTTACTTTCAGTGGAAGCATATTACAAAGTTACTGTTGACTAGAGACCCTAGCATGCATTGATTGTACCTCTTTCTGTTTACCATACATTCTCAACCCCTTGCATTGTTGACATTAATCTGTTCTCCCTAATGCAAAAAACATTTTTATATTTGTACATTTGATCACCATCCTTGTCCATTCTAGGCATTCCTAAGTGATGCCATTGCAGTCTTTATCCTCAGTGTTTCCTCCTAGGATCATACACGCCCCCAGCCCTTCTTTTTCAATCATACTCACATTCAGCTTCATTCAGTATACCTAAATTATTGTGCTACCATCAGGTACTACTGTACACAGAATTCATTTCTGAATGTTTACAATGTCCTGTTGCACAATCTGTATTACTTCAGCACCAATTGCCCACTCTCTTCCCTAATTCTTTCTCCTGATAAACTGTTTTCTTCACTTTAACTCTCAGAGTTCACTCATTACTTTTAGTTTCTATGAGTGAAACAATACAGTATTTTCCTTTTGTCTAGCTAATTTCAATGAGCATAATGTCTTCAATGTTCATCCCTGCTGTTGCATGCTTCATGACTTTATTTTGTCTTACAGCTCGGTAGTATTCCATCGCATGCATATGTCACAGCTTGCATAGCCACTCATACACTGATGGACATTTGGGCTGTTTCCATCCCTTGGAATCATAAATACTGTTGCTATAAACATCACTGTGCTCATGTACATTTGTGGCCTTACCTTCAGTTCCTATGAATGTATACCTAATAATGGGATTGCTGGATCATATTGCAAAGACAAAGTGAGAATTTTGACAGCAACTGATTTTTGACAGGCATGCCACACCCACTCAGTGTTGGAAAAAATATTCTCTTTAATAATGGTGCTGAGAAACCTGGATACCCATACGCAAATGTCAAAACAAAATGGATCCAAGACCTCAATATAAGATCCAAAACTATAACAATCTTAGAAGAAAACATAGGGAAGCAATTTAAGGATTTCGTGGTAGCCTATGTTGTCACACTTAAACCATGAGCAAGAAAAGAAAAAAGATAAATGAACCTCATAAAAATAGAAAAGTTCTGTACACCAAGGGACTTTATCACAAAAGTAAAAAGAGGGTGGGCCATGGTGGCTCAGCCAGCAGAGTTCTCGCCTGCCATGCTGGAGATCCAGGTTTAATTTTCAGTGCCTGCCCATGCTAAAAAGTAAACAGAAAGCCTACAGAATATGAGGAAATATTTGGGAACCATATATCTGATAATGGTTTAATATCCAGAATATATAAAAAAAATCCTACACTTCAACAATAAAATGACAGATTATCCAATACAAATATGGGCAGAAGACCTGAGCAAACATTTTCCTAAAGAAGATAAACAAATGGCCAAAAAGCTCATGAAAAGACATTCAACATTATTAGCTGTTAGGGAAATGCAGATCGAAACCACAAGGGGATAGCTTTTCACACCCTCTAAAATAGCTACTATTAAAAAGAATGGAGAATTACTACAGTTGGGGAGTTTGTAGAGGAATAGGATTACTCATTCTTTATTGATGGAAATGTAAAACGGTGCAGCTGTTCTGGAAGACAGTTCCTCATAAAGCTAAGTACAGAATTATCATATTACCTACCAATCCTACATCTAGGTATAAGTCCTCCAAAATTGAAAGCTGATACTTTCAATTTTGATTAAAATTTTGATACTTTCAATACAGATATTACACAAAAATTCTCAGAGTGGTATTATTTGCAATTGCAAAATACAGATGCAACCTTGTGTCCATCTACTGGATAAACAAAATGTGGTATAAATATACAATGGAATGAAGTTCTTAAATGTGCAACAACTCTGATGAAACTTAAAACACAGTGTTAAGTGAAATAAACCAGACACAAAAGGGCAAATAACATATAATTCACAGGTATGAAATATTTCAAATACACTAGTGGAAAGTGTCAGAACCTATGATATAGGCTCTATATCATAGAAGATGATATGTATCTTCTGTATCAAGTTTACCAGTTGCAGGGGACTAGGTAGGAAAAGGAAAGTTAATGCTTTATTTGCCTAGTTTCTAATTAGGATGTTGGGAAAGTTTTGGTTATGGATGGCAGTATTAGCATGGCATTGTGAACATTATTAACAGCAATAAATTATATACTTGTTTATGGTTACAAGGACACTGTTTATGTGTATATATGTCATTAGAATAAAAGTAAAAAAGAAAAACAAAAAACAACCTAGGACGGCACAACACCAAGAAGGATTTACAATATATACTATGGACTATCATTAATATTATAATTACAATAATATTGTTTCATCAATTATAACAGATATACCACATTAACACAAGGTTCAAAAATGGCCGTATATGGGCACTGTGTATTTCCCACAGGATTTTTCTTTTAAATATATAGACTTCCTCATTGAGAAACAAAATGGGGTGGAGGAGGAGGCACACAGTAGAAGACATGCCAATTTCTCTAATTCATATACTGAGCAGTTTCTTTAAGTAAACTGAAAGGAGAGAGTTGAACTGAACTTATAGGATCTTACCTTGTGGTTGGCCCTGACCATAGTAGTAGCCAGTTCACTAAGTGTTTTAGTTTGCAAAAGCTGTCAGAATGCAATACACCAGAGATGGATTGGTTTTTAATAAAAGGGGACTTATTTAGTTAAAAACATATAGTTCTTCGGAGGAAAGGCAGCTAACTTTCAACTGAGGTTCTCTTTTACACAGAAACACAAGAGGCGATCTCTGCTGACCTTCACTCCAGACCTCTGGGTTCCAACAACTTTCCCCAGGTGATTCCTTTCTGCATATCCAAGGGCCTGGGCTGAGCTGAGGGATGCTGAGCTGAGGGATGCTGAGCTGAGGGATGCTGAGCTGCTTGGGCTGTGCTGTGTTGCGCTCTCATTTAAGCACCAGCCAATTAAATCAAACATCATTCATTGCAGCAGGTGCACCTCCTAGCCCACTGCAGATGTAATCAATGATAGATGAGCTTCACATGCCTTTGGCTCATGTCCACAGCAACAGAACTAGGCACTTTGACCTGGCCAAGTTGACACCTGAACCAAACTACCACACCAAGAAAGCGCAACCTATCAAGGGATAGGCACATATTTGTCAGGAGCTCGGCTCTGGAGCAGGATGGCTGGGATCTGCATTAGGCAAATTGTAAAGGAACGGAAGGAGGGAGGAAAGTAGGAAAGAGAGAAAGAAAGAAGTTTGGAAGCTTCGATCTACCCCAAGGCTGAGATTTTTACTTTCTGGAGAGAGTGTGTCTAAGGGCACTGAGGAGCTGCAGGCTTAGAGCCTGGTCAGCAGGAAGCCACCATCTTGGAGCCGTTGGAACTGGGGGAGGGGCTGCAGGCCCCACACAGTTCACCTGGAGCCTGCAGCAGGTGCCGATAGAGCGCCTCGAGAAGGAACACCTGTGCCTTCACATGCCCACCCAGTGCCGGAGAAGAGAAAGCACTTTGTCACCTGAAAGAGAAGCCCCTTCCTAGTGCACTGTCCCTTCAGTGTCCGTTTCACTATGGAAAAATGTAAAATCTCATAAAACGGTTGTGTACTCATGAGTTTCCCTTTTTAATTCCACCAATTTGTGAATTCTATATTTTTAGTCTAATTAAATGCATATAAATTTAGAATAGGTATTTTCTTATTGGTGAAGTAGATCATTTTAAGGTAATCCTTATTATAATTAGTAATATTTTTGCCCTGTAATATGTTTCCATTGATAATAACTTTTTCTTTTGATATATTTGTGCACATTTCTTCCCATGATTTTACTTTAAGCTTATCTCAGCAATTAACACATTAAGTAGACAAAAATCTAAAATTAAATATTTAAACAAGAAACTTGTTTTATAAGCACTGATGCACTTCTTTATTAGCAATATATGGCACTTCAAATAACTGTTAACACTATTACAATGTATGTAACACTTCAAATAATATAACATTATTATAACAAAGACAGGGTCGTTCTGTTCACAATGCAATTAAATGGTAATTGATATCAATGAGCAAACTAAACTCCACACATGAATGGAATTTAATTTAAGGAAATTAAAATATATTATCACAAATATCACATAGCTCAGAATAGGAAATCATATATTTGAAAATATTTTGGAACTTACTTTTAAATACCATGCATCAAAATATGTTAGTTATAGAAATGAAAGTATTAAAGGTGAACTTATGGTCTATAGTACATAATTTGGAAATAAAAAAGAAAACCTGGAAATCAAGGATCTAAACATCCATCATAAGGATTTTCCAAAATTGACAGTAAACTAAACTCAAAAGAGATACATATAAGGAAAAAGGAAAATCAAATTAATGAAATAGGAAACAAGTATAAATAGAAAAGATAAACAGATGCAAATATCGATTCTTTGAAAAAAGTAATATACTTGATATGTGCATGTCTGGACTGTTCAAGAAAAACTGAGGCATAAATATAAACATCAAAAATTTAAAAATTCATAATAAAGTGTTTTTCAAATGTTACTATGTTCATATTACAAAAATATGAATTAATTTGAAAATCCATATAAAACAAACACATTTTTAGTAAAAACATTTGCAAATCTGATACAAGAGGAATCAGGAAACTGAATTTAAGATTCAATTCACAGTTTAAATTCAGAATTACAAACATTCACACAAAGAAAACATTAGGCCCTAGGGCTTTACTATAATTTCAATAAAACATTTTTAAAAGGAGAAAATGATAGGGCTGGTTCTGCCAGAAAAGAAGATTTGTTTTAAAAATATTGCTAGACAGTATGGACAGGCAAGGAGGGATCTATTCCTAAAACCGTAAAAGAGAGCATTGCATTGCTACCACCTTGACTTTAGGCTCATAACCCTCAGAACTGTGAGTGAATAAATTTCTGTTGCTTAAATTCACCTACTGTACGGTAATTTGTGAAAACAGCCTTAGGAAACAATTATCCTCAATAAGCCAGTATTTTTTATGAAGGAACAAGACATGGTATCACAAATTTAGGGGTAAAAGACTCATTAACATTGTATATTAGTTCAGTGAATCTTAATGTAAAAAACATAAGTTAAGTAACATGATTTCAGTTTCTACATTGCAGCTAAGCTTTAAGAAACTACCACCTTGCAAGTTTTGCTACATTATAAATAACTACAATTATATTCATGTACATCAATACAATTAAAATATTATAACAGATTGAATATACTTTTAGACAATCTTTCTGTATTCTATTAAGGCAGGCATTCAAAAAAATTTCAAATCCCCACTATTTTTTGTTGTGGAATATATAGATTTTATAATAAAATACCATAGTTATATTAACATATAACAGTCATTGTTTCTAGAGTATTAAAATTTTCATATTTCTAATATTTCTCAGTTTTAATTTATATTATGAAAATCATAAATAGATAAAGCCAACAGAAAGATAAACTAGTTAAGGTTCTCAGCAATTTTTCAATGTCTGTAATGATGCTGAGGAGATGAAGCTTAAGAAATATTTTCTATTTCCAGGCAAGAGCAGATTTAAGTTTGTCTGAGAGAGAAAGAGGCAGGTCAGGTGAAAGGAAGTGATTCCCTGGAGGCTGGGCCTTCCCCAGGAGATGGGGGACAGCTCAGGTGGAATCCTTCCCTCAAGGAATTCAGACCCCAGGGTTTGGAAACCTGAAACCGTTAAAGGCAGCCTACAACCCCTCCTTTGTCTCAACCATGTGCCCAATGGGAAGAGTCTGCTGAAGTTAAAGATACCACATCACTTTATGCTGGTGGGACCCACAGGCAGACAAGCACCACATATTGGGCAGGATAGGAAAAACACAGAGTGTACAGGCTTCATAGGAAAGTCTTTCAACCTTCTGGGTCTCACCCTCAGGGAAAACTGATGCAGGTGACTCTTTCCTCCTGAGAGGAGGCCAGTCTGATCTGGGAAATTCTGACTGGGGTCTATAATACCTAAGTAGATTCTTCTAATGAAAACAGAAAGGCACCATATAGGCAGGGCAAGAAGCAAGAAAACAAGAACTGAAAAATTCTGATCTGTTAAACAAAACCTATGCTAGAGGTCTAGAATAAGCTGAACTGAAGGTCAAAGAACTGATAGAGAACAAAGCCATCTAACAAGAAAATCCTAGGTAAAAAAGTGAAAGCAATCTCTAGAATAAACTAATTAAGGAAATTAAATATCTAGATGCCAGCAAAAATTAATGAATCAAACTAGGAAATTTGAACATGTGGCCCAGTCAAAGGAACAAACCAACAATTAAAATGAGATACAGGAGTTGAAACAATTAATTCAGGATGTTCGAACAGACATGGAAAATCTCATAAAAGATCAGATCACTGAATTGAGCAGGATGTAAAGAAGCCAAGGGATGGACAAAAAAGAAGGAATCAAATTCTGAGAAAACAAATCACAGAACTTATGGGAATGAAAGGCACCATAGAAGAGATGAAAAAAAAATACTATGGAAACCTACGATGTTAGATTTCAAGAGGCAGAAAATAGGATTAGTGAATTTGAGGACAGGATATCTGAAATCCGACAAGCAAAAGAAAATATAGGGAAAAGAATGGAAAGATATGAGCTGGGACTCAGGGAAATGAATGACAACATGAAGCACATAAGCATGTTGTGGGTATCCCAAAAGGAGAAGAGAAGGGAAAAGGAAGAGAAGAAATAATGAAGGAAATTATCACTGAAAGTTTCCCAACTCTTATGGAAGGCTTAAAATTATAGATCCAAGAAATGCAGCATACCACAAACAGAATAGATCCAAATAGACATACTCCAAGACACTTAATAATCAGAATGTCAGATGTCAAAGAGAAAGAATTTTGAAAGCAGGAAGAGAAAATCAATCCAACACATAAAAGGAAGCCTGATAGGACTATACATAGATTTCTCAGCAGAAACCATGGAGGAGAGAAGAAAGTGGTGTGACATATTTAAGATTCTAACAGAGAAAAACTGCCAACTAAGAATTCTATATCTGGCAAAATTGTCCTTTAAAAATGAGGGGGAAATTAAAACATTTTCAGGTAAAAAAATCACTGAGGGAATTTGTGACCAAGAGACCAACTCTGCAAGAAATACTAAAGTGAGCACTAGAGAGAGATAAGAAAAGACGGGAAAGAGAAGTGTGGAGAAGAGTGTAGAAATGAAGACTATCAGTAAAGGTAAAAAGAAGAAAAATTAGATATGACATATAAAACCTAAAAGGCAAAATGGTAGAAGAAAGTACTGCCCTTACAGTAATAACACTACATGTTAATGGATTAAGCTCCCCAATCAAAAGACATAGGCTGGGTGAATGGATTGATAAACAGAACCCATCATATGCTGTCTACAGGACATGCATATTAGACCTAAGGATAAACATAAGTTGAAAGTGAAAGGTTGGGAAAAGATATTTCAAGCAAACAACAATCAGAAAAGAGTAGGAGTAGCTATACAAATATCCAACAAATTAGACTTCAAATGTAAAAAATATCAAAAGAGACAAAGAAGGACACTATGTATTAAAAAAGGAAAAATTCAACAAGAAGGCATAACAATCTTAAATATTTATGCACCAAGCCAAACTGCTCCAAAAATACATGATGCAAACACTAAACACAGAAAAGAGAAATAGACACATCTACCATAATAGTTGGAGACTTCAATTCCCTGCTCTCATCAATTGACAGAATATCTAGGCTGAGGATCAATAATGAAACAGAGAATTTGAATAATACAATAAAACAATCTAGACTTAACAGGCATTCACAGAACATTACACCCCACAATAACAAGATATAACTTTTTCTCAAGTACTCATGGATCATTCTCAAGGATAGACCATATGCTGGGTCACAAAGCAAGTCTCAATAAATTTAAAAAGATTGAAATCATACAAAACATTTTCTTGGATAATAAAGGAATGAAGTTGGAAATCAATAACGGTCAGAGGGCCCCCAAATTCACAAATATATGGAGGCACAACAACACACTCTTAAACAACCAGTGGGTCAAGGAAGAAATTACAAGTGAAATCAGTAAGTATCTCAAGGCAAATGAAAATGCAAACAACAACATATCAGAATTTATGGGGTGTAGCAATGGCAGTGCTAAGAGGGAAAGTTATTGCCCTAAATGCCTATATCAAAAAAGAAGGAAGAGCAAAAATTGAGGAATTAACTGTTCCCTAGGAAGAACTTCAGAAAGAACAGCAAACTAACCCCCAAAGTAAGCAAAAGGAAAGAAATGATGAGGATTAGAGCAGAAATAAATGAAATTGAGAACTTGAAAACAATCAAGAAATTCGACAAAACCAGAAGTTGGCTCTATGATAAAATTAATAAGATTGCTGGACCCTTTGCAAGGTTGACAGAAAGAAGAGAGAGGATGCAAATAAATAAAATCAGCAATGGAATAGGAAACAACCACTGACCCCACAGAAATAAAGGAGGCAATGAGAGGATGCTATGAACAACTTTATGCTAATAAACTAGACAATGTAGATGAAATGGATAACTTTCTGGAAAGGCGTGAACAACCAACATTGACTGAAGAAGAAATAGACAACCTCAACAAACTAATCACAAGTAAAGAAATTGAATCAGTCAGTAAGGAGCTCCCAAGAAAGGAAAGTCCAGGACCAGATAGCTTCACTTGTGAATTCTACCAACAATTCATGAAAGAATTAGTACGAATCCTGCTCAAACTCTTCAAAACAATTGGAGAGGAGGGAAGACTATCTAACTCATTCAATGAAGCAAACATCACCCTCATACCAAAGCCAGACAAAGATACTACAAGAAAAAAATTTACTGATCAATCTCTCTAATAAATATAGATGCAAAATTCCTCAACCAAGTTCTTGCAAATTGAATCCAGCAGCACATAAAAAGTATTAAACACTATGACCAAGTAGAATTCATACCAGTTATGCAAGGATGGTTCAACATAAGAAAATCAATTAATGTAATACACCATATAACCAAATCAAAGCAGAAAACCACATGATCATCTTGATTGATGCAGAAAAGGCATTTGAGAAAATTCAACACCCTTTCTTGTTGAAAACACTAATAAGGATAGGAATAAAAGGGAAATTCCTCAACATGGTAAAAGGAATATATGAAAAACCCGCAGCTAACATCATCCTCAATGGGGAAAACCTGAAATCTTTCCCCCTAAGATCTGGAACAAGACAAGGATGTTCACTGTCACCGTTGTTATTCAACTTTGTGTTGGAAGTTCTAGCCAGAGCAATAGACAAGAAAAAGAAATACAAGGCATTGAAATTGGAAAAGAAGAATTAAATCTCTCACTGTTTGCAGATGATATGACACAATACATTGAAAATGGCAAAAAATCTGCAGCAAAACTACACACAGCTAATAAATGTATACAGCAAAGTGGCAAGTTACAAGATTAACACTCAAAAATCTGTAGTCTTTCTATACACTAGTAATGAGCAATCTGAGGGGGAAATCAAGAAAAAAATTCCATTTCCAATTGCAACCAAGAGAATAAAATTTTTAGGAATAAATTTACCTAAAGATAGAAAAGACCTATACAAAGAAAACCCAAGAAAATGCCAAAAAATATCACAGAAGACCTAAATAATTTGAAGGGCATACTGTGTTCATGGATTGGAAGACTTAATATAGTTAAGATGTCAATTCTTAACTGATTGAATCTATAAAATTGATTTATAGATTCAATACAATACCAATTAAAATTCCAAAAACTTACTTTGCAGAAATAAGAAAACCAATAACCGAATTCATCTGGAAAGTAATTGTGTGCCCAATAGCTATAAATATCCTAAGAAAGAAAAATGAAGTTGGAGGTCTTACACTGCCTAACTTTAAGGCATATTACAATGCCTCAGTGGTTAAAACAGGATGGTACTGGCATAAAGACAGATATACTGACCAATAGAATCGAATAGCATATTCACATATAGACCCTCTCTTTTATGGACAATTAATCTCTGTTAAGACAGTCACGCCAACTCACTTGAGACAGAACAATCTCTTTAATAAATGGTGCTTGGAGAACTGGATATCCACATGCAAAAGAATGAAAGAGGAACCTATACAAAAATTAACTCAAAATGGATCAAAGATGTAAACATTAGATATAAGACCATAAAACTTTTCAAAGAAAATGTAGGGAAATATCCTATAAATCTTATTATAATAGGAGGTGGTTTCCTAGATTTTATATCCAAAGCATGAGCATTGAAGAAAGAAATAGATAAATGGAAATTCCTCGAAATTAAACACTTTTGTACATCAAAGAACTTTGTCAAGAAAGTAAAAAGACAGCCTACACAGTGGGACACAATATTTGGAAATGACATATCAGATAAGGATCTAGAATTCAGGATATAGAAAGAGATCATTCATCTCAACAACAAACAGGGCAAGAGACATGAAAAAACACTTCTCAGAATAGAAAATGCAAACAGCTAAAATGCACATGAAAAGATGCTGAACTTCCCTGGCTATTAGGGAAATGTAAACCAAAACCACAATGAGATATCATCTCATCCTTCCCAGAATGGCCATTATCAAAAAAACAGAAAACTACAAGTGCTGGAGAGGATGTGGAGAAAGAGGCACACTTATCCACTGTTGGTGGGAATCTAAAATGATACAACCACTGTGCGAGGCAGTTTGGCAATTCCTCGGGAAGCTAGGTATAGAATTGCCATATGATCCAGCAATATTGTTGCTAGATATCTATTCAGAGGACATAAGGGCAAGGACACAAACAGACATTTGCACACCAATGTTTAGAGCAGCATTATTTACAATTGCCAAGAGATGGAAACAGCCAAAATGTCCATCAACAGAGGCTAAACAAGCTGTGGTATATACATATGATTAAATATTATGCAGCTGTAAGACAGAATAAAGTCATGAAGTATGTAACAACACGAATGGACCTTGAGGACGTTATGCTGAGTGAGATCAGCCAGAAACAAAAGAACAAATGTATGGTCTCACTGATATGAACTAACATTAATGAGTGAATGTGGAGAAGTACAGTTAAGAACAGAGGTCATCAGGAGAGTGAAATAGGGTAGATATTGGGTAATTGGAGCTGAAGGCATACAGATTGTGCAATACGGCCGATTATAAAAATCCAGAAATGGATAGCACAATAGTACCTAATTGTAGCACAATAATGTTAGTACACCAAATGAGGCTCAATGTGAGAACGATAGAGGGAGGAGGGCTGGGGGCACAACTGAAACTGGAAGGAAAGATAGGTGATAAAGACTGCAATGGTATAATCTAGGAATGCCTATGGTGTACAATAATAGTGACTAAATGTACAAATTAAAAAATGTTTTTGCGTGAGGAAGAATAAAGGATTGTCAATATTGCAGGGTGTTAAAAATATATGGCCCTTCATATTTTCAAACTTTAACTTAGGTGTGAGACTAAAACAAAATATATGTTTCTTTGGTATAAAAATTTATATTTTGACTAGTGCATTTCGAAATATAAATTTATGGGCAGTTTAACTGAACATCTTAAGTATATGGAACCTTGAATAGGGCATGAGATTTCACAGGTTTTTCCAGAGTAATGCCCCGATAAGTTCCAGAGTGAGTTGAACAGTGAATAAAAAAGTCCCCTTGGGGGAATGGTGAGAAAGGGGGAAAATTCAACTTCCCCATTTGGAGAATTCCCTATATTCTTGCAAGCAGTGGGGACAACCAAATCAATAGCCTGAGCCCTCAATCTTTGGGTTGTTCATATGAAACATATCCCAGCAAAGAATAGACTAAGACTACTTTAAATTAGGCCTAAGGGTCACCCCCAGAGAACCTCTTTTGTTGCTCAGATGTGGCCTATCTCTGTCTCAGTCAACACAGCAAGCGAAGTCACTGCTTTCCCATTCTCTACATGGGACATGACGCCCAGGGGTGTAAACCTCCCTGGAAATGTGGGACAGAAATCCTAGAACGAGCTGAGATTCAGCATCAAGGGATTGAGAAAACCTTCTTGTCTAAAATGGAGAAGAGAGAAATGAGACAAAATAAAGTGTCAGTGGCTGAGAGATTTCAAACAGAGTCAAGAGGTTATCCTGGAGGTTATTCTTACATATTATATAGATATCCCCTTTTTAGTTTAAGGTGTGTTAGGCTAGAGGTAAGTGCTTGAAACTGTGGAGTTGTGTTCCAGTAGCCATGTTTCTTGAAGGTGATTATATAATGATATAGTTTTTTTAATGTGATGTGTGATTGTGAAAACCTTGTGTCTGATGCTCTTTTTAGCTATAGTATGGAAAGATGAGTAAAATGTATGCATTAAAAATAAATAAATAATTGAAGGAACAAATATTAAAATTAAAAAAACTATATATTGGGTAGATGGAAGTATTAGTCATCACTGAGAGGGAGTAGTAAGGGGTATGATATGTATGAGTTTTTTTTCTTTTTTCTTTTTATTTATGATGAATGAGTTTACAGCTATATGATGATATTGTAAACCATTGATTGTACACCATGTATGAAATATTTGTATTTTAATAATGTACATTTTATCAATAAAAATTAAAAAAAAAGAGCAGGAAAATGTACTCAACATCAAGTTGTCAGAGAAGTAGAAAGTAAAATCACAGGTTAATGTTTCACACTCACCAGAATGGCTAACGTAGAAAATAACATAAATCAAACTGAAAGTGGCAGGTGATGAAATGCCAAGATTTTCAATTTCTGTGTTGTTAATGAAAATGTAAACTGATAAAAACTCCTTTGGTAAAGAGCTTGGCCATTTAAGTACAAATACATATTTACTATATTCAGCAATTCCAATCCTAAGTGTTTTTCCAAGAAGAAATGAAAATATTTGTGATATGAAATTCCAGTGCATCTTAGCATCTTAGTTCTTGCATATGGAATAAGCCAAATGTATGTCATTTGGTAAATGAATAAATAAAGTTTATATTTTCACTTAATGGAACAAAACTGAGCACTAAAAACCAGTGAACTATTTACATGTAACATGCATGCTTTTCAAAAACAGCATGAGTGAAAAATGACAGACACAAAATAGTATGGATTATATGATTACATTTGTATGGTATTTTATATCAGACTGAATTAATCTCTATGTTACAAACCAGGCCTTTCTTTGCCTAGAGCCATGGAGTGAGCATTGATTGCAGAGGGGCATGCGAGATGTTTCTGGAGTGATGGAGATGCTCTTTATCTTCATTAGGGAGGTGGTTATTTTGATTATACATGATTTTATATAAAAATATATTTTTGATATATATACACACACATATATATGTACATATAAGATATGTTTATATACAGTTATATGTGGTGTCATATATTTTATGTATATATATGTCAATACTCATTGAACTGTGTATTTAAAATGTGTATATTAAATGGTTTATAGGTTTTATCTCAATGAAGTTACTTTTTAAATTTGGCATGCTCACTTTAATTCATCCCTTGAAACTGGATGTGGTTGCTAAAATAATTTGCACCTGTGAGATTTCTTCCATATATAAAAACAATGTCTCAATAGAAGACTATGACATCTCAAAATTTTGTTGATTCAGTATCATGCAATAATAGTCAGAAACCACTTTATCTTCCATTTACAGTTTCAATCCCTGCACTGTATTTCAGTTATGATTGTGTAGATAATAGAAAACCTGTCTTCTATTTTAAAACATTTCTTATTCTGAAAATAATAACAGAAAATAAACAAAATAAGCTTTTTGTTTTAAAACATGGTGCATTACTGCATGATTATCATTTGTCCTTCATTGCATTCTCCAATAGAGAATATTAGGTTTCATTGTCAAACATTCAGAAGACTAAAGTAATAGAAACTTTTATTTGACTATCACGCAACTTGACTTTTATTCCAATTGACAAAGACATCAAGAAGTTTAACCATTTTTCTTAACTCTCCATTATCTTTGATAAATGTATGAAAGGCTCAGAAGGTAGCAATGCTTCCAAGCTATTCAAAGTTCTAATTGGCACTAGTCAAAATATAAGAGAGAAAATAATATAAACTGGGAACCTCTGGAAGGAAATGTTCTCCACAATAACCAGATTTCTTGCACTATATATTCTCCAACATTGTTTCTGAACTCCCTGTTTGTAATCTACTTACTGAACAAGGTGGATTCTATGGAAGAGTGAAAAACTTGTCACATCACTCTCTTCTTGATACTTCTAAAAGAATCAAAGAAAAGAGACAGCATCACTTTCACCTCTATTAATCATTACCAGAAAGTTCTGCATGGATGCTCTTTGACTTAACAAAACACACTGAAGCACAGATGTCCTTCATACTGAAATTTCATTATATGTAAATACTTTGTGCTATATAATGAATTACTTCATGCATCACATTTTATTGCATCTCTCTGATTAATAATATATTTTATTTCAAATTTTGTTCTTCTCTTATTCTGTCTTATTTCGATGTTCAATTTCTTGTGTCCAATAACAGTTTAAATTTAAACTTAAATTTAAATCAATTTTCCTATGCTCTGCAAAACTCCACCATCTCAAATCAGATATTTAAATCGGTCCCTACTGAAATAAAGAAATAATTGACTATATGAGTAAGTGAAGTTGAAAAGACAGCTCTTTCTAGAAAAGTAATTGCAATTAATAAATGTAGAAGGAATGAGTTAAGTAAAAAGTCATCATTAGCATACCATGACAATATTTTGTGCAGTCAAAATCTACCGATGAACAAACAGGATAATTACAAAGTCTCAAAGAATCTCCCACGAGATATGTCTTCATTTCAAATGGAAAATCAACAACTTTACAGTGGAGAAACCTGGCAGACACCACATAAGCAAGAGATCAAGGTATATATCAGCAGCAAGATGTATTCTTATTGCGTACTCCGTGTCATGAGATCCTAAGAGGGGCACATAATTATCAGACAAACTGAAAGTAATGGTCATTGGACAAAATAAGTAACCAGAATTCTTCAGAATTATGAAGGCAACAAGAAACAAAGCAATGCTTTTGGACTGTCATACAGAGGAGACAAGGGAACCTGACTTCTAAATGCTTTGTGGGATCCTGAACTGGATCCTGGAACAGAAAGAAAACATATATCTGTATCTATTATCTATATTTGTGTGTGTGTATATATATATATAGTGCTGGTTTGAAGTTATTTTGTACCCCAGCAAAGCCATGTCATTTAATCCTCTTTCAGTATTGCTGGGTGGGACATTTTAGATCATTTCCATGGAGATGTGACCCACCCAATTGTGGGTGGTAACTTCTGATTTCATTGGTTTCATTGGAGATGTGTCTTCACCCATTCAAGGTAGGATTGCTCACTGGAGTCTTTTAGGAGAGAACCCTTTTGGAAAAAGCTTTAGGGCAACCAGAACCAACAGAGTCCACATAGCCAAAGACCTTTGGAGATGAAGAAGGAAAATGCCCTGGAGGGAGCTTCATGAAACAAGAAGCCTGGAGAGAAAGTTAGCAGACATTGCTATATCCATTTCCTTCTGACAGAGGTGTTCTGGACCCGTCAGTCTTCTTGAACCAAGGTATATTTCCCTGGATGCCTTAGTTTGGACATTTTTATAGCCTTGCCTTAATTTGGAAATTTTCATGGCCTTAGAAATGTAACTTGCAACTTAATACATTCCCCTTTTGTAAAACCGATATCAATTGTGGTATATTGCATTCTGGTAGCTTTTGAAAACTAGAACAATGTATATATTTTTATCTATCTATCTGTCTATATCTATATATGAAAAGAAAAGCTATTATAATCATATAGTTCATTTAATAGTATTGTAAAAATGTAAATTTCTTAATTTGGATAGTTGTACTGTTTTGACAAAATGTTAAGATTAGGAAAAGCTTGATAAAGCATATTTGAGAGTACTCAGTATTTACACAACTTTTTATAAGTCTAAGACTATTTAAAATAAAAAGTAAGAAACAAAACTATTGACCTCTGCATAATTTTTCTTTATTGATCTAGCAGCAAAACAAATAATTAGCAACATAGTAGCAATCAATTATAACATTATCAAAGTCTAAGAAATGAAAATTAGAAATATATTTAATTCATTTAGTACTTTGATCAGAATCAAAGAGCAGTAATAAGAAATGACTCCTGTTGATCTCGGTACACGTTTCCTTTGACCCAACCAGGTCACATCCACTTACCCAAGTTTGCATTATTTTTAAATGTGATACCTTATAAATATTTTATTTACACAAATATAAGTGACTAGCAAGTTGTTTAATATTTATTAATTTGAACATGATACCCTATGGAAATGTTGATGTACCTTATACTCATTGAAATTAATTTGACTTGTATCAAAGAGACTATTTAATTTTGGAATATTGTAGTTGGGCACGCAAGGTAAATTGATTGTCCAAGGAATAAAATAAGCTTTACTATCAGGGGAATATGTTCCTAGGCCATCAAGGAGAAAGAGGGGGAGGCGAATGGAAGGGAAGTGGAATAAAAGCTATATTCAAAGAAGAAATTAACATTAATTAGGGGCTTAATATATGTGAATCATTATGTTAAGGACATTACACTGATGAACTTATTTCATTCTGGGACAACCGTGAGGCTTGTTTTATCATTATCCCAATTCTGTACATGAGAAAACTGAGATTTCGAGAGGTTAAGTAGACAGCCAGGTTCACGTGGCTATTAAGTGTCTGATTTTGAATTCACTGATACTCACTTAAGAACTTTCAATCTTAGCTAATACTTTATAATAGAAAGCAATCTAAATAGTTCACTGGATCATTTCTTCTCAATCAGACAATGCTAGTTTTGGGGTATATGAAGCTAGTATGTGAGGTATGAGAAAGGTTTTTTTTAGATATAAAAAGTTACTACCTTCTATTTTTGTTAATAATAAGTAATGATGGCTTGAAAAACTTACGTACTTAATGATGATTCTCATATTTAAATATTTTTATTATTTAACTAGATTTTGACCTTTAATCTTTCTCATCCTTTGAATTGTTTGATTTCATGTATTTTCAATAATATCGCCCAGGCAAGATGCATGTTTCCAAGCCTTTTGAGGTTACCTCATGATGTGGAAAATGTCATCCTTAAATCAAATAATAATTTAGAAAGTTCATATGAAATATGATTAACTTTTTTTACTGTTTGAAGGTTAAATAGCAGAACCTCTGCTAAATAATAATATTTGCCAAGAGAGAAGATAACTTTCATTATCATTATTAATAAAATCCTCAAATAACTGTTTCACTTGATTAACATGATTTTATCCTTGGGTTTTGTTGGAGAATTTTAACTATCTGACCAAAAAATAGGTGATGTAAAAATAAAAAGAAATAGTTTACATAAAATTATGTTTTAGTTATTTAACCCATTTGTAACTTTTTAAAAATATTAGATTATTTTTTATTTCAGCATCAATAATTCAATTATAACATCCCTGAATTAGTTTTACAACCATCCTTGCACAAATATATTATAGTGTTACAAACTGAACAATTTCAAAATAGCATTTGTAATTGTCCACAAATATCATTACCTGAAGAATATATTGTGCCAGTAATCTTAATTATTGGTAAATTTAATTTTAATCTGTATCCCATAGATATTTTGAAGGGTATTAATTTAAACTATTTTTGATAAACAATATGGCTGTCAAGCTAATAACAGAGACACTGGAGACAAAACATTCATGCCAGATTTGTGTTTAGTAAGAATTCTGGAAGGATCTCCAGATCCTTACATTACAATATGGGCTACTTTGTAATCTGTATTTGACAGAAATATCTTAAGAAAAATAAGGAATTGAAGACTTGTATGCAGTTGATTCCTATTGCATGTTTCGAACATACTGCATTGTTTATATCTATCTGTTGGAGATGAGAAAATAGATTCTTATAGCTAATATGGCAAGAATCCTGAAACTGCAGGTCATGTAAGGCTTGATGAACCTAGAGTAACAAGTTAATATTATAATTAGATTCAGTGGGAGGATACAGTGAAATAGCTTTATTATTCTAATATCCTCATTTTAATCCTATCTGTCAAGCCTCTTTTCTGTGCCCCAACTCTCACTCTCTCTTCATGTATATATATGTATATGTATATATATACATATTCATATATATATTTTATTTTAGTAACATGCTTATAACTCAAAATTTCCCACTTTAACTAATTTATTTCAAGTGTATAATTCAGTGATATTTTATACTCACAATATTATGCTATCATCACTAATATCCATTATCCCAATTTTTTCATTACCTCAAACAGAAACTCTGTACCTATTAAGCAATAATTGTCTCTTCTCCTCTCCCCAAGGCCCTGGTTTCCTGCAATGTACTATCTGTCTCCAAGAAGTTTGCTTATTCTAGATATTTCACATAAGCAGAATTATACAATACCGGTCTCTGAATGGTTTATTTCATGCAACATAATGCTACATCCATCTTATTACATGCATTAGAACTGCATTCTTTTTTTACAGCTGAATAATATTACATTGAGTATATACCACATTTTTTATCCATTCATCAGTTGATGGATAATTGGGTTGCTTCCACCTTTTCACTATGTGGATGTTATATTATGAACAATGGTGTGCAAATATTTCCCACTGGGCAGAAATTTCTGCTTTTCTAGTCACTTTTGGAAAATCATAAGCTGGTCTAATTCCCAAACCTTGGACTTTATTCTAAATAAAATCTTCTTCCCCATTCCCAACTCTAAAGGCTCTAAAATATACAATGGAAAAGAGAGATTTGAGGACTTGCTTATTGTTTTGTATCTTTGCCTTAACGTTCTCCTCTAGCTCAGCTCCTTCTGGGCTCTGGCTCCTGCTGGGTGAGTCTAGGTGGGGGTGGGGAGTCAGGAAATAGAGGAGCAAACAGGGGCAGAAAAACAATTACCTGCCTTTTGAGGTTGTAATCTGGGGTTCCTGCCCTTTAAGATGACATTTTATCTTCTGGGGCACTTTACATGTTCTTTGTATACTTCCTCTCTGCGCCTGCCCCTAACGGAGGAATTTCCCACAAAGCTCTGTCGTTCTGTGACAATTACATGCACCATCAGGAAGAAAGCTTAAATGCTGCACATTAGGAAGGGCCATAGCCAGTTGCCTTTGGTCTATGTTTTTATTATTACTCAGTGAATGTTATGAGTCTTTTGGCACCGTATGTACAAGAAAAGCAGCTAACGCTTTCTGGGTTTTCCCTCTCCTTGCATTCCAATAGGCCATTGCACCCAACTTTCTACATTTAAATTTCTCCAGATGAGAGTCAAGGATTGACTATATCCTCTACAGTCCAGGAGAATGCTCTCTGAAGACTAATTGTTCTAACCTTATCACTTTAGTGTGAAACACTCTGTTGTTCAACCATGGAAGTAAGAGAGGGGGAATGCACAGGACTCAAAAAACTCATTTTCCAATTTCCCTTTTAATCTCCGAGCCAGTTTAAGATATCTAATTTAGAGGCGGGTGATAGGTGAAAGATTACCTAATAAATTTTAAGCCACCTCCTTTACAATAGTAGCACGTTGATAAAATGGAAGGCAGCAGGCTTATACCAGGTATTCTCAATTGAGCAGAACCTCATTTAGCAAACTATCTCAGTAATATTAAGATAACATTCATGTACAAACTATAGGGAATATTAGAAAGAATACTATACATGAAAGAGAATAAGTGTTCACCCGATTGTGGAGAAGAAAAGAATTTATTCACGATCTTGCAAGAACAGTTGCCCACCAGAAAAATGGTGGCAGGTTTGCCAAACAATAGAATGCCACAAGTATTTATATCCTAAGTTTAGCCTGCAGGCCGCTCCCCTGTTTCTCCATTGATTGGACACTCCAGAAGTTACAGCCTATCTGGATAGTCTAACTAATTTGAACTTCCCGCCAAAGGTTCCCCGTTTGTTTATGTTTTACATTTTTAATGACCCTGGCTGTTAAGGATTTGGCATCAATTCTAAGCTTGCGTTAGAGGCCTTCCCCTTTCCCTGTCTGCCCTCATCTTTTGTGAAAGGTAAATTTAGTTTGATTCCTACAGGGAAGATTATAATCCGCTCAAAATCCTACTAAAACATCAGTTGTTGGGAAAATCGAATCTGCTTTCGAATTTTCAAACTGCCTAAAATTTTTATAATAGCTTGGACCACATAATTTTTAGTTATATGTAGAATAGACTTTACTGAGTTCAAAGAAAACTGTATGGACAAACTCAGGTTTCTCACCAGTCTTGATAAACTTTACTTTTATGAGAATTGATCTTCAGATTATGATTATTGCCTAGGGGAGAGGCATACCTACAGCTGCAGGATGAAAAGTTTGTGCTACTTTTTTATTAATTAAAATAGATTTATTATTATTAGAATCATATTTTAGAAATAAATATACAATGATAAAATGCCCATAAAAACTAGGAATAATTATCGAAATCTGTCACACGAATAAAATTAATAAAAAGAACATACATAAATTAGCTAACATAAAAACATGTTAGCTAATTCTAGTTTTATCTTATTTATCTTTGGTTGTTTAGAATATACACATTCATCCAGCAAATATCTATCAAACACCTGCTGAAGACCAGGAACTGGGGTAAAAGAGGGTAAAAGGACTATGTTCAAAGATGATAAGGTTCACAGTCAATTTGGCTGCAGTGCATAGTGTGGGGAAGATAAGGAAAGACAAAAAATAAAATTACGTTTTCTTCTAAAATAACAAGTGCTCATCCTAAGCCAAAGAATGGGCAAAGGCTAGGGATGGGAAGAGGAAAATATTCCGTTTTCAAGGGCCATGAAGGAAAGGATGAATTAATAGGCTGCTTCTATTCAAAGCACGTGTTTGTGAGTAGAGCATCCTTTGTTTGGACACTCGAGCACTCTGGTGTTATCATGAAGGGAATCTCAATATTGGCGTGAGCACACTCAAAACTGTGTTCATTGAGAGCTGTACTGTGGGAACCTTGGATTGTTTGACATAGTATGATCGTACCCATGCCCAACTCCTGAGAAGGGGTTCCTACCTTTCATGTTCTCAGAAACTATAGTCAAATTCAAGAAAATAAATTCTTGGATACTGAAGGTCCTCCCTTCTCTAGGTGAAGGCCTTGTCTATATTTGATTTTCATCATAGTTTATATCTAGCTCACCATAATGTATAGATATTTCATCAGATAACCTGACAGAAAACAGTAGCAGATCCTCTAGGGAGAAAAGCACCACCTAACATTTATAGAAGCAAGAGTCAGTGAATAAGGGTTCACGCGGCACGTTGAGCATGTTTCAAGTAGAGTCAATTTATTAAATTTTGCTTTTGTATATATTAGTCTTAGTTATTAGAGCCCCTAGAGCCCCATGCAGCTACAGAATTGTACAGAGGAAACAGAGGGACTAAGAGAAGTCATTAGGGAATTTGACAAATCTTTGTAAATATCTATAAGGGCAACACAAAAATCTATTAATCTATCCATTCATCAGTAGTTGGACACTAGTGTCACTTCCATCTTTTGGCAATTGTAGATAATGTTGCTATAAACATCAGTGTGCAAATACGTGTTCAAGTCTCTGCTTTCAATTCTGCTGTGTATATACCAGTAGTGGGATTGCTTGATCATATATTAATACTATACTTAGCTTTCTGAGGAACTGTCAAACTGTCTTCTACAGTGGCTACAGGATTTTACATTCCTACCAGTAATGAATGAGCATTTCTGTTTCTCTACATTCTTTCCAACACTTGTAATTTTCTGTTTTTTTTTTTTCCAATAATAGCATCAGTTCTAATGGGTATGAAATGGTAGCTTTCTGTGGTTCTCCTTTGAATATCCCTGATAGTTAATGACGTTGGTGTCTTCTCATGTGCTTTTTAGCCACTTTTATGTCTGATTTGGAGAGATGTCTACTCAAGTCTTTTTCTCATTTTTAATTGGGTTGTTTGTCCTTTGCTGTTAAATGGAAGGATTTGTTCATATATTATGGACTTATCAGATATTTGGCTTCCAAATATTTTCCTCCATTGTATAGGTTGTTGTTTTAATTTCATAATCAAGTCCTTTGAGTTTCAAAATTTTTAATTTCGATGAGATTTCATTTTTTCTATTTTTGTTTTCTTTGGTTGCTCGTGCTTTGGGGGCAAAGTCAAGAAACCATTGTCTAATGTACAACAGAATATTATTCAGCCACAAAAAAGAATGAAGTCCTGATACATGTGACAACATGGATGAAACTTGAAGACATCATGGTGAATGAAATAAGCCAGATGCAAAGGGGCAAATATTTTATGATTTCACTGATTCTAAACAAGCAAACTCATAGAGTTAGAATCTTGAATCTAGTTCACCAGCGGATAGTGTGGGGATAGGGGATGAGAAATTAATGTTTGAAATGTTTTGGGAATCCAAGGTGGTTATGGCAGCACAAACATCGTGAATGTAGCTAACAGCACTGAAATGTCTACCTGAATGCGATTAAAACAAGAAATGACAGGTTGTATATATGGTAACAGAACAAAACTTTTAAAAAATCTATGAAACTATGCTACACAAACAGTGAACCTTGAGCTAAATCATGGACTATAGTTTCTAGTACAGTTAGAAAATGTGCTATCCTCAATTGCAGCACACATGCACATCAATGCAAGGTACTGGTAGCAGGGTAGGATTTGGAAATCCTGCTTTTTATCCATGATTGTTCTGTAAACCCATAACTTCTCTAAGAAAAAACATCTATATCGACAAAAAAAGTCTATTGCAAAAATTACCATCTTTACATTTGTGAGGTGAAAGTCAAACACGAATAAAGCTAACTTAAAACTATTGTACACTGCTTACCACAATCCGTGTCAGAAGGACGATGTCTGGTCATGAACCTATAGAATGGGTTCTGCTGAAGTTCGATGGGCACTTTAGACCAAAAAGTGAAACAAGCCCCTCCACAAAGCAAAAGGGTAGGGGGTTATGAGGGAATTTACAGACTGGAAAGCTGGTTCTGAATGGCTGCAGGACATTTAGAGCAGTGCTTGTGCCACCCAGTGAATTCCAAGGAGTTATATGTGGGGCGAGAACAAAAAAGGCAAAGAGCCAAGTTGGGATTTGCAAGATCTTAAATATGTTTCTTTGTAATTAATGATATGTAACAGGAGTTGTTTAGGATGGAGAGCTATTGTGCTTAGGAATATGCATATGTGTTTTATGATGCATTACATAGTTTTATTTTTTTTTTTCCTTTTCCGGGAATTTATAGCTTCTTCGGTTATGGCCTCATAGAGGACATTACAGAAAGTGTCCAAGTATTCTGTTCATTTTAAAAATTAGGTCCTAAAAAAAAAGAAGAATTAGGTCCTAATTTTAATTTATAACAAACCGGTTAAATATGGGAAGTTAGATAAATTTACTTTATAACCTCTGGAATGCTTTTCCATACTAAATATCATTCACCAGTTTTTTAAAAACTATTTATTGAAATATATATTCACATACATGTAATCATCCAATGTGTACAATCAATGGTTCAAAATATAATATAGCTGTGCATGTATCATTTCTCCTTTTTGTGAAAAATAACATATATACAAAAAAGCAATAAATTTCAAAGCACTTCGAAACATTCACAAGTTTAGAAAAAATATTCACAATGAATTATTAGTCCCATTTTAAGTAGACATCTTACCTGAACCAATAACCTCTGAATATCAAAGAAATTTTGTTTCTTCCCTTGAGGCTTTTCTTGTAATCCTCATTAATGGACAACCATTTGATGGTTACAAATAGACTAAGTAAATTAATTTTACATGTGTGAACTCAATATAAATAATGTTAAATAAGTAACTAAGCATTTCCAAGGAATGCATTCATTATAATATTACTGGGCTTAACAGTGACCATCCATTCATAATAGTTAAACCTTTGGTCTTGGTGATGAATAATGGAAGTGGTAGAGTAAGAACTTGGCTTTGATTCCTACGAAACTATGTTTGATTTCCAGCTCTGCAACATGTTGATTGTGCACTTTCTGTGAATGTATTAAAATTGTTCAGGCTTCACTTTCCTATTCTGGAAAATGGAATAGATGATAGATATATTTATAATAGAAAATTAAATGAGATGCTTTATGCAAAGCACTTAATATAGTAGTATCTGGCACATTGCAACTTCCCAATAACAACACTCGTTATGAGAGAAAAATCAGGATATAGAAGACCTAGAGTTTAACAAGTGGCTTTTAGCATTCCTTTGTTGTTATCCCAAATGCAATGTTGATTACGGAAAGTCAGTTGAGGAGAACTTTTATCTTCACCTCTGAGCCTGGGCATCTAAGCACCCAGTAGGCTTGGAGCTACAGATACTCTGAGCCATCGTCTGCATTGTTCCTTTTATCTTTATCCCTTTGTGTACTCACATAAGAATACAATAAGTCCTCTTTATTCATAAGATTTCAAATAAGCTAAGCAGTGGGAAAAATAAAACTATATATATTTTTCCACTTTGAGAAATATTCTCTTCTTTATAATTTATTTCTCATCACATGAGGAGGTTTCATGAATTAGGGAAAACAGGACAATTCTCTTTCAGTTTTAACCTTTATCATATGATCAAACTAGTCAAAAAGAAAACTCAGGTCTACAACCAGTCTACTATAATTTCTTATTTTAATTATTAAAAAATTAATAATTTTTAATAAATAATTAAAAACTGTGCAACAGGACTAGATACAAAAACTCAAAAATGGACAGCATAATACTACCTAATTGTAATGTAATTATGTTAAAACACTGAATGAAGCTGCATCTGAGCTATAGTTTTTTTGTTTGTTTGTTTGTTTTTATATATATTTTTTGTATTCTTTGTTTTTATTTGTTTCTCTATATTATCATTTTATTTCTTTTTCTGTTGTCTTGCTGTTTCTTTTTCTAAATCGATGCAAATGTACTAAGAAATGATGATCATCCATCTATGTGATGATATTAAGAATTACTGATTGCATATGTAGGATGGAATGATTTCTAAATGTTGTGTTAGTTAATTTTTTTTAATTAATAAAAAAACAGTAAAAAAAATAAATAAATAAAAGCCATAAAAAATGATGAAAAATATTAAAAGGTTGTCCAAAAATGAGGAAAATACAGTTTTACTTTAATTCCTTATCAAATAAGTTCATTTGAAATAATTCTGCCTTCAATTAATATGGAAATTTATAAAATCAAAATAGTAGTCTCTTTTTAATGTCAAGTCCAGGAAAACGTCCCTTCAAAAACTGATGCTTTCCTGAGATACAAATAATATTTTGTTTTTGCTATGAATAGCTAAAGAGTGAGAAGACTCTTGCACACCCTGCTATTCACACTGATCCTTTACCAAAGGGCTGATAAGAGTGTGATTGCAGGGAAGTGAATAGCCCCACCTGAAGTAAATTCTTCATCACTTGGTACATCCTTGCAGTGACATTAACTGAAAGCAAAATGTGTTCAAATCAGCACAGCCCATTTTGTGTAATACCCAGAACACTAATTAAGTATATTTTTCTGTCTTGTTTACAATAAAATGTAAGATATTATTTCTTTTATTTTCGTGAAGATGTATATCTTCCATATTATTTTACATCATTTAAATATTTATTTTATTTAACAGCTTTATGTTAAAAGAACATTAAATTATCTGCTTTTAAAACAGTAACAAATTATAAAATTATACACAATGTGGAAAAGCACAGAATATTTATATTAAATATGATCTCTCTCAGAAATGATAATGCTAAAGCCTTTAATATCTGACATATTTTTGTACCTATAAAACAAATATTTTTACAGAATTGATATCATATTAAATAGAGTATTTATACTTTTTTGGGCACTCTTTTCTTCTTTTAACGCACTTCTTCTTTTAGCATTATAGTTTATGTTGTTTCCAAGAGATCACTCTAATTGTATACTTTGTCTCCTTTGACCTATAAGGTAATAAAAATATCAACAAACATTACATTTCTGAATGTTAAACTCTTCTTACATTCCTGGACTAGAACAAATTTTGACATTTTTTCATAAAAGATCAATGGAAAAATCCTCTTTTACAGGACTTAGGTCTGCTCGCACTGATTCTACTTCACAAGGGCAATGTTTGCTTGTCACCAAATTGTATGCTAAACAATGGAAAAGCTTTAGGCCTCAGCTGATAAGATGGTTTATGAAACTGAGACTAAAAACAACTCGAAGTCTGGCACCAAAGAAATGTCGACAGTGGAAGCCTGCAGTCGGCTTGTGGAGATTTTCACCTGAGGACTCCCAGCACCTGCTGTTGGTCGGCTGAGTCCATCTCACAGAGCCACTTTGATTAAGAGTAAGAACCCCAGCCAGCTGCTTCAGGGGCCATCATTCTTCAGTAGCCAAAGGCAATAGGCCAAACACCTGTGCATGTTACAGCTCTTGAACCCACGGAGACCCGCTCATAGACGAAGCGTATCTCCCCTGACCACACAAGAAAAGATTCAGCTTTCTTGAGAATTTGTAATGAGGACAGATACATGCTTATCCTTCTACAACATTCCCCCATACTATAACCCCTTTTTGGATCCACATGAAACCCCATCCCTTAAGTTCCTCCTTGACTAGAGTTTCTGTATAAAAATCTATATGTATCTAGAAGAAAATGAATCTGCTTTACCTCTGAACTTAAAAGAATAGCTTTTTTTTTCAGACTTATGCAATTATGGCCTTATTTCCTAAACAGTAATGAGCAGCTTTCTTTGATTTGTCTGTATTTTATTTAGGATTTTTTGTTGTCTAACTAATGTAAGACTTTTTTTTTCTAGAGTTTTACACTTTAATTCCTTTCTCAGGTTTTAGTTTGATATGATAATCATATTATATTTAAATTATTGAGAAGATAAACTCCTGATCTTTCAAAAGAGATCAAATATCACATTTAAAAAAATTCTATGAAATATTCATAAATGGGTTGCATTTCTTCAATAGATATACATGTCACAGAAACTTGCCCATATTGATGTGTATGGCTCTGGTTCATTCATTTTCACTCTTGTATAATATCCAATGACCTGACTGTATTTAAAACGTATGCAATGACCAAGCAGAGTCCAGAGATCAGGGGTAGGCTACACTGGGGCAAAGTTATGAAGGCTGGATCAAGAACAACTGTGCAAGTTCCCCTGTGCCTATTCATTCCAGGGCAATTCATAAAGATCTAACAGGACCAGTTGTCAGACTCCAAAAGTGGACTCTTGACTTTTTGTCTGGGACTCTTTATGTTGCACAATTAGAGAAGTACTGGCTCTTCTCCTCATGTGATCATAGTCTAGGAAACAGTGACAATGTAACATGACGGAAACTTGCCTCCATCTCTATCTTTCTAGATAATGTTTACACATGGGGTAACAACCCAATGTGATTAAGAGACTGAGGTCCAAGTCCTGAAATCATAGCTTTATGGTACTGAAATCTATAAGCAAGATTTGTCAGATTAGTGTTTATGTTTTGGAAACTATCAGGCCGTAAGGTCTTGATCCAAAGTTTACAGTTAATAAGGATCAGTTACCTAATGCTGTGAAGAGCTGGCTTTCATGTGGCATTGCAGGAAATCAACAGAATTTCTGGAAGAAAGTTAACTCTTACATTTTATCCCGACCCTACACGCTTATGAACCAAAAGTGTCCTATATTCTGTGAGCGCCTACATCATTTCAATCCATAGAGCTATGAGATTGTCACTGGCATTCTGTAGGAGGCACTGGGACTTGTCTGGGGATTGCTGAATGGTCACCTGGGTTACAGATCATTTTTCTCTGAAACAAATCAGGAAAAGGCCACTCTTAAGATTACCTCAGGAGGGCCCCAGTGTCCAAATCCCAAAAGAATAAAGAGGCTGACTACACAAATAGATAGAGAGTAATCTAATAAGGACTCACAGTATGGTCTCAATGTACTTCAAGTACTGCCATCCCACAGGAAGGAAGAGGAAGCTTACATGACTTGCTTAGCTGCAGGTCCTAGAATCTATTGCTGACCTTCAGCTGCACTGAGAAATACTAGTTGGTATAACTTAATAGTGTTCTCCAGTAGACACCAGAAGGAAAATTGGCTGGGGTAAGATGATAGGTGTGTAAAGGTTACTGAAAACTTCTACATTTCCCACAACAGCTTTGAATACCAACTGCAAATATTGCAGTAACTCAGTATAAGTTTGACTCTAACTCTGGAGTTTGGCCACATTCCCTGGGCTAAGAGCAACCTTCTACAAGGTTCTCTTTCAGGCACCATTCACAAGTTTGGGGACCCAGGCCACCCACCCTTCTGGCCAAATGGCTACAAATTTGGGGATTTCTGCCAATCCCTCAGGTTTCATAATTCACTAGACTGACTCAGAACTCACAGAAAGTGCTATTTTACAATTACGTTATTATTATTGTAAAAGGACACAGAGTGGGGGCCAATAGAAGAGACCCATAGAGCAAGGGCTATGAGGATCTCAAGTCAACCTTTCATATCGTCTCCATATGGAATCAGAATGCACCAAGCTCTCAGCACAGAGATGAGTTTTCTTAATTATGGAAGCTCTCTGGAACTTTATGTGTCCTGAGTTTATGGGGGTTCTTATTATATAGGCCTGATTCATAGAATCAATGGTAACATGGTTGAATTCAGTCATCAGTCTCGCTATCCTCTAGGAGATCTGGGAGGTGGACTGATGTGTGCAACGTAGCTGACATGAGCTAATGTGACATGGCTCAAAGCTCCAGCCCCCAGTCACATTTCATTTCATTGCTCGAACTCACTGCAGTCACATGACTGGTCTTTCTGGTGTGGCCAGCCTCCCACCCTAAGACTGCAGGTATGTCTGGCACCACCTTGAAACTAACTGTGGTCCACCATGAAAGACAAAAGATACTCTTATCACAGGATATTCCAAAGATTCAGAGTTTGCTTCTCCAGGAACTGGGGACAAAGACCAGCCAAGTTTTTCATTATATTATACTGTGCAGTCTCACTTGGATAGGCGATCCAGGAAGTCAGCCAAGGAATCAGAGATAGCAGTGCCCCCAGTGTGGTATCTGCCAGCCTTTGACACAGATACAGTCTGATCTTCTCATCTACTTCAGAAGGGAAAGAGGTACTGAGGTTCAGACTCTTTCTTTGCATTTGATTTCATTCTAGACACCTTGTACAGGCCAACTCCTTAATAATGATCAAAGAACAGAGAGCAGATAGGTTCCTATAAAATACAGCTATGATTAGGACATAGTTAGCATTAGGCACTTGGTCTGGAAAGTTTGCTAAGGACTGGCAATCAGTGCATCAGTGCAATTTGTCTTTGGTTTGGTTGTTTCAGACTTCTATTTTCCCTCTTAGCTTTAACGATGGTAAGTAGCATGGAAGATCCGATCTCATATACTAAGTCCCAATGCTGTTGTGTTTACTGGATTATAGACATCATACAATGAAACAATGGGATAATCTTCATAGTCCATGCAATAAAACACTAAGCCACGCCTGATGAGACCAGATGACTCTTCTTTCATAATTTTATAGATAAGGGGAAATTTTGAATCCAGGGACAGTCAAATCAAAACAAAATTGCACTAGCCAGTTGATTGTCAGTCCATTGTTTTGATTGAATCATGTCTAGAAATAATAATAATAGCAAGTCATCATCTGTCAAATGCTTGAATTGTGTGGGAAGACATTTGTATGCAGATAGTCTCTATCTTTGAATAATTGTAAAATTCTAGGTTTTCAGAGTAGGAGTATTTGGGTATTAGTCCTTTTAATGGCCACTCTTTAAACAGACAAATTTACTATCTTAATCTTACATGAAATGGGTATAATTTAAGGTTTTTTTCAATGATGTTCTATCAGATCATTTATACCTTTCTCTTAAGCCCCTAAAACACATTCTTTCTTACGTGGATTTTTGTTGTTGGTGCTGCAAAATTGCAATGGGTATTGGATAAGCCTGTTCCTCTTCAGAACCTACTTCATTCTGAGCAAATCCTTAATATATCATTAATTGCAAAAAAATTATCTTCTTAGGGACAGTATTTTGAATTCCCTGTTTCTCAAAACATTACATTTCCAGGAGGAGTTTCCAATAGCAATCAATATTTAACCCATTTCAAAACTTCCCCAATGGTCTTTCCCCACTCGAAGATGTATCTTTGAAAACCTGTCTCATAATTATTTCATTGCTAGAACTCACTGCATGAATTGTCCTGCAAACATGGAGTGGCATGAACAAGACGTAAAGCACTGAACAAAGGGGAAAGACGCACAGGGATTGGCTAGTAGTAGGGATATAAAACTTCAATATCTCCTAGTTCTATGGCAGTATATAGAAATCTAGCTGAATGTATAGGGACAAATTAATCAATAGATGTGCATTCAATAGAATTGTAACAAGAAGGAATGTTAGCTCCGTCTGTAATCTGGTAGCCCTATTATCTTTCCTTGTGGTCAGGGTACTGGGATACAAGCTTTGTAATTGTGCTTGTATTATGAAGAAATTTAGGGGTAGCATTGCCACATCAGCATTTCTGATTGAAGAGGCATCAGCTCATCCTTAGTAAGATGGACGATAGGGTTCAAGCATTGTTCTTGACCAGAATTGGTCATCTAAAGTCCTTGGCTCTTGCTAGTGTTCATAGAACTTGTGCTAGGCCATCTTCTCTCCTGAGAGAATAACTGATAAAAAAATCAATCTTGATAAAAGCAACCATTATTTTTCTATGAAAGGTATTATGATTTTAAAACATCTATTTTTCTTTCAAAGGATATTTATGGTGTTTCTAGTTTTTGCTTTTATAGGAGGCACAATTATTTACATTACTTAGATGCCCCCAGCATTCATGTACTAGAGTTTCAGTAAGGTAGTTACATGGTACTGGAATTGCAAAAGTAAATTTGCTCCCTCTTCAAATGTACTAGATGATGTCACCTTTTTATCAAAAGTGGTTGCACCAATATCTCTTGTGCACCAATATTTTATCAAAGTGGAAGCACATTGTGTAAAGTTCCCATTGTTATGCATTCTTCTCAACAGTTGTTACTACCATACTTTTTAATTTTTATCCAGCAGGTGAGTGAAAAAATATATTTTCCTAATGAGACTGAACATATTTTCATTGCTCTTATTGATCATTCATTTTCCTTCTTCTGGGAAATGCATGCTCATTTCTTTCAGCCATCTTCCCATAGCATCATTTGTCTTTTTGTTCTTGATTCATAAAGTTTTCAGAAAATAGAGAATGATGAAACACTTTCTAACTCATTTTATGAGGCTAGCAAAATCCTGATACCCAAACTTGAAGAATAGGAGACTATAGAAATATCTTTCACTAATATGGATGCAAAAACCCTAACACAGTCTGAGCAAGTAGAATCTATAAATACCTAAAAAAGAATTATATACATCTTAGCAAGTTGCAATTAAGAAAAATAGAAGGACATAACTATCTTTAAAGATAAAGAAAAAGAATTTGACAAAAAAGTTGATGCGATCCTTCATAAACCAGAAATAGACTGAACTGTCCTTAATCAAAGAGAAGACATTTATGAAAATTTTATAGCTCCATCATATTAATAGCTAGGACTGAATGCTTTCCACTTAAGATCAAACATAAGGAAAGAACAAGAAAACGCTTCTTTCACAGCTTCTACATATTACTGGTAATTCGGCAAGAACACTAAGATAAAAATCTAATTTAAAGGAATTAAAATTAGAAAGGAAGAAGAAAAATCACTATTATTCTCAATGTAGTTGTACATGCACAAAATTATGGAATCTATAAAAAAATACTAGAACTAACAAGTGAATTCGGCAAGTTAGCAAAATGCAAGGTTAAAATACAAATTTCAGTGTCATGTCTATGTGGCGTGAATGAACAGTACAAAAAATAAACATCTGATTTCAAAACACCATCAAAAATGGCATATGAAGACTACACCTAATAAAATAAAATGAGCTCTATACTGGCAACTACAAAAGTTGCAGAGAACAATTGAAGAAGACATAAATAAATGGAGGGAATACCATATTTACGAACTGGAGTAGGAGTTTTCAGAGTAGGAGTATTTGACTAGGTGTCCCTTTAATTTCCCTTCTCTTCGAATTGCCTTTTAGATTTAATGCTCCCCCAAACAATATTCTACATACTTCCTTAAAGAAACAAAATATTTTCTAAAATATACAAAAATATAAAATATATACAACAGACAAACAAATTCAAAATAGAAAAACAAAATTGGGAAACTTGAGTACCTACTATGATAAAAACAGTATGGCTATGGTATAAGAATGGATAATAGATTTTGAAAAAAAATAGGGTATCAAAAATAGTCTGATATATATATATATATATATATATATATATATACATACAGTAAATTAGTTTAAGACTAAATTGCCAGGTCCAGTCCATGAAAAACAGAAATTTGTTTTTACAAGTGGTGCTGGGACATCTGAATATCAATATAAGAAAAAATGAATCTTAACCCCTATTTCACTCCATGTCCAAAAACTAGTAGATGAATCATAAACGTAAATATAAAAGCTAGAACCAAATCTATTAATAAATTTTTATTAGGTTAAGATTTCTTAACTAGGATTCAGAAAGCACTAACCATAAATAAAATAAATAGAAAATTGTATTTAATTGAACTTAATACATTGCTGCATTTAAAATATACCATTATTGTCAATCTTTTATCATTTCTTTAATGTAATAAAGAGGACAAAACAAAAAAATGTGCAAAAGGTTCAAATAGGCATAGGAAGACAAAAGAAAATAGAACAAAAAACTTGAAAAAGTTTCAGTACCATCTGTCATTTAGGAAATGAAAAGAAAGCCCCACTGAGAAATTTCACACTTAAAGTGATTCGATAATATATAATGTTGGCGGCTGGAACTCTCCTACATTGTGGTTGCAAGTTTTAAAGGCAATATGTACTTCGGACATTTGTAGAAGAATGTTCCTAGCAATGTTATGTATTGTAACTATAAGCAAGAAAAAACCCAGATGTCTATCAAAGGAGAATGGATAAAACAAAAAATTGTGGTACATTCATTCAATGACATACTTCTTAGCAGTAGAAGGAACACATTTTGATAAATACAACAGTATGCATGAAATGTAAAGTCATTTTGAGGAAAATAATCTAAACACAAAGCAGGATATTACACATAATCCCATTGAATTGACTTTCGAATAAAGGTAAAACTAATACATGCTTTAAATAGTTAGGAAATTATTGCCTCCTGGGAATGTGGGAATTAGAATTTGCTTGGAAAGGAATATAAGGACAATTTCTGGCATAAAGGAAAAGTTCTATGTCTCATTTGGGGTGGTGGTTAAAATTCATTCAATTTAATACTTAATTTGTAAGCATTTTACTGAGTTTAAAGTTGTGTATAAACCTTCAAAAAAAGAATTCCATGTGTACGTATATACTAGAGGATCGCTTACATGTTTGCAAGAAGTGACACTCAAATATTGTCTTGCCCAATTTTATGTCATTTTTATTGACATAAAACAATAATATTATTGTGAATAATTGGAATCAGTCTTGTTCTTTAAAATTTTCATACTTACATATAATATACATTATATTATACATATATAGGCTTTTCTCCAAATGAGATGAGAAGCCAGAGGAGGGTTTATTTTAATTCAAAGTTATTGAAATACATTTATACTGCATAGCAACCATCTGAAGTATACAATCACTGGTTTACAGTATCATCACATAGTTGTATATACAGCCACATGATCAAATTTAGACCATTCTTATTACTCCAGAAAAGAAATAAAAAGATCAGAGGATACCCTAATTGTCTCATACTCCATATCCCCCATATTAAGGCACTCTGTTCTATAAATACAAAGAAAACAGATATAAATATATCAAATAATCTTCGTGGTAATTTTATTATCTTCTATTTAAAACTTGGAAGACTTATCGTCTTTGATTTAAGGATTGAGGATGTGATCTGCTATTAATCTGTGTCATTGGGTCATAAATTACAAAAATACAATAAATGTGTTTGTTTTTTTTTTCTTAATTCCCACCACTTGCAAACATCCATGTTATTATTTTGGTGCTCAATAAATATTTCTGGATGACTTGGTCAGCGGACTCTGTGAATTGAATGTATTATTTTATAGTTACTGACTTTCAAAAGTCTTCTGTGATACCCTAATACTCTTCAATTATCTTCATGCTTCAGTTTTTCAATTTGTAACCGCCTATCTGTACAATTTCTAGGGAACGGAACACGTATTTTGAGAAAAGGAAGATTTATTGGGCACATACCACGTGGTGAGCATCAAATTAATCATGAAGAACACAGCTTTAATATTTCAAATCATTAGTTCTCAAATTACTGGCATTTTCCGATTTTCTATGCAAAGATGACCTTTTTCCTCTTTTTTCTGCATGAATCTTATAAGTTCAAATGACAGTTCCCATAAATATACCTGTGTGTATTGGGAAAAGCAAGCATAATACATATAGTTGTAGTTTGGCACATGTATGTGGGGGTATTTTTCCTAATTCAATCTTGATACGTGAACTATGTTAGACTGATGGACTGACAGACTAAAAGCTGCTGTCACAGCTCTGGAAAGGAACGGCCTTCATATCTCAACGTTCTCTCATATCTAATATGCAGCATGAGATCATCACACAGACTCCATCTCTGATTAAAAATTATAATTCATCAATTGGTTTCAAGTCTCTTTAATTGAGATTCAGTGTGTTTGTAGGAACAAAATTATTTTTTAAGCATTATGTGAAAAGCTAACCTTTTATAATCCCCTGAAATTATTTTTAAATGATTATGAAAGTTTAGAAATTCAGTCAAGGCAGCTCATTGGCTAGAAGTTTTCTATTTGTTTTGGATAATTGCAACTTCACTCCTGGGGATATGAGCCTCCAGCTGTCATATGCATGTGATTAATTGGATCCCTTTCCAGTCGTTAAGGAAGCCCCACCATGTTTCTATGTTTTCTGGCGAAAACAGAAGTTTGCTTAACACAACATCTTGGCAAAAGAGTTGTTGGCAGAGAAAGGTAAAACACATGCAAATTGGCAACAAAAATACCTTGTGTATGAAACTACTTCCAAAATGAGCAGATGCAAAGCCAAATTCACCTTACCAGGGTCTGTAATAGGCACAGACTTATGTACAAAATATGTAAATACTCATCTAACTCAATATTACTCTGGGTCCTGGTTTGGATTCTCTTGTTTTCTTTTTCTTTGAAAATAAATGTTTATTTCTTAGTATGTGGAATAAAACATCTTGTCTTTAACCACAACAACTCTCTCTCTCTCTCTCTCTCTCTCTCTCTCTCTCTCTCTATATATATATATATATATATATATATGTGTATATATATATATTCTTTCAGTCTTTTTCACCATATTCCTTATGGATTTGAGATTAAGTTGCTGACCTAGTATTTACTGATACAAGAAGAATTACTGAGTTTGCATTCTGGAGAATGGAACATGGTTTGCAAGTAACGTGATGTGTATATGTATGTTTATGGGCATGCATGTGCTTTCTTTAACAAATCAATTGTATGTTTCTATAGATTCATCAATATTTCCTTTAAACTAAATTTTTACATGTACATTTATTTGTTTGTTTATTTGTTCATTTTTATCTTTACAAAGGATCTGTTAGGGCATGAAAACTAATGCTGTGGTTAAACTTCTCTTATATATTCTCAATCTAATGCAATTACCAGTTATCTAGACATCAACCTCAGACTCAGAGAGGAAAACTCACTTTCACTCACCATCATTCCATTGTTAAACAGACATAGTTGATCCGCCCTCTCTAACTGTCTTCAGAGGTTTTGCCCCAACTGATATCTTAATAATCTCACCTTCTCATCTAAGAGATTGCATTTGTCTCTCAGCTTTTCTCTTTGACTCTCTTTTCACATACCTTCAATTCATTTACCGCAGCTCTTAAACTTACTTTTTCCAAAACAAAATCATATCTCTACCTCATTAAAATATCACTCCATAGTCCACAGAATTAAATTAAATCTTCTTATATGGCAGTAAACACCTCTAGGGCCCTACTCTGATTATGTTTGAAAACTTGCCTATTAAGTAAGTGTATGCTTCCATTTGACACTTTTGTTAATCAAAGCAACATTGTAGATGTACAGCTGGGACAATCTGAAAGTTCCTTGTTTAGAAAATAAGACTTCCTAAGACTTCCTTGTTCACATACTAATTTCCAGTGTGTCCTGAAATCTCCATAGCCTCTCTCTACCTTTGTGTAAACATAATTCAGTCATGAAATTGTAGACTTTCAGTATTTCAGATGTATTTTACATGTACCTTTGACATTAGGCCATAAATTCTTTGAAAGTATACATTTCACTTCGAATATCTGGAGAATATTCACAGAATGAATCTTGCCTTTAATTAAATTTTCCAGATCTTTAGACCATTAATCCTGAACAGAGCTCACAACCCCTACCTTAAGAAAAAATAAAAAGTCTCTTATCCAAATTTTTTTGCCAAACACTTACTACGCAGTCTTTCACAGACATCACCTTCAAATAGTCCTGAATTCCTGAACTAGATAATCTGTGAGGTATAATAAAACAGTTATTATTGTTATAGGGCACTAAATTTGGGACTTTTTTGTAGCATTGGATCTCCACTATTTCTGAGTATTCCACTGTCATTTTGGAAAATCATTTAGCACTATCTATTAAAGCTGAATTTACAATTGCCTTATCACCTATCATTTCACTCTGAACTGAACACCCAAGAGAAATGTGTGCATGTTTCTAACAGCATTAAAGGCAATAGGCAAAATCTGGAGACGATTCAAATGTCTAGCAACAGAACAGGAAATGAACAAAGTGTGTTATATGCCTAGAATGGAATAACACAATGGCAATGAAAACAGACAAACTGCAGCCACAGAAATCGACAGGGATGCATCGTGCAAGTTACCGTGGAGGGAAAGGAAACATATAGCTCAGTATATACAGGTGACTTAATTTTTAAAACACTCACAAGCAAACAAAACTAACATACGAATTAGAATTCAAAAAGAGTAGTTGAGTTTGTGGAGGAAGCAGTACATACTTTTTGGGACTCGACACAAAATCAGCTGGCAACACACTATTGTCTGTGTAGTCTTACATAGGTATATTCATTATATATTGAGCATTGATACTTTGAGATGAGGAAACTTGAAAAGCATGGAAAACATGATTCCCAAGCTAAATAAAATGAAATTCAAAATGAAACAAAAAAATGAAGAAGAATAAAAGGAACAAGTAGAATGTCAACAGAAAATTGAAATGGTAAAGTAGAAAAAAGAGCCAAGAAATTCCCCCAGAATCAAAATGTTACAGCCAGAGGCAAATGAAAGGAGAGACATGGAGACAAGGCCATTCACACCTTATAGAAAAGGCTTCCTAGGACAAAATATCACATCAGGTAGAAGGGAAGAATACCTAAAAGAGGGGGAAGGGCCACTTTGATTAAAAGAAGTTACTGATTATGGTATACGTTTAATTTTTTATAACGCAAAGATTTAGAACATAATAAATTAATATACCTTAGGAGGTAATGCTGGTTTCTTCTAAGTTACTCGCTTTGAACTGCTAAATCTCAGAGGGAGAGGGAATTTTGGGGGAGGAGACTGAAATTCAAGAATTTTATGCTCAGTTTGCCATTCCTGTGCAAAATAATCAAAAAGATATTCTCATATATTCTGAGAGTTAAAAGTTTATAGCCATAATAATTTTACTTAAAAAGTAATGTACTCTTAAACATACTTCATCCAAGCAAAACATAAATCAATTTGATGAGGAAATGTGTGAAAACATATTTTAAAATGGATAAATAATGAAAAATTAAATGATTTAAAATACAGTTGTCTAAACAGCAATAATCAGTGTATTTCAGAAATGTCAAATGAAAAAAACAGTAGCAAAAGATCAAATAATAAGTGTGAAAATAGTTTAATAAAGTTGCTCAGTAAGAAAAAAGATATATTATATAAATAAAAACCAGAAATTGAGAGTAATAGGTTAGAAAACTAATGCTAAATTGATCATTTTGTTATATGGGGCTGGGATCCATAAATACTGTTATAACCTTTATTTAATAATTATTATTTCTATCCTCTGGTAGAAAAAATAATCTATATAGTTGTTTGGCCCTGTCCAAGTTTGTATACAGCCTAGGAGGGGGTAGCTGCTAGACTGAAAAACACCAGGCACAGATGTGGACATGAGTTTATTGGGACTTATATGAATAGGAGTTTTCAGGTGATGACCAGCCAGATGTTCACTCTGCAAAGGGAACAGAAATACACAAGGCAATATATGGTTTCAAAACAAAGATATTCTGTGTAGTGTGAGGACATCAGGTCTCTAGAACAAGCTTTAAAGGGGTTTAAGACCTGATGTTTTACTAAGGTTAGTGTTTAAGGCTAAGATACCATCAATGCCATTTTTACTTCTGTAGTTAAATTCTTCCCCCTCTGGGGCTATTTATCTTCTTGACCTTTGTCCTTGGCTAAAGCAGGGCTGGTATGGGCTTTTAGGAGAGGGCCCGGGCACTCGGCTGCCATAATAACTATAAAATTAATGTGTAGAGAAAATTAAATAAGCAGTATAGATAATGCATATATTAAAAGGCAGGTCAATTAAAGAAATAATATGGGAAGTACAAAAAATTCAGTACCAAGTGACATAATTTAAGATCAAATATGAGGGACAATAATAATAACAACTGCCATTTACATTGTGCTTCTTATTTTCCAGTAGCATACTTTTTAAATATTATCCTCAGCCCACTACAATTATGTCTATAAAATTATATCCATTTTGCATGTGAGGAAGTCTAGGTCGAGAGACATTGAGTAACATGAAACCACGTCTTGAAGTGATGAGATAAAATTACAAAGAATCCCAAAGCCTGAACTCCTGGTCACTCTTCACTGGTCTTTTAATCAAATAATTTACAGTTAAAAACCAAAATAGCAGTGAGAGGTAGACAGTACTACATTTTGAAATCCTAATGGGAAAATGCCTACAGCTAACAAATGTAAAATATCGCCAAGGTTAAGCTACTATTATGCAAAATTGGATTAAAATGGAAAATTTATAAAGGTTTCATTTAAAGAAGAAATTAAATTTCTATAGGGAATTCCCCATCGCATTTCTAGTTTGAATCCTGGTATGCCTTCCATTGGTGCCCATATAATCAATATCCCTTTGCAGTTTTATTTTCCCACGGTGGCTACTTTAATTGCTTTCCCAAACTCTGAAATTCTGCTGGCAGTTAAATAGAGTAAACAAAATAATGGGAAAGTTGTCTTTGGGTATATCGTTTTTCCATTACGCTTGAATACTCTCTCCCTTTCAAAGTTAGAACATGAAATGGGGTGAGTACTCAGATCTAATAAATGTGTTTATTTTATATTTTACCTCCCTGTGATGCAATGTGCTTTGAGCTCCTTGAAGGTCAGGTTTGTGACTCATTCCACTTTCCATCCCCAGCACCCAGCCCAATATCTGGGCCGAGTGATACTGGTCTGTGAGTGGATCTGAAGGTGCGTGTATGTACATATTTTCAACTAAATGGATTAAAAGAGAATATAAATTTAGTTGCTCTGTCCTCAATTTAAACTGAAGTGTAAACAGTTTTCTATCAGGATACTGAAAGCATAAATCTTCTTGGTCACCGTGTCAAAAATCAAAGTAAATTGAATTTAGATACATCTAAACACCCAATCAGTATTATTTTTGTAGAAGAACATTCCTATATTTCATTTTCAGCTGTGAACGGGCATTGGTACAATAAATTATATTTAGAGCTCTTTCTAGCAATAACCTTAAATTGCAGGCTTTAAAAAAGACCGTAAAATTAGCTAACAAAATATCCACATGCTGGTGTTTTGAAGAGGGACTTCATGCCCCAGAGAAGTGACGATAGCATTTGACTGCTCAGATTTCTTCTAACCCTGAGGTTCTGTGATTTTGTGATTCCATTTTGATTTAGAATTTGTCTTTAAGTAATTTCAGGACTCTTCATCTTCGGAAGCTTTGGACTCCTTTTACCGAAACAAATGTTGCTATTGACTCACTCTATTCTACTTATATCGCTGGTTGGTTTGATTTTCTTTGAGTGGAAGAAAAATCTTGTGCTAATCAGGTCACACAATCTCACCCAGCTCAGGTTGCAACCAGCCACATGTGCCCATTTGAGCTGTGCAGCATGGAGCTATGAAACTCAAAGACCCTGAATGCCTTGCACAGAAATAAAACATAAAAACTTGACCCCATCCATATATGTTCTAGTACATTTCAAGTAAATGTCAGGAGTTGCTGTAGATATAGAGACATTTAAGGAGGAAAGGATGACTCTCTTATATAAAAACAACCGGTAGAATATTCAATTTGTTAAATTAAATTAGGTATATCAAACCCTCTCACATCTGAATTTCTTCATCACTGGATGTATTTTAGTAACAACCTGATAAAAGGAAACATTCATCTTTGGCATATGGACAAAAGTAGAAATTAATATCATAGTTTATGGTGACTATAAAATTAATCTGGAGTCTATTCAATCTGAAGAACCCTTCTCTCTCCCTTTTGCAGGGCAGTGTTTAAAAAATAGTCTGAAATATTTACTGTCATCTATAAAACTGATGATCAGAATTTTGGAGACTCCAATTCCATTACTCACTCTGTGCATGATAAGCATTTATGTTTGTTTTGCTTTCCTGCTTCATATAAAATAATAATGGTACCGCTTGTCTTTTATACTTGCATATTGGTTGAGAAAATCAAGTTAGCTAATATGAATAAATGTACTTTCAGTTCCGCTCAACATTTGCAGTGCTCTGTAGAGAACACTTCATATGAATTTTACTATTTAACCTTCACAACCTTCTCTTTCTACTTCAAATATAGGCAACAGGCCCAGATGGGTAAAATGATCCATAAAATGGCAAAGCTGTAATTCAAATGCAGTTCATCTAACTCCTAGCCCACTGTTCTTATCTTTGCATCATTATGTTCGCAATCCATTCCACAGTCTACATTGCTGGGTTCTAACGGCAAGTTGGTAAAATAAGTGAAGCTGGCATTACTTTAACCCTTAACACTTCAGCAAAATCTGGATGAAATGGTAAAATGGTAGAGTTCAGAAATGAACAAAAATCTTCTTATAACAAATCCAGGTTCCCCAACATCTTCCATATAACGAATGAAAACTCTCCATCTCATCCCTCCTTCACTCGTTTTCTTTCTTTCCTTCCCTTTTCTTTTTGTCACTCTTTTTCTTCTTCCCCTATCTACTTTCAATAAGATTCCTAGTATCTAAAATGCCTTCTTTTGCTTTTCTCCCCAATGGGAAAGAAAATGGAAATGAAATGGAAAAAGATGGTGCAAATAACATTGATAATAGAAGTTCAAGAGATGTGAGAAAAAAACAAAAGCTAACTTTACACTTTCAGGAAGCTTAAGTTACTAGTGCAATTGAATTAAATGTTAGAATTCTGAAAGTTGCAGTTGATGTGTAAATGACTGAACTCAACTGGTTGAATTAAACTCAATTAGACTAAAAGTTTATCTTCATTCTGGGAGTGGTGGTGGTGGAAATTGATAGCACTCTTATGACAATGTTTCTGATATGGATACACTTTTTTCATTGCTTAACAAATACATATTTGTATGGCCCAAACTGAAATCAGCATTATGTCTATAGAAGTGTAGATTCACAAATCAAGGATAAAAATATTTTAGAAAATATAAAGCTTTGTACTGAAGAAAACCAAAGTTGGGATATGAATTCAGAGTAAGGGAAGACAGTGGCTGCATTTATGATTTTATTTTGCTCAAAATAGCTAGTGTTCCTGTTTACATAAATTATCAAATATTTCACTCATTCGTCAAATATTTGATGGGATTTTTTGTGTGCCAGATACCATCCCAGATACTGGGGCTAATAGTGAATGAAGAAACAAAATATTAGCAAAGTAAAATTTTAGAACATTTTCAGTTCATGAAATCTTTTTAGACAGAAAACTGTCAATTAAGAATTTTTTTTCCAAAGAAATCAGGCACATTTTCAAGATCAGCATATTATTTAGACATTGTGAACAGTGAATGAATGAATATGAAGGCCTAGGTAAAATGAAGCACTAGCAGTTCCAATACTAACACAATTTTAATCAAAGGCTATTTTAGACTATGTTTTTTGGGGGGAATTCACTTATTCTGTTAATCTCATTCTTTGTTTTCAATGTTGCATTTTATAATGAAAAGTATTATAACTTAATTATAAAGAGGTAACATACCAGAGTCTGCATTTGTTTCAAATTCCAGATGGTGATGTGACCCTCGGTTGATTAGTTAGCTGCTCTAAATCTTAGTGATTTTTTTCATAGGATTATTCTGGTATTTTGTAAGGATTAAAGGAAATACTATATTTAAAATATGGGGACTGTTCTAGTTTGCTAGCTGCCAGAATGCAACACACCAGAGACGGATTGGCTTTTAATAAAAGGGGATTTATTTTGTTGGTTCTTCAGAGGAAAGGCAGCTAACTTTCCACTGAGGTTCTTTCTTACGTGGAAGGCACAAGATGGTCTCTGCCGGTCTTCACTCCAGGCCCCTGGGTTCCAACAACTTTCCCCGGGGTGACTTCTTTCTGTATCTCCAAAGGCCTGGGCTGAGTTACTAATGCTGAGATGAGGAATGCCGAGCTGCGTAGGCTGTGCTATAGTGCGTTCTCTCATTTAAGCACCAGCCAATTAAGTCAAACGTCACTCATTGCAGCAGACACGCCTCCTAGCTGACTGCAGATGTAATTGACAACAGATGAGGTTCACGTACCATTGGCTTATATCCGCAGCAACAAGATTAGGTATGCTCACCTGGCCAAGTTGACAACTGAATCTAACTAACACAGGGACCATGCTGAAATTAAAATGACCACTAGCAAGGCAAACACTGTCAGGCAGAATATTGAGGTGGTTATAGAATCCAAACTATATGCATAGAATAAAGCTTGCTGTGTATACCAGTTAAAAGACAATATATGCTAAGTAGATCACGTGAGAATTTATGAACCTCTTGGGGGAGTGAATTAGTCTAGTTACAAAACAAAACTAAAAGCTGACTGAGTGAAGCATGCAACAGCCATGGATATTCTGTAAGGTGGACAGTTCCTTAATTATATTGACAATTGTAATGTTGTTTGGAATTTTCCGACATCCTGTGTGCTGCCCCAAATGGCGCTATTTTGAATGATGCTGGGAAGTAAAATGACGTAGGACTATGTACAGAGCCTCTCGCCTGGGCTGAGGCTTGTTCCTTGTAGTGGAGGAGCCTACATGGACTATGATGGGGGCCGGGAGACTGTGGGGTGGGTGCAGGGGGAGCCCATGAGGCCTGTGAAGTGGGGGGGGGGGTGGACCATGGGTGGATAGAGGGGGAGCCCATGGACTGTGAAGGGTGGACAGAGGACAGCATTCAAACACAGAGGTTCCTGAAGTAGAAGGAGGAATTCTGGATGCCTTGAAACCTGTCTCGGAAAGTGATTATTTTTCACTTATGGCATCTGGGAGTCCAGAATAAATGAAAAATTAACCAGAAAAAAAGCAAACAGAGGAAAAAGGACAACCAGCCATTTCAAAGAGAACTATAAATCAGAAAATAAAGTTTAATTTCTGGAATTCTACTGGTTAAATCACTTTGTAAAATGTCTATAAATCAGATGTTCTTTTACAATTTTGTTTCCACTAATAAGGAACTTTCAAGCTCACAAATGTCGTATAAATGAAATTGTGATACACGACCTTTTTGCAAGTTGGGACTGCCTACACTCTAGTGAGATTCAACTAGCAATGGGTTCAGCCTGCTCATACAGCAGGAGAAAGCTGTCTTTTATGTTCTTTTAATTAGAGTAGAGGTTTCTCCCTGGATACCGAGCATTAGAGAGAGTACTTGTTCCTGGAAAGCCATAATGAATTTCTGATGATAGTTAAGAGTATGGCACTATGGGAGCAGTTGCCCTCAGCTAAAAAGACAAAATTGTGTGTGTGTGTGTGTGTAAACAGACTAACCTAATGCTATGTGGTCTTCATGGGATTATTACTAACTGGTAATAAAACCTTATTAGAGATTCACAGGGTATGCACATTTTTAAAAAACTTATGATTCTATATGACTCAGCCAATTTTATGGTTTATTTACATTTGTACAAGTATTTGGCCAGTAATCTTCATCTATCCTTTTTAATTGTGAGACAAATGTTATTTTTCCCTCAAAGAGATGACTAAGCAGTGCATTTTTTCTTTTTTAGAAGAGCTGAAGAATGTCTTTTTGATTTGATTATCAACTCCAGAATTCTGGAGTCTAATTTTCTCCAGAATTCGACTCTAAATCATAAATGGAAGGAATTACTTTGGATCTGGCTGAGAAGGTAACAACATGCGAATTATATGTAGAAAATACTCTCATCTCCTCCTCAGGGAAAATAAACACAGGACCCAGTCAGTCATGCTATTTGCCTCAGTGTTCACGTCTTTAAGTAATGAGGGTGATTGCTTTTTCCTTACTCAGCATTTTGTTTTAGATTCCTACACATGTTTACATTTTTAAACTTGGCTATAAAACCTTCATTTCATCTTTCACATTATATTTTTCTATGAATATACAGTAATGTTTATATCAAACTTCCTGTTAGACATTCAGGTTGTTTCCAGTTTTTCCCTATTATAAATACAAATCATATTTCTGTGGTTTTATATATACATATATATTTTATATATACATATATATATTACATGTCCATAACATATATATACACATACACACTGTATTTATGCTATAAATGTATAAAAATTTCTCTAGACAAAGAATATATTTAGAAACATTAGTGCAGGGTCTTAGGAAATATGTTTTTTGAATGCAAAATAATTTACATATTGCATTCTAGAGTAGTTGTGACAACTGCTTTACAGGTGCCCTGTGATTTCCTGTTTTTCCAAATGTTTGCAAAACTTGATACCGTAGAACTTTCTGACTGCCCCCGATTATAATCATGTAATGATATCACACTTTTTGTTTAATTTGAAAATTCTCAATACAAGCAATTTTGTGCTTTCTTTTTTTTTTTTTTTTGATCTTTTCCTTGGCAATTTGCCCTTCTTCTGGAAATTGTTCACTGAAATGCTAACTCAGTGATTACACTATTTGCCATTTTATTTTGATTTGCCTTTTATATACAAATTCTATGCATTGGAAACCCCTTGTTCCCATGCAGCTGATCTTTTAACTTCATTTATACCATTTTGTGGTCTTATAAAGTCACGTAAGTGTAAGAATAAGCATAAAAATCATTTATGTTGACCTCATATGAATATTTAAATATTCTAGCTACAGAAACAGTGGTATCTGAAGGGATGTAATGTGGAAATGTGTGACTCCATTCCGCATAAATCAGAGAGATAATCTGGGAACATGCACATGAAGATTATAAAATGCACATATGCTAAAATGAAAGGAAATGATCTAGGTAGTAAATATATTAAGCTTTTCAAGCCATCTGTGTCTCTGTTGGTGATTCTTCTTTCACCTACTGCTCCTTCTCCTCCTCCTCTTCTCAGTCCTCTCATAATTACCCTCCTCTTTCTCCTCCTCCTCACTCATATTCTTCTTCCAACCATTTAAAAATGTAAAATCAAAACAAAGCAAAACTATACTCTCATCTCAGAAGCCATAAGCTGGATTTAATGACCCTTGCTATGGACCAGGAACACTCACTGCTCTCTGGCCAGAAGTTCCATCTGGTTCTAAGGCTCTCCAGATTATTTCATCTTTCTACAATAGACAACAGGTCTATTGAAATGATTGTGGAATCATTCTAGTTGTAGCATTTATTCACTTGTTCATTCATTTGACAAATTTTATTTTGTGACTATTACCTTATGTATATACTTTGTTAAGTCCTGCCAATATAATACTAAATGATACAAGCAAATCCCCATGCTCATGGAGTTAGCTAACTGAAGTAATGAATATTAAGAAGATAATTCCACAAATAAATAATTGTAAATTCAGATTGAGGGCTACTATGATACCTTGTCTTAATTCTGACTATAACATCTGACATTCAATTATTTCATAATTAAACATAATGCTGGATGTTGGTTTGGGAAATTTAATTGTTATAATATCAATAAAAGTATCTTCTATATCTAATCTGTGAAGAGTTTATACGGGAAATATATAATGGCCAATATAAGGAAGAATGAAATTCATCCTATAAAATAACATTTTATAAAGACAATAATATTTTTAAAAGTACAACTAAATTATACTATTCAGATAAAATCCCAATGATATTAGATGGATGAATAGATGTAAAAATGAGAATAGAGGGGTTTCAAATTAAAATATACATATTAAGAGCACAAAGTTCCATACCATTATAAAAATTATTTTTGATTTCTAGAAGTTACTTTATTCACCTTTAGTGCTATATTGTTTTTCATATGATATTATATGTGCATATCTGTGTGTTTCCTTTTACATCTCCTTGAATATTTATATTCCTATAACTAGAGATCAAAATCTTAGCAGGCTGTAGAGATCATCTAGAAATACCTTCAAAATTCACCTATATTATTTTTTAATCTTCTTGCTGACCTTTAGCTGGAGAGCTGGTTGCTATGTTTACATAATAATTTAGCCTCTCAAACAAAAAGAATGTTCCTGACCAAATAATAAATGTTTATGGACCCTTCTATCTCATTGAATATTTTGTTTGTTTTGCATGTAATTCCAATCTAGAATAGATTAGCAAAAAAAAAAGTAACAATCTTCCTGTTAATTTTACCTGTGTTTTGTAAAACAAAGTAAAAAAAAAATCTGATATATTTTGTTAGCTGGGATGTTTTAAAATTTCAGGAATCTTAGTCAACTACACCTTAGCCCCAGGAATCTTAGTCAACTATACCTAAATCCCAACATATAAACTTCAATATGAAAGAACATTATAAATTGTCCATAGAGGGAAAAAATGAACTGCAATATCATTTTGAGTTACACACTGGGAATCACTCAATTTGCATTCTGGAGTAGTATCACATCATGGTTAATTGTTAGAATTGTAACACTCTATATTAGCCAAGAAAAACGACACAAATTTCTCCTAAATTTCTCTTGCATTCACACAGTACCACTTCACCTGAAGCAAGTTTCCACTCCCATTTTTACATTTAACCCCATAAATAATAAATTTCCATATTTAGTTCTAAATGGAACTCCTCTGACTTGCTATAATCTATCATTGTATAAAGTGAATCCAGTAGTGTCTAAATGGTAAGAAAGTAGACTCTTGCCAAAAAAAAAGAGCTAACTTTCTTAGAATAGTTCCCTTTGTTACTCTATTTGCTGTAAAGTCTTTATCAAGAGAGTTTTCCATTATACGTATGTTACTAAGCAAGATGGCCACGGAAGTCCTGACACTATTACAGTTTTACTTGGGTACTATGTTCAAATGGAGAGAAGATTATCTAAATAAAATGGCACAGATGAGTAAAAGCCTTTAACTTACTCTTACTGGTCTTATTTCAGTTTAATGCCTTTTGGTGACTTAAGTCTTTAAAATAAACAGTTGTTTAGTGATAGATTTCTCAGATAATTTGCTAATGGGCTTATTTCAAAATATATAAGATAATCCAATTTTCACTCAAATTAAGGGACACATCTGAAGACCAATGAAAGGAAAGAAGGCATTTAAAAATATTTATTTATGATTTTATGGCTCATAAATTTAAATAATTTAAATAAGGTTTTGATTTGTAATTTATTAGGACCTCATTTAAGGTAATAAAAGTTTAAAAATATAACTTTTTTCCCCATTGGCTATAAAGGACTTAATTTCTTAAAAATATTAATAAAAAAATAAGCAGGAAAAGGAAGGCACATTTGATGCCAATTAAAAACGATTGAATAAACAAATGAATGTCTGACTGAATGACCTTTTTTTCTCAGGTGGATTGAATTATGTGCCACTGTTGTAAATCCATTGTAAATAGGATTTCTTGAAAGTGTGACCTTACTGAACCAGACTAGGCTTCAATCCCAATGGAGTCTTTTATAAACAGAATGAGATTTGACGGAGAGAAAGCCATGGGAAGGGGCCAGAAGCTGGAAGCCAGCAGAACCAGAAGAGAAAAAAAGGGCATGCCCCTAAACCCAAGGACCACCAGCACCCCACGTCACAGACTTTGGGAAAACTTTGTTGACACCTTGATTTTGAACTTCTCCCAGCCTGAAACCTGAAGAAAATAGATGTCTGCTGTTTAACTATCTCATTGAATGATATTTGTTTTAGCAGCTGGGAACCTAAGACAGCAGTTTTCTAGTTAGAAGATAATTAGCTCACATGGATACCAATTGTCCGGAGAAGCAAGTGCCCAGAGACAAACTAATTTGAATCATCAGCTGTTCTATACCTAGATTATGATATTCAATTCTCATTTGTAAAGTTGTGATGCTCTTTGTTGTTTTTGTAGTTATTCTTATTGGTCTAACATACTTCATAGACACAGTCACAGCACAAATGGAAGATATTTAAATAACATGTTGAAATATTGCAGGATTAATTTTTTCTTAATCCTCTTAATTGAATTTATCCAAAGATCACCAGGCTCTAGCTTGGCTTTTTTTTTTTTTTTTTTTTTAACATGGGCAGGCAGCAGGAATCGAACCTGGGTCTTCGGCCTGGCAGGGAGAACTTTGCCACAGAGCCACATTTCTTGTTGTTAATCTTCATGAGCTACCTTTAAGGTGACCATTGATGGTGAAGATGAGACCCTTGAAATAGCCAGATATTGCACCAATTACATCATTGCATCATCTTTTACAAACAATAGGGCAGAATCCTCAAACTAAAATCAAGACCCATGGAATTGAGAAATCCCATTTGTTTCACATAGATTAAAATCTAAAATAGCTTTATTCATTAAAACCACCACTAACATATAGGTTACTTCATGCCGTTGTTTTAACTGAAGAAAACAATAACAACAAAAAAACAATGAAGCAAATGCTGCTCACTAGAGGTAATCTATTCAGGGAAAGCAAGATCAGCCCCATAAATATTAACTATGTAAATTCAGACTTTTTTCCCTAAAAGGTTTAATTATGGTACTGCAGATCAAGCCAAGCATAGACAGCTAAATACATAAAATTGCAGTGCAAGTGCTTTGAGATTCTGTTCAGACACACTTTTTTTTGTTGGAATGTGTTATTTTTGTTTTATTTTTTTAAATGGGCAGGCACCGCGAATCGAACCCGGGTCCTCGGGTTTGGCAGGCAAGTATTCTTACCTGTTGAGCCACCGTGGCCCACCCGGAATGTGTTATTTTTTCACTAGTAATTTAACCAATGAACAATGAGTGATTTGGATACTGAACGTTTGAAGTCCCAAAGTCCATGAACCCCCCCAAAAAAATTCCTTTAGAAATATTCACAAAATTAGCCTATCTTCATCTTTCTTAACTGCATAGTTTGAAAACAGTGTACTATTCTTTTCCTTTATTCTAATATGACAAATACAATTATCATAAGACTGATGTCACACATGAGAAATCTCAGACTAGAGTGGAGAAAGTGTAATGAAAATAGGTTTTTGGAAGAGAATGTGGTTTGCATCAGTCATATGCAATTTAACAATCCCATAATCAAAGTAAAATAAACCCCAGGATTCCAGCCTTAATTCCCTGTGAGTTAGTGATGCATGAAATGGGATATTCAAGGTGTAAGGTAAAGTGAATCTTTTAATAAAAGCCTGTATTTCACTCATAAGGAGCTTCAACTAGTTTAACAGATAGTGAAATCTCACCATGAAATTCTAAGAGGAGCGAGACACATCATATAGTGATTTTACTATATTTTGTCAATGATATTTATAGTGAATTCATACCTTGGGTCAAATAACATTTCCTGTGTATATACTGCTTTTATTCTACTTTAAAGTTATAATTTGGAAATGCCATATTGAAGTCTGAACTGAACTGCCCAATTGAGAAAGGCAGAGAGCACTAAAATCCAGCACAACTCTGTTTGCCAAATCATTTACCCTGGCATAGGGCTGCGTTCAGAAGTGAGATGTGCCTTTTCCTAATTTTTACAGAAACATCATCTGGGTTAAGACTGGCTTCATTTAGCTTTTTCCATTATCAACATGATATCAGGGTCTCCTATTGCTGCTAATCAAGTGCTAAAAATCAGTAGTTAGAGAAAAGATGCCTGTGACAAGTCTAGGGCACCAAAACTGCGTCAATTACAAGTGTTAATTAACATCCCCAGGAACATTTGAAAAATGTCAGTCTCACAACCACATTTCTGATTGTTTTATAGGTTCATCTTGATACTCCATCAACACCTCAATTCCTGTAATCAAAACAGAATTGATTATCTATCCACTCATAGCAGTTCCTTCTTTTATTTTATTGCAATGAAAATGTTTCATATTGACTAGTTGAAAAATCCATCAGCATCGCTTACTTTATTCTCTCACATCAATTTGACAATTTACGAGAATACAATCTTCTCCTACTGCCTCCATCCTCAGGTTCATCAAACTTGTTACTGCCACTTATGTATTTCAGAAATGCAGCTCTGGGGGGGTGGAAGCATAGTTCAGTGGTAGAATTCTCACTCGCTGTGTGGGAGACCAGGTTTGAGTCCTTGCCCATGGGCTTCCTCAAAAAACAAACAAAAAGAAAACAACCAAACAAAAATTCAACAAATGGTGCTGTAATAACGGGATACTCACATGGGAAAGGAATGAAATGTGACCCCGCCATACAGCATACAAAAGAAAAAAGAAATGAAGAAATATAGCTGTGTTTTTCTTATTCGCCAGCTCAAAAGCCTTTATTAGCTCTCCATTCTCTACACAATTATTTTTAAACTTCTCATCCTCATATTCAAAATCATTCATAAAACCCTCATCCAGCCATTTAAAATTTTACTTTCAATGATTTAACCTAGCCAAGCTGTTTTCCAACAACGAGTCATGTGGAAAATGCCTTACACAAAACTTGTACTGTTAATAATTCCCAGCATCACCCCTGCACTTGTTTTTTTTTTTTTTTTTTTTTAGACAGAGAGAAGGAAGGAAGGAAGGAAGGAAGAAAGGGAAACATTTTTAAACATTTTCTTGTTTTATTGTATTCTGTTTCTCCGTTTTTGTTACATGGGCTGGGGCCGGGAATCGAACCGAGGTCCTCCGGCATAGCAGGCAAGCACTTTGCCCGCTGAGCCACCGCGGCCCGCCCCCTGCACTTGTTTTTAATAATAGCTTCCTGAGAGAGAATTTATGTACCATATAATAAACCTACTCAAATTTTACAATTTATTGTTATTTAATATATCCAGAGTTCTGCAACCATCATCATGATTTGAGAACATTTCATCATACAATAAAGAAACCCTATGTCCATTAGCAGTCGCTCCCAATTTTCCCCAAACTTCTTACCGTAGGCAACTATTAATCTACTTTCTCAATCTATAGAGTTGCCTATGCTGGACACTTCAGATAAACAGATTTAAACAACATGGTCTTTTGTGACTGTCTTTTTTTTCACATAGCATGATGTTTCCAAGATTTACTGTTGTAGTGGTATTTATCAGCATTTTCTCTTTTTTATTGTCAAATAATTGTCCATTATATGGATATTGCATTTTACTTATGCTTTCATCAGTTGATGGACTTTTGGCTGTTTCCACGTTTGGGATATTATGAATAATGCTGCTAGGATTATTTGCATACAATTTGTGTGTTTGGACATATCTTTTCATTTCTCATGGATATAAAACAGAGTAGAATTTTGGGGTCATGTGATAATTGTTGGTTGAACATTATAAGGAACTGCCAGACTGTTTCCCAAAGTGCTTTCACAATTTTATATTCACACCAGCCACCACTGTGTGTATTTCATTTTGCCTCATCCTTGCAAACACGTGTTGTCTGACTTTTGGATTCTAGCCATCCTATTGGATGTGAAGTAGTATTTCACTGTGGTTTTGGTTTTCATTTCCCTGATGACTAATGCTATTTAGAATTTTTTATTTGCTTATAACCATTTGTATTTTTTTCTCAGAGAAATTTCTATTCACATACTATGCCCATTTTGGGGGTTATTTTCTCTTTTTATTGTTGATATGTAAGAACTTTTTATATTCTGGAACAGATCTCTTCTCAGGTATATGATTTGCAAATATTTTTCCTATTTTTATGGGTTGCATTTCCACTTTATTGATGGTGTCCAATTTATTTTTTCTTTGGTCTCTTGGACTTTTGTTGTTATATCTAAAATATTCTTGCCTTAGCCTAAGTCATGAAGATTTAGCCCTATATTTTCTTCTAAGAGCTTTGTAGTTCAGCTCTTTATATTTAGGCCCACAATGTATTTTGAGTTAATATTGCATATGATGTGAAGAAGGGGTCCAAATTAATTCATTTGCATGTGGATATTCATTTGTCGCAGATCACGTGTTGAAAAATCCTAATATTTCCCCAATAAATTGTTTTCCTTAATGATCATTGCTTTATTTCTTTTCAATCAATAGTAACATTCTTTCATTTCTGATTTTGCCTTCTTTCTTTCATTCTTGGTCAATCTAGATACAGGTCAGGCAAATTTATTGATCTTTTCAAAGAACAAACTTTCAGTTTCTTTTATTTTCTCTATTGATTGTCTACTGTCTTGTTCATTAATTTTCACTCTATCATTTATTCTTTCCTTTATTTGTTTGCCATAGGTTTAGCTTGCCCCTCTCTTTCTAGATTCATAAGGTAGGTCAGGTTATTGATTTGATATCTTTCTTCTGTTTTCCTATAGGTTTTTATAGGTATTAATTCCCCTATAGCTACTGTCGTAGCTGCATCCCATACGTTTTGGTATGTTGTACTTTGATTTTCATTCATCTCAAAGTATTTTCTCTCTTTCCATATGATTTCTTCTTTCACCCACTGTCTTTTAAAAGAGCATTTAATTTCTGCATATTTGTGAATTTCCCAAATGTCTTTCTGTTATCAATTTCTAATTTCATTGCATTCTTATTGTAGAATATGCTTAGTATGATTACAATTCATTTAAATGTATGGAGGCTTGTGCTATCCCATAGATTATAATCTATTGAGGAAAGTGTTCCTTGTGCCCTTGAGAAGATTTTGTATTATGATCTTGTTGGGTAGAATATTCTATAAATGACAGTCAGGTCTAGATGGTTTCTATTGTTGTTCAAGTCTTCTATTTCCCGTTCATTTTTTTTCTTATTTGCTATATCTGTTACTGAAATGCAGTATTGAAGTTTACAATTATTGTGTTGAATTTTCTGCTGCCCCTTCAATTCTGTCAGTTTTTTGCTTTATGTAATTTGATATTTTGTTGTTAAGTTCATACATGTTCTTAATTGTTTTCCTTACTGGTTGGCCCTTTATGCCTATAAAATGTCCCTCTTTATAATATAATTTTATATATATATATATATATATATATATATATATATACATATACATATATATATAATTTTCATGGCTTTTTTGTTTGATTTAGTGTAAGTACTCCTGTATTATTATTAGTGTTGTTTGTATGGTATATCCCTTTCAATCCTTTTACTCTCAACCTGTTTTACTCTTTGAACCAAAAGTGTTTTTCCTGGAGACAGCATATAGTTGAAGTTTTTAATCAAGTCGAACAAACCTGCCTTTTAATTAGATTGTTTGATCCATGCACATTTAATGTTATGTTGAACAGACTTGGAGTTTCATATGCCATTTTACTTTTTGCTTTCTATAGGAAGGCTGGCTTTAGTTGTTGTTCCTCCATGTCTCCTACCGGGCTTGCTTCATTAAGGGAATGCTTTCTAGTGTAAAACTTTTCCTTAACTATATTTTCACTATACTTTTGAATTATATTGTTAGTGGTTGCTCTGACTTAACATATACAACTTAATTTATCATAATCTATTTGTATTTATGTTAACTTCATTCTAATATGCTATAGAAATATAAATGTTCCTCTTAAAAAGCTATAATTCCTCTTTCTGCCTTTTTGTGTTATCATTGCTAGTCACATTACATCTAAATATGTTATTAATCCAACAATACCTTATTAATATCATCACTTTATATAATTCTATATGTTTCAGAAAAAAGTGAAAAAAGAAAAGGGTGTGTTTTGGTTTGCTAAAGTTGCCAAAATGCAGTATAGCAGAAAAGGACAGGCTTTTAAAAATGGGGATTTATTGGCTTATAGCATATGAGGCTAAGGCATCAACAGGATTCCTTCTCTGAAGGAAGACCACTGGTATCTGGGGTTGCTCTGTCACAAGGGAAGGCACATGGCCAGTCTGCTGGTCCTTCTTTCCCAGGTTTTGTTGCTTTCAGCTACTGATTTCAGTGGTTTCCTCTCTGAGCTCATGTGGGACCTCTCTTACTTCTTCAGGGCTTTTTCTCTCTGAGTTCTGGGCTTTTTCTGTCTTTTCTCCTGACTTCAGTAAATGAATTAAGACCCATCTTGAATGGACTGGGTCAGATCTCAAGTAAAATAACCTGACCAAAAGATCCCAAGCACAATAGGTTTGCATCAATAGGAATGGGATAAAAGAACATGACCTTTCCTGGGATACATACTCCCACCTACCACAGGGAACATGTACATATTTATAGCCCTTGTTATGGTAACTCTATAATTTTTTCATTACTTATTCTATTCATTTTTTTCCCAATGGATTTGAGTTACCATGTAGTTAATATCCTTAGTGCAATTCAGCTTTGCTCCTAACCACCTCCTTTATGTTCTTATTGCCAAATATATTACATTTATATGTTACTGGGACAACCACAATTGTATAGATATAGTTTTTATATAATTGCTTTTAAAATTGGCCCATGCTTGTTGGTTGGTGTGATTAATGATGTCCTTTATCTCTCTGAGACTGTTCATTCTCCTCATTCCCTTTTCACTCTTGATAGTAAAATCTGTTCTGATCTATCTTCAAGTTCACTTATTGTTTCTTCTGCTAGTTCATATCTAGCATTGAGAGTCTTTAGTGAAACTGTCATTTCAGTTATTATATTTTACAACTTTAGAATTTCTATCTGGTTATATATTGAAAATTTTATCTCTTTATTGGTATTCTCTATATCATAAGACATTATCATTATATCTTCTTTTACTTCTTTAAGCATGGTTTCCTTTGGCTCTTTGAATAAATTTTAATGACTGCTTGAAAGCTTTACTCGTAAATCCTGCAGCTGGGGTCTCTTATAAGCAATTCCTGTCACTTGCTTTTTTTTGTGAGTATGGATCACATTTTGCATCTCTCATAATTTTTGTCAAAAGACTGATATTTTGATATTATGTTTAGCAGCTATGAATACTGATGTCTCCTCCTAGGGTCTGTTGTTTGCTTGTTTATTTTTGCAGTGTTATCTGGGCTATTTCAGTGAACTCTAATTCCTGCCAGTGTGAAGCCTCTGGATGCTGTTTCTCAGAAGGTATAGACTGGGCCCATGCCCAGTACCCTTGGGACGCAGCGGTTTTGCCGTGGCTCATGTTGCCTGTCTCTTTCCCTCATCACAAAAGCTCTGAGTCTCCACTAATTGCCAGCTAACTTCCCTGTTATTTCTCACAAGGCCCTGACACACAAATGTCTCCTTAGTATGATAAAATTAAATTCAGGCCCCTATACAGGGGTAGTTTTTGAAGCTAGTCTCGAGGCTTTTTTTCTGCCAGAAGGAAGGGTTTTAGTCTCTTTGCCTAGTTCCTCCTGATAAACTAGATTTCCAGAGTTTAATTTGTTGCCCTCATGAAGCTACCATCTTCCTTTCAATTGTTTGCCATCAAAACATCCACTGCTTTTGAGAGCATTCTTAGGATTTGAATTCCCCGTACTCTCTTTCAGATAAATTCATTTCCATTAGGGAGAGCTTTAGAGCTATATGTTGTTAAGACCCTAGGAAAAATCTCTGAGTCATGCCTCTGAAACTAGGGCTGGAAACTGTCTCCAACTTCTCTTGGAATTGTTCCTGCTTTATGAACATACTACTGGCTAAGGATACTAGCTACTGGTCTACTTGAGTTGCCCCTCGGGGCTTAGAATCCGTCTTATGTACTTAGGGCCCCAGTATTCTCCATGTGCTGACCCTGATTTAGAATCTCCACTTTATGAGGAGGGCTGAGTGGAAGAAAGGATCACTGGACCTTTCAGATATGGAGGACATGAAAAATGCTGGTGGCCTGGTCTACCTCTCCTGAAGGTAGTGCAGCCCTCATCTACTCAGAGCTGGAGGGAGAGAACCTCTGTGCTCTTGGTTGTAATCCATGGAGGGAGTAATGAGTTGTAAGTAGGGACAGAGATTATAGGTCATGGTTTAAGTGCTTGGCCTCTCACTGTTTACAGGGTTTTAATAGATTGCCTCAAGATGTTTCATATTAGCTTTGTGACAATTTCCAGGATTTTTATTTCATTTTATTTATACATATATTGAATAATTTTCACCAATTTGCTTGATTCGTTAAGAACTGGGCCCATAGTGCTCCCCATGCTGCCATCCCAGAAGTTTGTCACAATTCATTTTATTTCTCTTCTTTGGAATATATTGGTCAACTCAAATCCAGTGTTTGGTGTCTTTCATCATTTGTCTATAAGTCTTAATGAATAAGCTCTCTGTATATCATCTCCCAAATTGTTTTGTATCTTTAAAAATATGTGCATATATACAGTAGTTAACAAGAAGACATCAACAGTATCACAGCACTCCCAAGGCCAACTAATTGGAGGGGAGGGACAAGTGATAAGGGGTAGTTTTGATTTGATAGTTGGTGACACTGTGTTTGCCAGTTTTTTGTCACAATGGACCAATGAAAACTGTCTAAATTTGAGAGTGCTGCTGATTGCATAGCCAAAGGAGGATGCTGTAAGGCATGGCTTGTTTATTTTGGATATTATCCATGATGCCCAATAGATGGATGGAGCTAAAGGATACAATGACTGAGAAGCAGAATGGCAAATTCTGATACATTTATGTGCTGGAATATGGGGCAGTTACAAAAAGGAAGGATGTTGAGAGACACACAACAAACTGTAAACCTTGGGGACAAAGAGTTGTGCAAAATAAGCAGAAACAAAAGGAAAAATATGCTAAAGTCTCTCACAGAAAATACTTTTAAGAAAATAGGAGCCTAGATTGTAAGTCTTTATAGCAACCACACTGAATGTATTGTATTTCTGGATGTATTTGAAGTTGTGAATGTATTTCTGGATTCTGAGACACTGAGCTAGCTATATGTGTATCAGCTGGTATTTCCTTAAAACTCTGAATAACTCCATGACACCTAGGACCCAGCAGCCCTCAAAGTTATCATAGCTGTATATAATAACAGTTAAATTAACCAAAAAAGAGATTAGGCTTCAATTTAGAGTTTAAAATGAAACCAATGTGGCTAGGCCTAAAATGAATTAGAAAACAGGGTAAAAGATGATAGTGTATATACTCTAGAGCTACATCTACTGCATGAGACCAAAGGCAGAGGGGTTTATTATGTCTAGAACCTAAATTTTCTGTAACACATAATCTAAATCAGCCTATCTGGATAGCTCATTAAACAACCCAAATTCCTAGAGTCCAGAACAAGAACGAGGCCTTGTAATTCTGTATAACTTAATGTAACACCAGGATACATCTCACACTATGGTGGGTTGATAATTAAAACATATTGGACTAACAGAATGCTCGCCTCCCATGTGGGAGGCCCGGGTTCGATTCCTGGACCATGAACCTCCTCCCCCCCACAAAAAAAGAAAAGCTTAAAACATATTGGTAGAGTCCCTTGAGGGTCTGAAGAGGGGAGAATATATATAATAAACTTTCCCATCTGGGAAACCCAGGAACCCTCTCAACCACTGGGGACTCCCAAGAAAATAGGCGAAGCCCTATATTTTGAGGCTTGCCCTTATGAAACTTATTTCTGTAGGGAATTATCTAAGACTACTTATAATGAAGCCTGAGAGTTACTTCTAGGAAGCTTCTTTATTGCTCAGATATGGCCTCTTTTTCTATAAGCCCAACTCTGCAAGGAAAATCCTTACCCTCTCCCCAACATGGAACATGATATTCAGGGGTTAAAATCTCCCTAACAACGTGAGGCATGACTCCCAGGGATGAGTCTGGCCCTGGCACCATGGGGTTGACAACACCTCCCTGACCACAAGAGGGGAAAGAAGGCAGCAGCCGAGCCGCCCGACCTCCCTACCCCCTCTCTTTCTCCCCCGGACCGCCGCGCGGCGCACGCGCCCCGCAGCAGCCGAGCCGCCCGACCTCCCTACCCCCTCTCTTTCTCCCCCGGACCGCCGCGCGGCGCACGCGCCCCGCAGCAGCCGAGCCGCCCGACCTCCCTACCCCCGCTCTTTCTCCCCCGGACCGCCGCGCGGCGCCCGCGCCCCGCCGCAGCCGAGCCGCCCGACCTCCCTACCCCCTCTCTTTCTCCCCCGGACCGCCGCGCGGCGCACGCGCCCCGCAGCAGCCGAGCCGCCCGACCTCCCTACCCCCTCTCTTTCTCCCCCGGACCGCCGCGCGGCGCACGCGCCCCGCAGCAGCCGAGCCGCCCGACCTCCCTACCCCCTCTCTTTCTCCCCCGGACCGCTCTCTCCCCCTCCTCCCCCTCCTGCTCCGGCTGCTCTCCAACCAACACGGTGCCCTCTTTCCCCGCCTTCACCGTGCTCCTCCGCCACCAGCCTCGACAGCCTTGCCGCCCTCACCTTTCCTCCTCCAGAACAACTACTGGGGGAGTGGAGATAATACAGAGCAGCTCCCGGAGCCACGAGGGAGATCAAAGGGACAGCGTACCCCATCCTGGAACGGCTGACTATCTGGGAGAACCAGCTCCGGTGAGATCACCAAGGGGCACGGGCTTTCCTGGGTGGGACAGCAAGCGACCGGAGTCCCTCCCTTCCACCTTCCCAGGCCAGCTGGTAGAATTGGACAGGCGGTCCCCTTAGGCCGCGGCGGCTGGTGCCCCCACCACACGAGGCCCCCCGGAACAACTGAGTTAGTTGGGTCGGAAATCCCCAGACTGCGGAGAACAGTGACCGGGGGATCCCTTCCAAACACGTGACTCCCCCGTCGGCTGGGAGCAGTGCACTCTCCCGGGCTGCGACAGCTGGCGCCCTCCCGCCACGCTTGGTGCCCCGGGTCGACTAGCTAATTTGGCCGGACGCTCTCCTGTGCTGCGACAGCCGGCGACCCTCCCCGCGTTTGGAACCCCGGGCCGGCTGGCATTCTTCCAAGACGCTTCGGTTGCCGAACCTCCCCTACGGCGAGAGTTTTCCAGAGTTGAGGGACCCACAGCAACTTTCGCTGGTGGAACCCACAGACAGGCGTGTGCCACGTGCGCCACCTACTGGGCAGGATAGGAAGAACAGAACCCAGAGACTGCGCAGAAAAATCTTTCAACCTGTGGGGTCGAACACCCGGGGAAATCTGACTAAATGCCCAGACGCCAGCAGAAGATAACGGATCACGCTCAGAAAATTGAACATATGGCCCAGTCAAACGAAGAAACCAATAGTTCAAATGAGATACAGGAGCTGAAACAACTAATGCTGAATATACGAACAGAAATGGAAAACCTCTTCAAAAACGAAATCGATAAATTGAGGGAGGACATGAAGAAGACATGGGCTGAACATAAAGAAGAAATAGAAAAACTGAAAAAACAAATCACAGAACTTATGGAAGTGAAAGATAAAGTAGAAAAGATGGAAAAAACAATGGATACCTACAAAGACAGATTTAAAGAAACAGAAGATAGAATTAGTGATTTGGAGGATGAAACATCTGAACTCCAAAAAGAAACAGAAACTATCCGGAAAAGAATGGAAAAATTTGAACAAGGTATCAGGGAACTCAAGGACAATGTGAACCGTACAAATATACGTGTAGTGGGTATCCCAGAAGGAGAAGAGAAGGGAAAAGGAGGAGAAAAACTAATGGAAGAAATTATCACTGAAAATTTCCCAACTCTTATGAAAGACCTAAAATTACAGATCCAAGAAGTGCAGCGCACCCCAAAGAGATTAGACACAAATAGGCGTTCCCCAAGACACTTACTAGTTAGAATGTCAGAGGTCAAAGAGAAAGAGAGGATCTTGAAGGCAGCGAGAGAAAAACAATCCGTCACATACAAGGGAAACCCAATAAGACTATGTGTAGATTTCTCAGCAGAAACCATGGAAGCTAGAAGACAGTGGGATGATATATTTAAGTTACTAAAAGAGAAAAACTGCCAGCCAAGACTCCTATATCCAGCAAAATTGTCCTTCAAAAATGAGGGAGAATTTAAAACATTCTCAGACAAAAAGTCACTAAGAGAATTTGTGACCAAGAGACCAGCTTTGCAAGAAATACTAAAGGAAGCACTAGAGTCAGATACAAAAAGACAGAAGAGAGAGACATGGAGAAAAGTGTAGAAAGAAGGAAAGACAGATATGATATATATAATACAAAAGCCAAAATGGTAGAGGAAAATATTATCCAAACAGTAATAACTCTAAATGTCAATGGACTGAATTCCCCAATTAAAAGACATAGACTGGCAGAATGGATTAAAAAACAGGATCCTTCTATATGCTGTCTACAGGAAACACATCTTAGACCCAAAGATAAATATAGGTTGAAAGTGAAAGGTTGGGAAAAGATATTTCATGCAAACAACAACCAGAAAAGAGCAGGAGTGGCTATACTAATATCCAACAAATTAGACTTCAAATGTAAAACAGTTAAAAGAGACAAAGAAGGACACTATATACTAATAAAAGGAACAATTAAACAAGAAGACATAACAATCATAAATATTTACGCACCGAACCAGAATGCCCCAAAATACGTGAGGAATACACTGCAAACATTGAAAAGGGAAATAGACACATATACCATAATAGTTGGAGACTTCAATTCACCACTCTCATCAATGGACAGAACATCTACACAGAGGATCAATAAAGAAATAGAGAACCTGAATATTACTATAAATGAACTTGACTTAACAGACATCTATAGGACATTACATCCCACAACAGCAGGATACACCTTTTTTTCAAGTGCTCATGGATCATTCTCAAAGATAGACCATATGCTGGGTCACAAAGCAAGTCTTAACAAATTTAAAAAGATTGAAATCATACACAACACTTTCTCGGATCATAAAGGAATGAAGTTGGAAATCAATAATAGGCGGAGTGCCAGAAAATTCATAAATACATGGAGGCTCAACAACACACTCTTAAACAACAAGTGGGTCAAAGAAGAAATTGCAAGAGAAATTAGTAAATACCTAGAGGCAAATGAAAATGAAGACACAACATATCAAAACTTATGGGACGCAGCAAAGGCAGTGCTAAGAGGGAAATTTATTGCCCTAAATGCCTTTATCAGAAAAGAAGAAAAGGCAAAAATGCAGGAATTAACTGTCCACTTGGAAGAACTGGAGAAAGAACAGCAAACTAATCCCAAAGCAAGCAAAAGGAAAGAAATAACAAAGATTAGAGCAGAAATAAATGAAATTGAAAACATGAAAACAATAGAGAAAATCAATAAGACCAGAAGTTGGTTCTATGAGAAAATCAACAAGATTGATGGGCCCTTAGCAAGATTGACAAAAAGAAGAAGAGAGAGGATGCAAATAAATAAGATTAGAAATGAAAGAGGAGACATAACTACTGACCTCACAGAAATAAAGGAGGTAATAACAGGATACTATGAACAACTTTACGCTAATAAATACAACAATTTAGAAGAAATGGACAGGTTCCTGGAAAGACAGGAACAACCAACTTTGACTCAAGAAGAAATAGACGACCTCAACAAACCAATCACAAGTAAAGAGATTGAATTAGTTATTCAAAAGCTCCCTAAAAAGAAAAGTCCAGGACCAGACGGCTTCACATGTGAATTCTATCAAACATTCCAGAAAGAATTAGTACCTACTCTCCTCAAACTCTTCAACATAATCGAAGTGGAGGGAAAACTACCTAATTCATTCTATGAAGCCAACATCACCCTCATACCAAAACCAGGCAAAGATATTACAAAAAAAGAAAACTACAGACCAATCTCTCTAATGAATACAGATGCAAAAATCCTCAATAAAATTCTAGCAAATCGTATCCAACAACACATTAAAAGAATTATACATCATGACCAAGTAGGATTCATCCCAGGTATGCAAGGATGGTTCAACATAAGAAAATCAATTAATGTAATACACCATATCAACAAATCAAAGCAGAAAAATCACATGATCATCTCAATTGATGCAGAGAAGGCATTTGACAAGATTCAACATCCTTTCCTGCTGAAAACACTTCAAAAGATAGGAATACAAGGGAACTTCCTTAAAATGATAGAGGGAATATATGAAAAACCCACAGCTAATATCATCCTCAATGGGGAAAAATTGAAAACTTTCCCCCTAAGATCAGGAACAAGACAAGGATGTCCACTATCACCACTATTATTCAACATTGTGTTGGAAGTTCTAGCCAGAGCAACTAGGCAAGAAAAAGAAATACAAGGCATCAAAATTGGAAAGGAAGAAGTAAAACTATCACTGTTTGCAGACGATATGATACTATATGTAGAAAACCCAGAAAAATCCACAACAAAATTACTAGAGCTAATAAATGAGTACAGCAAAGTAGCAGGCTACAAGATCAACATTCAAAAATCTGTAGCTTTTCTATACACTAGTAATGAACAAGCTGAGGTAGAAATCAAGAAACGAATCCCATTTACAATCGCAACTAAAAGAATAAAATACCTAGGAATAAATTTAACCAAAGAGACAAAAAACCTATATAAAGAAAACTACAAAAAACTGTTAAAAGAAATCACAGAAGACCTAAATAGATGGAAGGGCGTACCGTGTTCATGGATTGGAAGACTAAATATAGTTAAGATGTCAATCCTACCTAAATTGATTTACAGATTCAATGCAATACCAATCAAAATCCCAACGACATATTTTTCAGAAATAGAAAAACCAATAAGCAAATTTATCTGGAAGGGCAGGGTACCCCGAATTGCTAAAAACATCTTGAGGAAAAAAAACGAAGCTGGAGGTCTCGCGCTGCCTGACTTTAAGGCATATTATGAAGCCACAGTGGTCAAAACAGCATGGTATTGGCATAAAGATAGATATGTCGACCAATGGAATCGAATAGAGTGCTCAGATATAGACCCTCTCATCTATGGACATTTGATCTTTGATAAGGCAGTCAAGCCAACTCACCTGGGACAGAACAGTCTCTTCAATAAATGGTGCCTAGAGAACTGGATATCCATATGCAAAAGAATGAAAGAAGACCCATCTCTCACACCCTATACAAAAGTTAACTCAAAATGGATCAAAGATCTAAACATTAGGTCTAAGACCATAAAACAGTTAGAGGAAAATGTTGGGAGATATCTTATGAATCTTACAACTGGAGGTGGTTTTATGGACCTTAAACCTAAAGCAAGAACACTGAAGAAGGAAATAAATAAATGGGAGCTTCTCAAAATTAAACACTTTTGTGCATCAGAGAACTTCATCAAGAAAGTAGAAAGACAGCCTACACAATGGGAGACAATATTTGGAAATGACATATCAGATAAGGGTCTAGTATCCAGAATTTACAAAGAGATTATTCAACTCAACAACAAAAAGACAGCCAACCCAATTACAAAATGGGAAAAAGACTTAAACAGACACCTACCAGAAGAAGAAATACGGATGGCCAAGAGGCACATGAAGAGATGCTCAATGTCCCTGGCCATTAGAGAAATGCAAATCAAAACCACAATGAGATATCATCTCACACCCACCAGAATGGCCATTATCAACAAAACAGAAAATGACAAGTGCTGGAGAGGATGCGGAGAAAGAGGCACACTTATTCACTGTTGGTGGGAATGTCAAAGGGTGCAACCACTGTGGAAGGCAGTTTGGCGGTTCCTCAAAAAGCTGAATATAGAATTGCCATACGACCCAGCAATACCATTGCTAGGTATCTACTCAAAGGACTTAAGGGCAAAGACACAAACGGACATTTGCACACCAATGTTTATAGCAGCGTTATTTACAATTGCAAAGAGATGGAAACAGCCAAAATCTCCATCAACAGAAGAGTGGCTAAACAAACTGTGGTATATACATACGATGGAATATTATGCAGCTTTAAGACAAGATAAACTTGTGAACCATGTAATAACATGGATGGACCTAGAGAATATTATGCTGAGTGAATCCAGCCAAAAACTAAAGGACAAATACTGTATGGTCCCACTGTTGTGAACGGACATTCGAGAATAAACTTGAAATATGTCATTGGTAACAGAGTTCAGCAGGAGTTAGAAACAGGGTAAGACAATGGGTAATTGAAGCTGAAGGGATACAGATTGTGCAACAGGACTAGATACAAAAACTCAAAAATGGACAGCACAATAATACCTAATTGTAAAGTAATCATGTTAAAATACTGAATGAAGCTGCATCTGAGCTATAGGGTTTTTTTTTGTTTTTGTTTGCTTGTTGGTTTGTTTGTTGTTGTTGTTTTTTACTATTACTACTACTTTTATTTCTTTTCTTTATATTAACATTTTATAGCTTTTTCTGTTGTGTTGCTAGTTCCTCTAAACTGATGCAAATGTACTAAGAAACAATGATCATGCATCTATGTGATGATGTTAAGAATTACTGAGTGCATATGTAGAATGGTATGATTTCTAAATGCTGTGTTAATTTCTTTTTTTTCTTTCCGTTAATAAAAAAAAAAAAAAAAAAAAAAAAAAAAAGAGGGGAAAGAAGTGTGATGAAATAAGGCATCAGTGGCCAAGGGAAATCAAATGAAGTCAAGAGGCTGTTCTGGAGGCTACTCTTATGCAAGCGTCAGTTGGACAGCACTAATTGCCATGGTTTGCTAAACTCCAATCAATATCACTCCAGTTGACTCTTAAGAACACCTAAGACTCAAACTGGGACTCAAAGTTTTACTCACTAGGTTTGCTTTCCTGAAACCTCTAATTCCCCAGGGTTCCTAGGTTAAATAAATCCTGAAACCCATAAGGAATGGCCTGTCCAAGATTATCAACTAATTACATCCCCTATCCTTTAGTGTGGACACCCCTTCTCAACATGAAAAGGTCAGAATGAGCATTGCCCAAAAGTCCCTATAGATTGGGAGAAAGATCAAAGGAGGAGGAGGCATAACAGAGAAAATAGTATTGAACAAATGAGTATGATTACTGAATCACTACATTAATATTCCTTCTAGCCTCCAGTGTTTTGGAGCATCTAGAAGGAAAAATCTGAGATGGTGGAGTGGTAGCCCATGACAAACTCTGAGACCTGTTCTGTAACTACTTGTTGAAGTGTGCTTTGAAAATTATCACTTTTTTCTTTCTTTGCTTTGTGTGTATATTACATTTTACAATAAAAAAGTTTTAAAAATATGTGCCTATACATATATAGTATCTTCTTTATACATTCTTCTGTATATTTTAAATTCTAAAAATAATTTATATCTTTGAGATTTACCCATGTTGAATGCATAACTATACCACAATATATTTTACTTTCCTTCTTCTGAGTGATAATTATAAGATTTTCACAGTTTTTCTATTATGAATACTACTGCCATAAATATCTATGTACATTTTACTTCAGGATGACCAGCAAGAGTATTTTTTAGTCAATATAACAAGTATACTTGCATTATCTTATGAACCACTTCAAAATTACCACAAACTGCATAATCCTTACCTTTGGCAGTTAGGATTATTCTTTCCCCTCCTCCTTACAAATACTTGGAAATAAAATTATTCCCATAGTTTCCCACAATGATGGGTATGACATAGTATCACATTGCTTAAATTAATATTTTTCCAGGTGATAATAATAATGTAATCATCTTTCAGTAAATTTATTAAACATACTTGGCATTCTTGGTGCCATTGATTTGTATCATTTATCTATGTCGTGTATCTATTTCTGCTATTGTGTGTGATTTTTCTAATTGAATCATAAAAATTCTTTATATATCTAAACTGTTCAAAGTTCTGAAATTTCCCATATTTTGCAAATGTATTTTCCCAGACTATGATTTTAATTTGATTTATAGATACAAAGAAATTATATTTAATGTCTTAATTTGCAAAACACTTTGAGTGCATTTTATGTGGTTATATTTTGGGTGTTAAAATAATCCCTAATCTGCTTTTCAATAACACCATTCATATATTTTTCCTTAACATTTTTAATTGGATTCTTACAATTAGATATCAGCCTCCCCTGGAATTTAATTTCGTGTGTTGTATTTAATATCTATGTAGTGAATGTTGTTTATATAGTAAATCGGAGAGCACTAAATTACCTTTTCCATAGCAATCAACAAGGCAATTATTGAAGTGCCATTTTTAAATATAAATGTTATTCTCTCTCATACCTTTATTGTCTTCAGTTATTCCATTTATCTTTGCAGTAAAACTATGTCCTTTTACTTATAGCTTTGTGATTCTTGATGTTTTATAGGAAATATCTATTCTCTTTAGTCTGTTTCTTCAAGATTGCTTGAGAAGAGACAAAGGACCAGGAAAAATATTACATGGGCATTAAAGATTAGTGCTATATTAGGGCTCTAGTTAAGCTGATGTAAAAAGACACCAATACGGTGTGCTATAAAGAAGATAGTTTATTTCCCAGTAATATTAATACTGTGGTAGTAATCAGTTCAGATCTAATGGTGCCATTTCTATCTTGAGTCCAATGAGGCTCATCCAATTCTCATCGGGTTGGGTGAATGGGTATGGGGGCAGCTAGGGTACACACGTTCATTAAGACTGCACACACACTCAATATGTGACACATATCTTTTTGCTCACTTTTACATTGACCATCAATGATTACGCAAGCTTTAAAGTAGATTGGGAAATGTAATGCCTAGACGGACAACCACGTAAGCACTTAAAATTTGGGATTATATTATTAAAGAAAAAGAGTATGGAAATTGGTGAATAATAGTAGAAGATCCTGGGAAAATTCTAGAATTTATTAGAAATATTATGGAAAGCGAAAAATTGATAAGGACACATTCTTTCCGGCAAGGAGAGAAAAAGTATTAGAATATGTCACATAGGAGGAAATTCAGCCAAATGCAAAAATACAGTGAGATGAAGGAATATACTAATTGTGGTGGGAGTGAGCGTGTTACAAAATATAAGTGGGAGAATTAATTCAGAGATACAGTATATTAGACTTGTGACCATTCATCTAATCTATCAGTTATATAAATTGCATCAAATGAACTGCAGTGAACAAATCTTCAACTTCTAAATAACTAAGGCTAACACAAATGGTTGAATAAACCATCGTGTGCCTCAAAATCATTGAAATATTGAGCAAAAATACTAAATAGCATTGATTCAATCCTAATAAATATTTGCCATTCTAAGTTCGTTTAGAACTTAGATATCCTTCAATTCCCACATTAAAAGAAATGATGATTAGGGAGTTTCTCTTATTTAAAAGCAGAAATCATTTCTATTGAAATGATTATATTATTTCTCTTTATAATAGCAGCACTCCATTTAGTTTTGTTCCCCAGATGATTCTAAATACTGCATTCAATAATGGAACTACTCTTTCAAAAAAAGTTTGTGAGTCAAAAAATTTAATGTATTCAATTGCTCCTACTTCTCTATATTATTTTCTCTAATTATAAGATCTTAGTCACGTGTAGCACTTCTTTTGTGAAATATCTCTACTGTCCTTCCTTTCCCACATTTTCCCTACTGCTGTTCTAACTTATTTTTGTATATTATCCACTTAAGATAGTCGTATTTTGTTCAGTAAATTGTTTGGATTTTTCGTTTTTATATTTATAATAGTTCTTAACCTTCGTGCTATCTTTCCATTTTGAGATATTTATGATTTTGCACCTGAAATCTGATACAGTGTTTGTAAGGAGAAGGGATGTTGTCAGTTCTATCAGAATCTGTAGGTAAGGTTAAATCTTGCAGGAGTAGAAGAGAGAGCTGGACACAGTAGCAGTATTTGCCTCAATGCTGCAGGAGTCTTTTCCGCATATAAAATCTGTTCCGCATATAAAAAAATATATATATTGTAGGCTGGGGCAGTACAAAAAGCACATGGGATGGTGGAATCCTCATCTCCGTGAATCTTCCTCCTTATTAGAATCCCGTCATCTTAATGTACTCAGATATCTATCCTGTGCTCATCGGCAATATATTTCTGGAATGACCGTTGCTTTATCTGAATTACTACATCAGCACACTTTCTTTCATCACTAGTAAGATGGGGATATTTCTTCTTTTCTTGATCTCCTTTCCAAATATCTTGTCCTCATTTCCAGCTTTGCTGATTCCGAGATAGGAGACTCTAGTAGAGCTCTGGTGGGGATCTTTTCCACATGCTTCCACAGAAGAGAGTTTCCAGTTACTTTACACATCAGTTAGTCCTTTTCTCTTCAATTATTCTCACTAACTCTGTATTCTCAAATGTTCAAAATATCTATTAATGGGGTGGTATTCTCCCCCAGTTTCAGCACAGTTACAAATTAGTTTGCATTCACCGTGTGGACTTCAACGATGGGGATGATGGAATATTCTCAAATCAGCATCTAAGAACACAGCCTTTTCAGTCAGGAAGTCAAAACAAAATTGTTTACTAAAAGTGTACCTTCAAAACCTTCATTGAAATATTACCTTCACCAAGAAATATATTACCCCTGAGTTCAGAAATACATGTAGATTTCTCATGTGTATGCATTAAGCTGTTTTTTTTAATTCTCACAAATTTAAATCAGATTTAAATTCTCTTTAAATTTAAGAGAGTCTCACCACATATAAAATTTGGGGCTGACTGTTGTTCTTCTTCAGCACTTTAAGTATTTCAATCCACCACCTTCTTGCCTCCATGGTTTCTGTGAGAAATCAGTGCTCAATCTCATTGGGATTCCCTTGAATGCAACATGTTGCTTTACTCTTACAACTTTCAGCACTCTCTCCTTGCCCTTTACATTTGATAGTGTAATCAGTGAAAGATGTGTTATATTTATCTTCATATTCATCCTGTTTGATGTGCTCTGAGCTTCTTGGATGTGCATATTTATGTCTTTTGCTAAGTTTGGGATGCTCTCTGTCATTTTTCTTTGATTATCCCTTCTGCTACTTTCTCTCTTCTTCTATGACCCCCATAATACATATATTGGTGTACTTGATGATATTCCATAGCTGTCTTAGTTAGGCTAATTCAATTTTTTTTTTAAAGAGATAAGTTATTCTTTTTTTTAATATTTATTTATTTATTTTTTATTACATGGGCAGGCACCGGGAATCGAACCCGGGTCCTCAGGCATGGCAGGCAAGCATTCTTACCTGCTGAGCCACCGTGGCCTGCCCGCTAATTCAGTTTTTAATATCTCTTTTTGCTTTCTGCTCCTCATTCTATTTCAAGCATCTTGTCTTTAAGTTCACTGATTCTTCTGCCAGCTCCAATCTGCTCTTGAAACACTCTGGGTGTTTTTCATTTCAGTTTTTGTCTTCAACTCTAGTAGTTTTTTGGTTCCTTTTAAATTTTTCAATCTTTTTACTAAGACTCATTTTTGCTGAGACTCAATGCCCATTCATTTGTTTTCCTGATATCCTTTAGTTCTTTCTCTGCATTTTCCTTCATCTTCTTGACCATTTTAAAGATGATTTTAAAAGGCTTTCTTTTGTATGTCCACCTTCTTCATTGGTCTTTGGTATTTTATCCTCTTTCTGTGGGTAGGCCATCACTTCCTTCTTATTTGTCTGTCTTGTACTCTTTTGTTGCACACTATACATTTTACTTTTTTTTTTTTTTTTTTGTATGGGCTGGCTTCGGGAATCGAACCTGGGTCTCCGGCATGGCAGGCAAGAATTCTGCCACTGAGCCACCATCACACCGCCCCACACCTTCTCCCAAGTGTGGAGAGTGTTGAAGGAATGGCTGCTGCCACCTTAGTGGGTGGGAGAGTAGTTGAAATGATCGCTCTCCGCAGAGCCAGGACCTAGTGATCCGAATAAAGCTATTCGGAGGGTTGTAGAAGCCAAGAGTTTAAAGCAAGACCTACAGAATTTGTTGCAAGCAGCTGGCCTCAGGATGGCGGGGGTAAACTGTGGAGATTGTTATGTAGAGCAGTCTGGGAGGAAGAGAATGTTCACCCCAAATGGTTATGTTAAGTATGAAGAACACTGTGAGATAAGAATCTTGCTCCCTCAGGAAATGCCTGCATATCTATTGACATCCTGTGGTATATAACTAGGATCTGGTTGAGAATAAAATTGTCTGAAGTCTGTCTGAAGTAAACTCAAGCTTCAGACCCCCTGAGCCCGTCTGTGTCTTTCTTTCTTTCTTTCTCATCATTCCTTAATATCCTTCATGCTCCATTTCAATAGGAAGCAACAGAGGGTGGGAGATCAGCAGCAACAGCTGCCATGAGAAGAGAGCAATTTATAGTTCTCTTCTACAATTGATCAGTCTCTCGCTCCTGTTCTTTCTGGATGCTGTACAGTGTTCTTCCAACCTCCGGGGATTCAATCTAGTTGTTTCAGAAAGTTCCTACCTGCTTAATAATTGTGATCGAAGGCCTGATTCCTGAAGATCCTTACTCTGCCATCTTCCCCAGAAGTCTCCTGTTTTACTCATTTTCTTTATCACATGTTTTCTCTTTGGTTTTAAATGGCTAATCTTACATAAAATCTTAGTTTCAGTTTCTTTGACAAAGAAAAGGGATAAAGATGCCAAGTTCTATAACAGTCCTCCTTAGATAGCTTCCCAGTCCTTGAACCACCACCTCTCTTTTCTTTATCTTTTTTTCTTTTCTATGAAAGATCATCTCCCTATTCAGTTGACAGCCTTGCTCCCCCCTCCCCCCTCACAGCCAATATTATGCCCAGTCCCAACTCTACATGACTTGTTAGACTAGTGATAAACACCTGTGCAAGCTCAGCCTATCGGCTGGTTTCCACAAGAAGCTGGAATTGTAGGTGGAACACTGTCAGTCTGGCGTTGTGGGCCATTCAAATTTGTAACCTATAAACTTAAGTTCCCCAGTGAAAATATGTTCTTCCCTGATAGCAGGGAGTAGAAAAAGCACATTTCAAATGGAAGAATGCTGTGCAAAAAGTAAGAAGCAGGTGAAACTGAGTCAACTGTGAGTGTCTACTAATTTCTGGCTCATGTCCATTCCTCAGGGAACCATCACAATTCAGATGCTAGAATTCATGAAATGATAATGTGTCCTTATAACAAATTCTGCTTTTGAACCAAACACAACTGCAGTTGTTTTTTGATGCAACTATATTCCAATGGATCTAGGTTCTGCGTGGGAGAAATTGTTAAATCAATAATTTTAAGGAACTTGGTCCTTAAATGCTCTCAAAACGCCATACTCGAAAGTCATAGCAAGACAAGATGATATGCATGCACTCCTCTTGACAAATGAGTTAGAGAAAACACCGCCAATTGTGATTTTAATATAAGCTCTTTAAAGCACAGACCATTCCATTTTTCTTTATTGCCTCTTTTTTTCCTATCCCTTCCTGACTTCACCGTTTTTAATAGGGTCATTATAATTAGGCTTAGATAAGAATGTTCCCTTTAGGAGACCTACTCTATTTTCTTTTTTCTTTCTTTCTATCCTTCTTTGATTCTCAGTGATTAATAACAGTGTCATCAGGTCCTTTGGATGCAGACTAGTGACATTAGCCAGAGGAATCCTATGAAGCAGTCTGAACTAGCACATGCTATAAATCATGCCTATTCCATAGATCATCGTGTAAAAAACAAAACAAAACAAAACAAAAACTCTGTTTAACCAGAGGCTTTCTTTTGCAGTGAGAAGATAAAACTCAAGGAAATTCTGTACTCCACCTCTAGAAGTGACACACACTTTCTGCTCGTCGTTGGCGGATGTGTTCCATTTTAAATACAGCCTCCTCAATTACTGTCATCAGTAAATTGCTGTTTGGATTTCAGCAAGGTATTAAACAGCACAGTATCACAGACAATTACAACTGGAAGGAGGCTTAGATATCATCTACTTCTTCAACTCTTTTCACAGATTCGTTGAGGGAAATTTACTTCCCCAAGATCATGGAATAAATTAGCCATAGATTTAAAGCTTAAACCCAGGCTGGTGACTCTTCATAGAGTTTGGTTGCTTGTTTCTTTCTTTATTATAGCAGGTGTAACCTCTCAATTATAAATAATTATTTGTACTGAATAAATAATTTATCAGTTCAACAACCTTTTTAGCCACCAGCTTTAACGGTCCTATGATAGTTTCTGAGACTGCAGTGTAGCATAAATAGGATCACAGTTCCTAAAGACAGATGAATGGATGGAGGGATTGGAGTTAACAAATGCAAATACCTGCCACACAGCAGTCTGTAGAATAATAAAGAGCTATCATGAAATAGAGAATGTGCAATACGTTCTAGAGCCTCAGAGAAACTTTACGGAAGATATAACATTTTGGGTGAGTTGTGAATTATATATTTGGATTTGTAAAATAGAAAAGGAACAGGGTCCTACTTACTAATTGGTATCAATATTTAAGCCTGGAAATATCCTAATTACTTTACACATTCTATCTATCTATCTATCTATCTATCTATCTATCTATCTATCTATCTATCTATCTATCTATCATCTAATCTACCTCCTTCCAACAAAATCACATGGAAAATTATTTGCCCTTTTTTTTTTTTTAATAGAAGGGAATAGGAAAAAACACTGCAAAATTTTGACAATTTTACAATTAGTAAATGAAAGACTCATAATTCAAATTCAGGATTGCCTGGCTCCAAACTTACCCTTTCAGAAATATTGCACTCTAAACATGCAAACATGTGCACACACATGTATGAAGTCACACAATCCACTGAGACACGGAGAAAATGGCAAAAAAGCAAAATTTGCAAACTAATTTTCATCTTGTAGGATTGATAGCAAAATATGGAAATATTGTGTTTTTAAGGACTTTTTCAGAAGTCATACTCCATGTAACAAGTCAAACAATACAAAGGTATATAAAGAGTTAAAGAATCAGTTAATAGTGAAAATAACTTTTCTAGCACCTTTACGCACATATAGACAATAATAAATGGAATGGAAACGGTCAGACACAGGATACCGTGAACTGTCATGACCTGTTTCTATCTAAGGGACTAACTATTGGATATGGATATCTGCAAACATTTGCCTGGACTTTTGTCCTCTGAAAGCACATGTTTTTCAGGTGTTGATATCAATATTTTATCCAAATAATTTATGTGTTCACATCTTAGGATCATCTCTCTCTCACACACACACACACAAAGGTTTTATTTTGGCATTTAAAAGCAAAATATTCGTAAGTTTAATAGTCTTTCTTCTGAGATAATAGATCCTCTCCCACTGTCATCTCCATATCCTCCCATCTGGGGCATCTATTATTAACAATCAATGTGGAACCTTAATCTGGGTATTTAAACCACCCTGTAAGCAACTTGAAAGTGTTTTGTTCTGATTGCTTCCCTCATAAATAGCAAATTTGATTATAATGTTTAAATAATTTTTATTATGAGGTGTTGTGTTGGGGCAAGAAATCAGAAAATTTAAGAGGCATTTTGGGTTACCCAAAGGATATTTACACATATGAAAGTGAAAATCTCATTGGAATAACAATACATTACGTGTATGTTTCTTGATATTATAGAATTAAAACTTTCAGCATCCCCTGGACTGATGGGTAGGGGTATACTACAGAGCACAAAATAACTGTTCAGATGTATAGACAAAGGACTTGATTGACATCAGCCAGCCACTAGGTAGGAGACACTAACTGAATATTTCATTCAATGGTGCAATCAAATATTGATACTCAGTCCCACAGCTGCCTAAGGGAATAACTATAGTGCAATGTAGGTATGAATAAAGGAGAAGACAAATATAACTGCACAATTTGTTTTAATAGGTTATACTGTTCATAATTATAACATTTAATCCTTGCAATTAAACTCATAAAATAAAAGATATTACTTATTAAAATTGAGAAAACTTAAGTTTATTTGTTAAGTGCCATACTAATATAAGAAATTCTCATTAACATTATTATACTGGGAATTTGAACTCTGCTGGATTAAATGAAATGTACTTATATATATTTTCTTTCATTCAACTTCTTCACATTTCCTGCTGTTCATTCTGACCCATTTCTTCATCATTCTGTATATACCTTTACATCTGTCACATGAAGAGGCTCATTACTTGATTGAAATGGAAGCAGGGGGTACAACAATGGTACACAGTCTTAGACACAGAAACAGCCCTATTATTTTTTCTTTCACCTCCTCCCCCATTTGATGACTGCCTACTTTTTGCAGTAGCTATCTATTGCAGAATAAGCCTGCAGAATCATTCAACTATGAAGTGCCCATTTTTTCTTTTTCACATTAGGTATCTTTTTTTTTTTGGCATGGGCAGGCTCCAGGAATCAAACCAGATCTTCAGCCCAGCAAGTGAGAATTCTGCCACGGAGCCAGGGGTGCACTGACTGCCCTATATTAAATGTCTTTTGATGATGGACATTTAGGATACTGACAGTTTATCATGTTAAGCAATAGTACTTTATCATTCACCCTTCTGTGTTCACTAAGTGATAATGTGTGTGAAGTATAAATTCTGAAATTAAAATTATTGAGCTTCATTATATGTTATTTATTTTAATTTAGATAGCTGACAACTTCTGCATTAAAGAACAAATGCTCTAACCTATACCCAAAACATGAATAAAAGAAAGTGTCTCGAGCCTGATACCTTTACCAACTGTAGTTTTTATTCATTTTTCTAAGAATAGTCTGTTATCGATTACTCAGGGAAGAGAAGTATGAGGGAATTTGCAGTGTGAATTGCTCATAGCAGTTGTTACCTGCACAGAAGAGTTGGACAATCTGAGGTGCAGCTTGGGCACCTTTCCCCCTTAACAAAGAAGTATGAACAATTTCCTACAATGTAAAGTGAAAAGACCATTCTTTTAACTTTTCTTGCTTTTTATAAAACTTCAGCATAAACTAACTTCTGTTGGCAATGGAAGCAGTCTGTCAGCTGGCAAACTATGCTGACGGGGAAAAATCAGACATTTTATCTCCGCTAGGGGATGGCTGCCAAAGCTCTTATTATACTGACTCTGGAGCCAGACTGCCTGTCAACTATCAAAAATGTTTGTGTGCTACCTTGGCATCCATCGTGTGTTGGCTAAGTATCTTGCTTCAACACTGACCTTCGTCCTAGTTAACATAAAGTTTTCTACCCCGGGGTCCCAGACTTCCCAGAACTCAAATCCGCAGCTGCACCCACCGCGCACGTGCCTCATCGGGAGCGCGCAGCTGCCCCAAATGACAAACTAACCATCCCCACCGCCCTCAGAACTCCAGTCCCTTTCCCTTTAAACTAACCAATCCTCGGTTCTGGGGGAAAATCTACTAATCTCCGCTCCTGGCCCGCAGCAAAGGCGGGTGACTCTCGGTCTGCCCGAGCGCTCCCCGCGGCTGGACGAGCAGCTCCGGCTGCTGGTTTTTTGAGCTGACCCCTCACGACTCCGTTCCCTCTGGGACTTGGGGGAAACAATTAATCTTTTCTCACCCGTTCTGGCCTTCGTTTCTCATTCTGTCTTCCTGAGCTCCACCAGACCCAAATTTAAAATCCAAACACTGGCTGATTCTGATTCTTAGTTCTACCACTTCCTGTACGCCTTCTGCAAGTCAGTTAATCTCTCTGGGTCTTATTTGCCTTATCTCTAAAAAGGTATAATAATAGCACCTGTGCCACAGAATCATTGTAAAGATGAAAGGATTTGACAGATACAGGATTATTAGAACAGTGTCGGATGTATTAGCTAAAAAATGTATTTTTATGCACTGCTTTAAAATAATTCTAAGTTTTTTTCACTAAATCAGAACTATATTAATCAATAGGAAATAATTGTGGCTTATTTTGGCTAACATTATGTGAAAAAGAAGAAAGCAACATCAATAAATGCAAATATGAATAACTAAATATGTATGAATATATACATATATTTAATGCCTTGATTTTGAGGACCTAGAGACCATCAGAGGAGGCAAGTCATAAATTCATTAAAATGTATATAACTAACTATAAAATGCAGCACATGCTAGTGCCAGATTTGTGATCTGGACTACATATTCAGTGGTATTCAGAAAGCATGTAATCTTTTTTGTACTGTTTCATGTGAAACTGGACTCGTGCTTGTAATGTTTCATGTGAAACTGGAATGTCCTCTGAGATTTGTGAATCACTAAATGTTTAAAAGCAAAACCATATTTGTGGATCTAAACATTCTTGGTATTTGTTAAGTGAAATATGGGACTAGAAATTATACAAAAAGCCTTCCAAATCTAAAACTCCATTTGTTTTACATCTATAAACAAATGATATCAGTACTCAGAATAGTGGGATATCAGAATAAATAGAGGTAACAATTAAGTTGTTTTGCTGCATAGAGTATTTACTGAATATTGAGTATTCATATTCAAATTCAAGTTGATATTATTTTCTAGAAAATTGTGCTGCTTAGTTATTGTTGTTTTATTGGGCTTACTTTTATTTCCATGTGCTTTATCACTAAAGATGTGCTGGATTTTTGCACTAAATGGTTTTATTTCTGTCTAATGGCTTTCTTTAACCATGCAATCACAAATTTAATAGCTAATTTTAATACAGTATGTCATTTGTATAACCTCTCAAGAACCTCTCAAGACAGTGCCTTCTTTGTTTGCTTGTTATCCTCGTAATTCCACATAGCATAAAGGTCCACAAATGGAGTGAAGTAGTATATTATAAGGACTACCATGTTCAAGAAGGATGGATTTTTGCGTAGAGTGATTCTTAGTCTTCTATTTATAGGATTGGAATGTCCGTGCTTATTAAATAATGTAATGGGTATTAGTCACCCACCGTGGCTGTTCAGCATCTTTTAGCCTTCATGTGTGTAGAAAATGTAGAAATTGGCCTGTGCCCTTGACTATCGAAATGAGATTGATTTAGAAATTCTTATAGTAAATAGAGCATAATTTGAGACAAGAGGACTTTAGACGCCCTATGCCAATGAAGGTTTGAATGAGGAGTTAGGACTGTGCACCGTCTGTTGTGGCACTACTGTTATCCGTCTCTCTAAGAGTCTGCTATGAACTGGATTGTGCTTCTAGTTGCAAACTAGACCTGATTTTGATTTTCCTGGAGAAATTGTGAGCTATCTAATACCTTAACGCAGGCTAATGTAGGCTGAAATAGGTTTCTAGTGTTTACAATCAAGTACCTGAAGGATATTATCAGAGTTCGTAAGAAATTAATACTTTTAAAAGCACAGACCATATGACTGTGAAAAGTTTATTTTCAAAGAATTCTTTTTTTTTTTTTAAAGAAGAGTTTGGAAATATGACTTCAGGGTAAAATGATGCCTTAAGAAGAGATGTATAGCTTACCAATCAGAGGCATAGCAATGGAAGCAAAGGTATTGAAATGAAAAAACAGAAAAGAAATAGTGAAACACTGACAACAACAAAAATATAGTATTGGATATTAGGGAAATATGCAATCCATATTTTTAATTCCAAGACATTTATGTTAGGATGGTGTGCAGTTGGGAAAGATACTGAGTTCAAAATCATAAATCCCAAATTATCATTGATAATTGGTATAAGCATCTTGGAGGTTGGAAAAGGAATCAGAAACTTAGGTTAAAATAAACATTTTATCAGGAATTTCATGTTTTAATTTTATAGTTTAAAATATAGAGAGATCTTATATATCCTATACATGGTTGAAAACAATAGTGACATGGATATCTGATCTGTGTAAGAATTTCTTTTTTCATTTTTAATAAAGACGTTAATAGGGCCTTGGGGGTCTCTACATCTGTATATTTATAGAGAGGATTCAGGTAGGGCTTTGATTAAATAACCCCCTAATTTCATAACTAAGTCTAATTACATGATTCAATGATTTTTGTTGTGAATACAAAGCAAATTTGCCAGTTCTTTAGCACCATTACAAAGATTAGTTTTTAAAATATTAGAACATAATAGGAAACTACTTCTAAGAGAAAACATTTATATTTTCACTTAAATGTTATTAGATAATGATTTTAGTTGTATTCTACTTTCATATCAACTAGTCTTCTAGAATCATTAAAAGAACAAAAAGCATGACATCATTTATGAGACAGGATTCATAGTTGAGTGAGATTTGAAAAAATATGGGACCCAAAAGCTGCAAATCATAGATAAAAATTCCTATCGTCCCTTGTTATAGATTCTATCACCCATTCCTTGATGAAAGAAAAGTAGAAGAAAAACGGAATAAAAGGAGTACTGTACTCTGGTGTTAAATAAATGAGCCAAAGATGACCTCTGTGTAGGGCCCTGTGTATTTGCTTCTTTTTACAGCTGCCTAGGTCCATTAGAAAAGCCTATCAGCACCAAACTCAAATTCTTATCTGTCCAGTTGTTTAACAATCAGGCCAAGTTAGAAATTTAAGCCATTTAGAGTTAGTCTGTTTTGCGTACCTCACCAAAGCAGTCTGATATTTGTTTTCAATTGATGAAATGAGTAGATCCTATAATCATAAGGCCAACAAATTTTGGCACCTCGGAGTGCCAAAAGTGTTGATCTTTAAACAATCAATTTCAACCACAGGTTGTGGTTGAAATCAAATGTTTAAAGAGTTAAACATTGACATTTAAACTCTGCCAATCAAACTGCAATGAAGCTCATAAAAATGGTAAAGCTCTCTGATCCAGAGGCTCCCTGTTTTGCTGACTCTGCACCATTGCCTAGACACATGAGCAACCCCTCTTCCTCAAGGACACTGGAAATTTATCCCTTCTCAGCTTCTCCTCTAGTGGCTCCGTGGAGCAGCTGACCTCTTAAAGGTGTCCTGCTGTGAAGGACTACTGCTCTCATGCAAACCTGTCAAGTTATGTGCCCCAATTAATAAATTGTGCGTCCGATATTTTATTAAATTAATGGTCAAATATTTTTCATGGTCAACTCTGCAATCCTTGAATTTAAGCTCATTACACTCTGGGAAATCCCACTCTTAGAGACTTCTTAGTAGTAACTGAACTTTATTTTCATTAGATATTTTGATTATCTATTAAAACATGGCTCTTTGATAGACTAGATCTTAAATATTAATCAGTCCCTTGAATTTGTTTTGCTAATTCAGTAATTTTATTTATCATTATGCTGTCTTTTTATTTCCCTCACTCTTTAAAATACAGCCACAGATTCTATTCTAGGTTGTGGTTGAAATTGATTCAAACATTGACATTTAAACTCTGCCAATCAAACTGCAATGAAGCTCGTAAAAATGGTAGAGATTAAAGGACAGATTATCCAAATATAGATATCTCAAAAGCGAGTGCATTAATGTCTTAAATATATTCATCCTAACACTGTAAATTGTGAGAGAAAAAAATATATAATTTAATTGCCTTAAAATAATTTCAACTTCTGTAAATCAATGGACATTAGTTTTCCAAACAACAAAAAGTTAGCATCAAATATAAAGAGAATTTATAAATGGCAGATCTTTTTACCTTAGAATTATAAATATAATTTATATTTCAAAAATGTTCTAATCTACTCCAATTTTTCTTAAGACAATGAGTTCTTTAGTTATTGTCTTGTTTATCACTTGGATAAACACAAGCATTTTCTATTTGGTGATTCTGCTTTTATTATTTTCATCCAAATCTGTCCTTCATATTTTTTTCTGGAATTATCTTCCTAAATATATCTGAATTTTACAGTCCCCTCCTTAAAACCCTTCAATATTTTTTCACTGCACATAATTTAAAATAACGTTCTTTCATATGGCTTCTCTCTGTTAATATGTTAATAAGAAATTATCTTGTGATGGGAGGCTGGGATTACTAGCCAAGGAACCCCGAGGATCATGCTAAACCAGCTGTCCCTCCTTTGTATATTGGCAGCAGAAAACTTGTTCTGAGTTTCATGAGTCCACAGTCAGAGGAGAATTTTGCCTTAGGAAAAACCAGGGCTGTGACTGATTTTGATGAGATTTTGTATCGTTTTTTACTTCTATTGTATTTGTATTGTTACTGAAATAGTTTAAGGCTTTTGTGATACTGTGATAGAATGAATATATTTCATATTTGGAAAGAGCATGTCTTTTGGGGGTCCAGAGGGTGTAATGTGCTGATTTGAAACAGTTATGTACCCCAGAAAAGCCATGTCCTTTTAATCCTAATCCAGTCTTGTGGGGGAAGACCTACTGTTTGGGTGGGAGCTTTTGATTAGATTATTTCCCTGGAGGTGTGACTGCAGCCCATTCAAGGTGGGCCTTCATAAATTTAATCGAATCCTGAAAATAGCCAACAGTGAGAGCAGATGCCTAGACACAGACATTTGAAGATGTAGACAGAAATACCCTGGGTGCTAAGCAAGGACTCATAGAAATAGTCAGAACCTGGAGATAGCCAAGGGAAGCTAAGAGATGAAATCCAGTGTTTGGCCTGAAGAAGCTAAGTGAGGGGCTACCAATTTTAGAGGGAGAAAGTCACTGGAATCAGAAGATGAAAGCAACGAATCAGTAGCAAGGACCTCAGTCATGTGCCTTCCCAGCTGAAAGAGCTGCCTTGGATGTCAGCTGCCTTTCCTCTGAGAAGGTATCTTCTTGTCAGATGCCTTAATTTGGACATTTTCATGGCCTTAGAATTGTAACTTGTAACTTAATCAATCCCCTTTAGAAAAGCCAATCCATTTCTGGTATGTTGCATTCCAGGTGCTTAAACCAAAGCACAGCTGAATAATATTCGATCATAGGTATATACCACATTTTGTTTATCCCATCATTGTGATGGTGACTTAGGTTGCTTCCATCTTTTGACAATTTTTGAGTATTGCCACTGTGAGCATCAGTGTGGAAATATCTGTTCACATTCTTCTTTCAGTTCTTCTGGGTATATGCCCAGTAGTCAGATTGCCAGATCACATGGCAATTCTATACTTCGCTTCCTGAGGAACCACCAAACTGTCTTGCACAGCAGCTGCAACATTTTGTGTTGTCACCAGCAATGAATGACTGTCCTTATTTCTCCACATCCTCTCCAACATTTTTAGTTTTCTGTTTTTTTTCAAATAATGGCCATTTAGTAGAAATGAAATGGTATCTCTTGGTTTTGATTTGCATTTCCCTGATGGCTAATGATGTTGGGCATCCTTTCATGTGCATTATAGTCATTTCATTTCCTCTTTTGAAAAATAGCTATTCAAGTTTTCTGCCCATTATTTAATTAGGTGGTTTTTTTGTTGTTTAATTATACCAAAAATGTTCTCTTGGCCCATTATAGGACTAATAATTGATATTTTTCTTTTCTATCTAATTTAACTATCTAATTACTGTAAGTGTATCAGTCCCCAACTATTTTATATATCATATATTGTTGGTTCTTATGTTTATAATTTATTCTATAGCTTATAGAATATTAAGATATAGTCAAAACAGAGGGAGAAATTTATGTGACCTTGAGTGTACCCTGAAAGGAACAGGGATAGTATCTTTTCACTAATGCACTAAAGAAGAGCTGCATTACATTTTCTGGGAAAATCCTTATTGTTATTGACATCATTTTCATTTGAAATTTTAAGTGTGTAGGAAATTAATATCAACATTGGGGAAAAGATTGCATTAGTCATATTCATGACTGTATAATCTCTTTAATAGTAATAGTCTTTGCTTCATTTACAAGAAAACAACAAAATAAAAATGTCCTGCTTTCCAGTACAAAAGCTAGAAATCGGATTTTCAGTATTGTTCTTTCATGCAGATTCCTGGCTCTGTCAATCAAATATGTGTCTGTGATTCAGAATTGAGTGTTTCTGAGTGAAAAGCATGCACTCCAAGACTGATTTTTTTGGAGGGCCCAACTACCAAGAATAGAAGCATTTACATGAATGACAAAGTTCTTGATAGATATGAAGCAAGTGTTGGAAATAGTAGTTTTGTTATTAAGTTGAACTCCTAGTATTCAGGGTTTATTGGCGGGAGCAACAGAAGTGATGATTTCTTTTCTGCCTGGCTTCGGGTATGGTTTGGGGATATTTTTCTGAAAGAATAGCCTGCAGTCATTTTCTTCACCCTTCCCAAGCTCCTTGGCATTTCAAAATAAATCTTATTTTACTTCTTTACTAGCCACAGTAGAATCTCCTTAGAAATGAAGGTCTTTGACAACATTTCATATTTGATTATTTGGTTCTGAAGGATGAAGGATTTGGTCAGGAAACTGAGGCTCTGCTTAAACAATATAAGAAAAATTGTCTAAGTCTGGTGAACAGTGATGTGACAGTATACGATGATTTAAAAAGTCATGATTTCAAAATTAATTCCAGACTTGAGTGAATATATATATATATATATATATATATATATATACTTGCATGAATTTAAGAGGAGGCTAATTATTCTTGAGAAAAAAACCTAAAAAATATTGAAATGAATCCTGAAATCTTTTAAATAAACTTGGTGACCATTACCAGAGAAAATTTAGAATAAACAAAAGTATATACCCACATCTTTCAGAAATTATTGAACCCTAATTAAAACCTTGAAATGTTTCCTAGACGTGAAGATTCTTCCTAGCAAATGAGGTCTAATACATATTAAGAATTTTTGCCCAAATTCACCACAAGGTACACTCTATCTCTTTCTAACTGCTCCTCTGATTTCCACTGACTTCTAGTTTCTACTTTATTATCCAATTCCCTTTGCTTATAATGATTTCAGCCAGGTGGTTAAGGGCTTCCCTGATTCAGTTTGGCCATGTCTTAAATAATAATAATATGTTCAAGGTCCTATTTATATATGGGTTCATACCCACAGGATTGAGAGTTAGTACTTGAGTCAGGGATATGATTCAATCCCTAACAGATAGCTGTCTGGAACACATGCAAAAAACCCTGTTCTTCCCAGATGAAGAATACATTTACCCCATTCTAATACCCCCAAGGCCTTAAGTCATTTTACTCTTGGTTTTCTGGGACTACTATGACAAACACCACACAGTGAGTTTGTTTAACAATATGAATCTATTTTCTCACAGTTTTGGAGGCTAGAAGTCCAAAATCAAGGTTTTGACAGACCATGCTTTCTCCTAGAGTCTGTGGCATTCTGATGTTCACTTGCCATCATCCTCAGAGTTCCTTGGCTTGCATCTCTGCCTCCATCACATCTTCTCCTTCTGTCTTCTAACTCTCCTATTCAATCATTTGTGTATATCTAGATTTTCTCACTTTATCAGGACTTCATCTGTATGGATTAAGGACAAACCTGGTTCAATTTGGATTCATCTAAATAGAATCTTCAACACTCCAATCATAAATGAGTCCATATTTTAATAATATCTTCAAAGGTCCTATTTAGAAATGAGCTCATGCCCACAGGTCTGGAGGTTAGAACTTGAAAATGTCATTTCCAATTGCAAAATAGATTCACCCCATCCCAATACCCCAGAGGCTTAAGTGAATTATTTTAACACCAAGTGTAACTTCAAGTTTCATCACATTTAGTGATGGGTGTGGTCCATCCTGAGATAACTTCTCCATCTGTGGACCTATTACACCTAGAAAACAAGTTATATGCTTCCAAAATACAATAGTGAGGCTATTATAGGATAGGGATTCCCATTTCACAAGGGAAATAATAGAAGGGAAATGGATCATGGGTCTCAAGCAAATCCAAAACCCAGCAGTGCAAACTCCATTAGATTCCAAGGTGTGAAAGTCATCTGTGAATTTATGTTTTGTCTCTGTACCTGCTGGAGTGGCAGCTCCACCTTTTCCAAGCATTTGAGCAGCAATTATGCTTTCCCTGAATACTGTGACATAGGCCCCACCATATCTGAGCATTTCTGTAGTGTCCAGGCTCTGTTGGAATTTTGGGGCAGAGGCCACATATTCTCCAAGTACTGAGAGAGCCACACTATCCCTGAATGTTGGGACAGAAGGTCTACCCTTTCCAAAACTGAGATGGGAGGCTTGCACCTCCAAACATTGGTGAAACATTCTCCAAAATGTTTCCTCTTTTATAGGACTCCAGAAACTTCTCAAGACCTACCCAAATGGGTGGAGACATGTCATCGCCTAATTCATCTTAACAGCCACTCTTGATTAAATCACATCTCCAGAGAGGTGATTTGATTACACTTTCAAACATACAGTATTGAATAGGGATTATTCTGCCTTTATGAAATGGGATTTAGATTAAAACATGGCTTTTCTAGGGGTCATACATCCTTCCAAACTGGCATAATCATTTACAAGTTCTTCCTTTCATCTGACATCAGAACACAATTTCCTGAAGTACTCTACCACGTTATAACAAGGATCACCTTTCCTCCAGTTTCCAAAAACTTACTCATCATTTCCTGCTAGACCTCACTGGAAACCTAATTAGTATTTTTATTTCTATCAATATCTGTCCAAGATGATATGTGCATTCTTGAAGGTGAGAGGAACTTTTTCTACAGCTTTTTTTCACAGCAATCTTATCTTTTTATCAAGTCCTTAGAAATTCTTTCAGCCTTTACCTATTACCCAATTACTAGGTACATCCATATTTTTAGATATTCATAACAGCAACACTCTACTTCCCAGTTTCAAAAACTGCTTTAGTTTGCCAGAGATCTGCATATAAATGCCCACCAATGGTTGACTTAAACAATTGGAATTTATTGTCTCACAGTTTTGGAGGCTAGAAATCTACATCAGGGTATTGGTAGGGCTTGCTTTTTTTCCGAGTCTGCAACTTTTCCAACCCTCTATCTCATGGCTAACTCTTTCCTGGTGTCTGCTTCACTGATTTCTGCTGACTCCTTTCTTCTATTTCTGTGTTGTTTCCTTTTCTCATAAGGACTTTAGCCATTTTGGATTAAGACCCACCCTCAGTCAGTTTGGCCCCACCTTAATTAATAATGGCACCTCCCAAGGTCCTATTTACAAGATCAGAGATGAGGACTTGAACATGTCTTTTGTGGGGGTGGGGGGTCATTATTTAATCCCCCAAAGAGTATTTGATGGCTTATTTGGAGGCAAAATATAAAGCTGTGTTTGCTGCTCTGACCTATTACTAACTGATCCAAAATCTTTCAAATTTGAAATGAACTTAAGTTTAAGAGTAACCTTTAGTTGGGTATAGGCAGTTTTACAGCTTAATCCCTGTTTTAGTTTGTAAAAGTTGCTGGAATGCAATATATCAGATATGGAACAGCTTTTAAAAAGGGAATTTATTAAGTTGGAAGTTTACAACTCTAAGGCCATAAAAATGTCCAAAATAAGGCATTCTGAGGTTGAAGAAAGGCCTTGATTCAAGAATGGCAGATGTCTGCCACATGGGAAGGCACATGCTGGCATCTGCTGGTCCTTGTTTCCAGTTCCATTGCTTCCAGCTTTGATGCCAGTGGTTTCCTCCATAAGTATCTGTGGGCGTTCACTTAGCTCCTCCAGGACACAAATCTGGGTTCTGATTTTCTTAGCATCTCATGGGAAGGTACACGGTGATGTCTTCTGGGCTCTGCATCTCCAAACATCCATGTCTAGATGTCTATTCTCTCTTTTTCGGCACTCTAAACATCTCTAAATGCCTGCATCTCTGTTCTCCCAATGTCTCTGTTGGCTCTGAAGCAACTGTTCTCTAAGTGTCTGAGCTTCCACCAAATATTTCCCTTTTTAAAGGACGCCAGTAAATGAATCAAGACCACCTTGAATAGCTAATCAAAGGGACATACCACAACTATGTCTCCATGGAGGTAATCTAATCAACCAAAAGGGCACACCCACAATTAACTGGGTCAATCTCCATGGGGACAATCTAACCAAAGGTTTCCACCCTACAATATTGAATCAGGTTTAAAGAACATGGCTTTTCTGGGGTACAACACTTTCAAACAAGCACAGTTTTTGTCCCCTAGCAGAGGCTAGAATGTGCTATTGGGTTGTTTGTAGGGCTTCAATGAAAGGAAGAATCTCTGAAGCTACTTTTAGTAATTTTGTAGTAGTGACATCTCCCTTTTTGGTAAGTAACTTTTTTCCACTTGAGAAACTGCTATTGAAACACTATTCAGTTCTGATAGAGACAGATTTACTGACTACTGGATGCCGAGTGTCTATAAATGACTCATGATTCCTTTATAAATTGCTTGCTATCTGATCCAGTTACCATGAATTTAAGGGTATCTAGCAATATTCTATCATAAAATGGAAGTAGTAAATACATGGATGAGATCCAAGTATTGTCTCCCAAGTACAAGAAATTTGCACAAACAGGAGACTCTTACTCCCAGAATATTTACACCTGCCAAACAGTTCTCCATGACTTACACACTGTTTGCCTCATAGGGAATTTCATTTAGCTAGTTGACTGAGGAACCATGACTCTCAGGTGGCTTAACTTAATATGCTGCAGTCAGCGACAATTGAACAGCTCTAGCATTAGAGCCGCACTAAGAAGTGTCTCTGAAGGTCAGTGGAAGAGAAATAATGACAACTGGATTACATCAGAAAGTACCGTATATACTAAAGTGACCAGCATTGTCTTCTAAACATGATATAACTATGAAATAAAAAAATGTTCTATGGATTTGGATTTCCTTTGTAAGCCTGATAAGCTTCTGCCAGCCAATCATCAGAGGCTTTAATGATTTTAAATATATTTTGAATCAAGTTACCATATATTATAATATTTCTGAACTAAGACTTCATTTAAATAAAGAAGTAAGGCAAGGGGCAAGATGTCAATGAGAATCCAAGAACTTGCCATTACTATGTATTCCTCTTTTCAAAAGATGGTATTTTATAATTACAAAAAGGCTTATTGGGCGGGCCGCGGTGGCTCAGCGGGCAAAGTGCTTGCCTGCTATGCCGGAGGACCTCGGTTCGATTCCCGGCCCCAGCCCATGTAACAAATACGGAGAAACAGAATACAATAAAAACAAGAAAATGTTTCCCTTTCTTCCTTCCTTCCTTCCTTCTATCCTTCCTTCCTTCTCTCTGTCTTTCCTTTAAAAAAAAAAAAAAAAAAAAAAAAAAAAAAGGCTTATTAAAATGCCAATATGGTATTGTGTTGAACACAAAAACTTGCAAATGTTGAGGCTTATCTTGCTTTATGATCATAAAATTTTAACTAGGGATAAGCATAGGATATTGTTTATCCCTTTAACTTGAACATAAAACTGAAAGTACTACTCCTCACAATTGCAGAAAAACATGCCACTTGTAAATCTTTTTAAGTCTCAAAGTGCCTGGCCTAAAAGTCTTGGTACACAGAGGTTAATTGTTTCCATCAGGGACTACAACAGTGATCCCATTGTGTTGGAGGTTGAGATGGCAGCTTTTCCATATTGGTTTCTTCCATCCCTGATTAAACAGGCAAAAACAACTAAGCAACAAACCACTACCACCACACTGAAAGATGCTATTGTGTTAGCTGTGCTTAGTCTCTTAGTATTGCCATACCCAACAGAACATACTAAAGTAACAACTCAAGAACCATATAACCAAGGGCATAAGAGATTCAGTTTCTTCAGGAATAAAAGCTGGGGTCATGTCATTGGTAAAGAACATGTCATTACTACAAAATTCTAAAAGTAGCTGCAGAGATTCTTCCTTTCATTGAAGCCCTACAAACAACCCAATACTTAGAGATTTACTAAAGGCAAAGGGAAAATCAGATATTTAATGAAAGACAGAAGTCATAAACACTGCATATACTCTCATAAAGAGTTGCAAAAATAAACATGCGTATTTTCATTTCTATGTCATATGAATATTTGTTTGTTTTAATTAGTCTTTCTCTTTTTCTCACCTTTGCCTGCTCTTTTATGTAAAGGATATTTCTAGTAGTAAGCTTTGCATGTATTCTACAAGTTACAGAGTATCAATACTGCATTTTGACAGAAACATATGAGGATTGGATGACCATCTTCCAGGGATCATGAACAGGAATCTGAAAAACATAATAAAATTTTATAGAGATCCCTTGTTAGTGAGCATATGCAAACTCAGTTGTACCAGAAATAGTGACTCTATATTAAATGAGGGCATTTTTAGAAGTGTTATCTAGGTAAGGATGCTTGATGTGTTGGGTTAGATGAAAGACTGAGGGAAAGTAGACACATATCATTATTTTTCACTCTTTTTTCACCCTCCCTAAATAGTTCCTTTAGTATGTATTTATCACTTGAAGTTTGTCCCAAACTGTAGTGCATGTTGGGACTCAGGTAGGGGTTCAGCCTGACTTTTGGCTAATTCTCTGGATTGTTACCCCAGGGATCACCTATTACTCTTGATTGAGATTACTCTGAGGATGATCTTTTACTCTTGATTGAGGTTACCCTGAGATTGTAATTTTGTTACCTCTACCATTACTTCATTGTCTTTTCCTCTAGTGCAAATTGGGCTTTTGTTTCCCACAAACTTTGTCAATTTGATTTCATTTACTTTCCATAATCAAGAATTGCTTGCAATTTTTGGTTGCCCAATGCCATATTTTCTCATTTTTGAACTATTAACAATGCATTTTCTTAAAAATATATATATTCAAGTTATTTTTTAGTGACTTGGCATAGGAAGAGGTAAGTATGTTGTGTCGTCTGACTTTAGATTTAACTATTGTAAATTGAGTTCAAAATTTGTAATTGATGTATCAGTGGCTGAGAGAGTGCATATATAGTTGAGAGCTACTCTGGAGGGAACTCTTACATAAACTTCAGCTATATACTGTTATTTATCATGGTTTGCCAAATTGCAACCACCATTCCTGCCAACCCCAGAGAACACCTAAGGCTTTATCTAAGATTCTACAAAGGTTCAGTGCACTATGATTATTTTCCAGAAACCTGCAATCTCCAGATGGGTTTCTAGGTCAGTTAAGTTCCAAAACCCAGAGGGACCAGCCTCTCCAGAAAATCAACTACTTCCCTCTCCCTATCCAATATTATCAATAGCCCTTCCCAGGCTATCAATAACATGAAAAAGCTAGAACGGGCATAGCCCAAGTAACCCTAAAGATTGGGAGAAAGATCAAAGGAGAAGGTGGAGTTATAACAGAGAAGATAGGGTTTAACAAATGAGTATGACTGCTAAATCATTATATTGATATTTCTTTTATTCTCCAGTGTGTTAGAGAAGTTAGAAGGAGAAACCTAAAATTGTGGAATTGTAACCCATAATCAAACTCTAGAAACTATTCCATAACTAATTGTTGCGGTGTCCTTTGAAATTTATGGCTTTTTTATACATATGTTATTTTTCACAATAGAAAAAAAAAAAGAAAGAAAGTGACAGCAGAGCTGGCAGCTTGGAGGGAAGCAAGTGAACAACTTTTAGCATCAAGGGAAATTGTTGGAGATTGAATCATGTCCCCCATAAAAAGCAAGATTGGCTCCCAACCCCTGGTCCCGTGGGTGTGAATCCATTTATCAAAAGGGCCTTTAAACATGTTACCAGTTAAGGTGTGCCCAAACTAAATGAGGCTGGGCCTTAATGCAATGTGACAGAAGTCCCTGTATGCAAAAGAAATTAGACAGAGAAAGAGAAGCCACTGGAGAAGCAAGCACCTGAAAGTCAACAGGATGCAGAAAAGTAAGGAGAAGAGGCCTCATGTGCATTGCCATGTGGCAGAAAAGCCAAGGACCTACGGTCACTGGCACCATCCCCAGAACACCCCAGTCTTTGGAGAGAAAGTATTTCCTTGCCCATGTCAAGATTTTGGACTTGTCCTAGCCCCCAAACCATGAGCCAACACATCCTGTTGTTCATGTCAATCTAAAAAGAAAAAAGAAAAAAATCACTTGTATTCTAGAACATAGTCATACACTCTTCCAGCCTATAGTTTCTTTGATTTAATATTTCCTACTTTCTTTATACTTTGAGTTATCTTTCTTTGCTCTAGATAGCATTAATGTCTCTGAAGGATAAATTTGGTGCTCTAAATTTGATCTTGTAGAATATCCTATACTTAACTTTATTGTGACACCTGTCTTGTTCAATTCTAATTGCTGCTTTTTCTTTGTTTTTCTTTTATCCTACTGCACAATTTTGAGTTCCTTGAGAGAAAGAACTAGTTTAAATTCATCATAGTATCTTGAATGTTTGACATTTAGCAGGCATTGAATAAATTAGAGGAATAAATTACTGCTTTGATACATTCATTTTGAAAGTTGTTGTTTGAATAAAATTATTTTGCTATAGACCATGGTTGTACACCACTTGAATCTCCCTCCAAGAAAAATCTCATCGATAAGTTCAGATGAGTGCAGTTATTGAACCAGCTTCATCACCTTCAAGATCAGTTCCAGTTTATGAGCTGAAAACACAATTCCTGAGCAACCTCCAGCCAGTGACTGAGCATGACGAGGTAATAGGGTGGTACAATCCCAGGCTATCTTTGATTCACAATTCTCTGCTGGGTTATTTGATACTTTGATACATCTGTATCATGGCCTGAAACTCTCCCTGCCCAACACTGATCTATCTCCTTTTTCTATTCGCAGATCTCAGTGTGGGTGGAATATATTATCCTGACCAATTCTTCTTCAGCCCACTTTTTTTTCCATTGGAGTTATCCCCCAATTAATTGCTCATTCTGCTAACTTCTACTCAACATCTGCTTTCTAAAAGACCAATGCAAACATCTGCTTATGTAAAAGAAAATAAACACCTAAAATCAAGCAAGAGCATGAAAGATTTTGAAGTCTGGAATGAATTAAAATGTCTGATGAATAGTTTTCAAATTGACAACCCTCTTTCACTTGATATTCCTCAGTCAGCACTTTAACTTTAGAACTCCATATGTTTAGAGCTTTAGTCTTTCTATTTTATTTAGCAAAGGTTTCTCTAATAGATGTAACAGTTATAGCCACTCTTTTATTAATTTCATCAAAGAGCAATATTTTTATGATTTCAGCCTGGATACCTTATTTTGTTGTTATGATTCTCAATTAATCTTACAGCTTTTCCCTGAAATATGTTAGAGTCACACTTATACTTACAAATTAATTTCTTGGCAATATTAAAAATTGCTTTATTATTACAGCTATATTTCTTGTGTTTCTGCTCTGTAGAGGATTTCACTAAATGGGTCAAAACATAGTCCCTAAGTACAATCTCTAAAATTGGATCTATTCTTATTATGAAGTCAATAAAAGTAGTGTTGTAAAATTCACTTAACCCTCCAAGACACAGTGATTCTGGAGACAAAGACAAAGCAAATCAAAATAAATCATTACCTAGGTGTTTTTCAAAGCACTGTCAAGGTTATATTTGTAAATTTGTGATATAATTTATCTTTTCTTCCCCATTTATCTTCACTCACTCTTATCTTCTCTTTCCTTCCCTTCTTGAAAAATGTAGTCCAGTAATCAGTGAGTATGTGCTAGCAAGTTTGTCTTCCACTTAGTGGGAAGTAAGGGGAGTCACAGTGTCCCAGAATGGGATAGGAAAGTGCAAAAAGATGGGGAAAATGTCCACATGGTAGGGACAGAGTGTGCCGGTGACCTGATGCAGAGGTCAGAACGTGACCTGAGAAAGAGGGCGTCCCTGGTGGGGCAGCCCAGGAAAGGGTGTCAACTTGAGTAGAATTAGTCTGGTATCCATTCAGGGGTGGTGAGAAGGATGTCTCCTTGGGGAAGTGGGGCAGCAACAAAAGGGAGGCCAGTTCCATACAAAGAATTAATTGAATACACACACATACATATTAAGCATACTTGGAACTCTCCCCGCCCCCCATTTGTAGTGAAATAATATATGGGGGAAGGGAAGAAAGAAAAAAGGAGGAAATTGTCATAATCTTTGTATGATTATATTGGGATTGGATATTGGCATGAACTCATGGTATTGCATAGAAATTAGAGAGGAAGAAAGAAAGAAAGTCATATAGATGCAAAAATGTATATATACACATATAAACACACACACATACATATGGTTAGAAACATATATACCTACATCCCCATATACACAGATACATACATACCATAGCTCTGTCCACTAACAGACCCAGGGAGTGGCAGCACACCAGTAACAACAAAGCAATTGTCACACCAAGATCTGGTTTGCTAATTACTTTCCCCTGGAATAAACTAAGGCTCATAAATTGCTATTTTCAGGGCTATTAAAGTACAAGATGAGCCTGAAAATTATGACTGTGTCAGAAAGCTAGGAAATGCACAAAAAAAAATGAAGGCATATGAAAGGGACACAAAAGCTAGTTTAATACTGGCCTATTTAAGCATCAAAATAAATGATAATCAAAGTACATCTTTTCAACAGGATAAATATGTGAGAATCAAAGAATAATTAGAAAGTTTGATGAGGAATAGGATATTAACATAGTCTCAAAGTACCTTTCTGGAAAGTATTTATTAATTAGGAAGGAAAAAGAGAGTACTCCACAAAGAATTTTGTGAGATAATTCTTTAATCAAGAGAGCTATATAAGAGACAAATCAAACGAGTGCACAATCAGACAGGTGGTGATGAGATGCTTACACCATCTATGATATTCCTGACAAACAAAACTTGAAAGCACCAGAGAAACCCAAGCTGAATAGCATTTGCAAACCATCCTGCCTGTAATCCTCAAAAGTTTCATAATTATGAAAGACACAGAGAGACTGACCAACTCTTCCAGATCAAAAGTGATTAAAAGGACCCTAACACTAAATGCATCACTAGCCCGGGAATTGGATATTTTTGCTTTAAAGCATATAATTGGTACAACTGAAGAAATTTAATTGGAGTCTCATGGCTAGATGGTAGCAATGTGTCATTGTTAATTTCCTGCCACTCTCTGGATACCTAAGAGAATGCTTTCATAAGAAATACACAAAGTACTCAGGAGTTATTGGACATTGTGTCAGAAACTTTGTCACAACCAGCTCAGAAAAATTACAGTACAGTACCTGGGGCTTTGATGTAAGTTGAGGGGGCAGGAAGTGGGAGGAGGAGGGCTGGGGAAAGAGAAACTGAAGATACCTGAACAAAGAAAGCTTCTCAATGAAGCATAAAAAAATGGTAAAAGACATAGCAGGAGTGAGTGAAGGTAGTTATACTGTGATAGACTTAAAATCAGTTTTGATATTTGATTAAAAACATATAATTCCTGTCTTCTAGGGAATTTAATGGAAAGAATAACATTAAGAAAAACTAAAATAATGATATTTGCTTCCATACCACATGAACTTTAGGGTTTTTTTGTTCTTCCTCAATTTGTATCTATCGTTGGCAAAAATAGATATGTTAATTCTGTCCTCTCCAATATCACAAAACTATTATAAGATTAAATACACAGAAATATAAGAAAATGATTTTTTAAACAATAATCATGAAAATACCAGACCTTTTCAACAATCCATTGGCTCTGCACTGTTATTCAATGCTGGAATGATAATTGGACATATAAGAGCTAGAGGAGAGAAAAAAAACAGAATGTTCCAACATGGTTTGATTCTGAGAGGGTTTTCTTGAGGTGTTTAAGAAGAAATGAATGGAAGAAGATGAGAAGGCTAAAAAGGAATTGGAAACATTGCACATAGGGAAGGAGAAAACAAATTTGGCTGTTAGGTATGATCTTCAATCTGCATGTATGCGTGTGTATTACAGAATTTTACACTCTCATTAAGAAAACAAGACAACTCACAATATAGGCAGGCCTAGAGAGAATATTTGCTGTGTGTGTTAGAGGATGGATTACTATCCAAAATATACGAAACTATGAGATATGAGAGAACTACTAGGAAAAAAAAGTCAAGAAAAAATGTATAGAGGTGGAAGGCAAATGACTTATAGAACAAGGAAATTCTGCTCAGATGTACTGTAATTTGTTGATTTTTTTAGTTTCAAACAACTGAATTGTAATATGGAGCCCATTTAGGCAGAAACTATATTATTAAAAGAATATTTTTGGGGTGGACAATCGTGGCTCAGTGGCAGAGTTCTTGCCTGCCATGCTGGAGTGCAGGGTTCGATTCCCGGTGCCTGCCTATGCCAAAAAAAAAAAAAAAACCAAAAGAATATTTTGTGGCTCTAACTGTGGGTAGACCTGAGAATGAGGTGCAGAGTTAAACAGCCATGGACAATGACACAAATAATGTCACAAAGCTGGTTCCATGAAGACACCCCTACCTACTGCTTAGGCTGCATATAAACACCTTCTTTGTAACATTGGCATCAGTGACACACAGTGGAGATGCTGTGACTAATGCTGGAATAATTTGGTGAAGTTTCTATTTCCTTGTATCTCTAATTTCTGATACAATATGCATAAGTGTGTATCTTACTGGGGGTCTTTCCGTGTACCCTTAATTCGAGGGAAATTGGGCATAAAATATTAACCAGTCCATGCAGACTGCATATAATGTGGCAGCTGGATTCCTAAAAGGGAATGGGGAACTGATTCAAGGGTGCTGAACAGCCAGGAAGACAGAGGTCCACCAAAAGGGATTTCATTACTTCTAGTTGTTTAATTCTTGAAATTTACATATACAACATATACCAATGCACATAACTGGAATGCAATAAAAATTAATGTTAACATGCACACATATAGAAAAGGAATATCTTCAAAACATTCAATCACAGTGGTAATTGAATTAATACAAATAAAATAAGAACCCAGGAATAGGATTCCTCTATCCTCCTACCCCCAATAATACGCACCCTGTGCCTAGCAGAGGGGAAAGAAACAAAAGGAATTATAATATTCAATCATTTCATACTTGTGGAAAAATAAAGACATCGTTTTTAACTTGTACAATAACAAAATTCTTAAAGTGAGTCAAATTTTGGGAATTTATTGTCAGAAACCATCAAATATGTGTGCGAATATTTAGATTAAAAATATATTCGCTCATACCTGAATTGATTTTGCTAGAGAAGGATGAAAATAGGTTAACTGTTGATTAATATAATAAATAAATATTTCAGGTATACTGATATCATGGAATGAAACACAAATATTTAAATAATATAAATGCTCATAAGACTTTTCTCAAATGTTCACAGTAGCTTCATTCGTAAGAGCCAAGATTTGGAAACAACACAAATGGCTTACAAATTGTGATACATTTGTACAATAGAATACTACTTAGCAATAGAAAGGAATGAACTACTGATGTATGCAACACATATGACAAAAATCTGGACGCAAAAGAGTGAGGACTCTGTGATTTTATTTGTATGACATTCTAGAACAGGCAAAATTAATCCATAGTGATAGAAATCAGATCAGAGGTTGCTTCAGGCAGGGGAAGCAGAATGCAATGTTAAAGATAGAGTTTGCTAAGTGACATCAGGAAACTTTCTGGGGAGGTGGAATGTTCTTTACTCATTACATGGGTATATACATTTGTTAATAGTTATCATGAAACATATTGTATACTAATTATACCTTAATAAAAAGTTGTGCTGTAGTGAACTAATGACAGGGAAAATACTTAAGAAATATTACTAAGTAAAAATGAAAGTTTATCATGCATTCAGATGCAATGCACGATGTAAAGCATGAGTGAATGTGTTTGTGAAGTGGATATGTATGTGTCTGTAAAGAAAAAATTCTAGAAGCACACAGAGTGAATTGTTTGCATTTGTTTATATATATTTTGAAATTTTATTTTATGCATCCACTTATTTTATATGGATAATAGTATCAAAATAAAAAGCATATATTTTAAATAATGCATTTTATGAACATAAAAGTAAAAAGTCTCAAATTTTAAACAGTATATATTTGGAAGAAGCCAATAAATATATTCAAGTGCTCTAAAAAAAAAAATCTCAGCAGTAAATGTAATTCATCTCTCTCTCCATTTTACTGAACTAAAAATCTGGCCTTACCACCTTGTACTTTTGAGGACAGTGCTCTGTAATGGCAATTCATGTATCATTCCTGTTATGAACATTTATCAGTTTTTATTTACCTATGTCTGTAGTCTCAGGTTCCAAATGCAAGCTGATCACTGCTATTGCAAAATTGAAGCTCTTTTTCGGAACTCAAATAAATGGTTCAATTAGCTAATTAATAAAATTTATCTGTTGTTGGAGTCTACAAATGAAGCTTGAATAAGGAAAACTCTCTCAGCGCTATTTAGTTTTAAAGGAGGTGACAGACGGAAATGTTGATTCATTTTTATTTTCATTTAAACTTGCTTCCTGTGATCTTTCCATGGCTTTATCAGTGATGAAATTTGTCTCCATCTGGATATTTTTTCCGTCTGGAAGATTTGGCTAAATATTTAGTTCTACTCAGCCTTCTAGAGCATGTCTAATCAGGCACATATTTAGAAAAAAATAAGAGTTCAGCTGCCCTGGTTTCAGTCCCAAGGCAGAGTCCATCTCTAAATTCTGATGTGGCTGCACTAAAAGTTTCGTTAAAGAAGGGATTTAGGCCATACTGGGTACAACTTATACGGTGCACCAGGACAGTGTTTGTCTAGGGCCTAGCAGGCTTTCGGTTGGTTTTATTGAATGAAAGAGTAAATGGCTAAATGGGTGGACAGGATGAGTGGATTAAAAAATGAATGGAGGTAGGAGCTGTGTACATGAAAGTAGGTGCGTCTCCACGAATGGTTATACAGGCACAGACATACGTACATGCTCAATTTCTCATCATCGTACCAGTATCTCACCCAACTCAAATCTGGTGTATTATCATTTATTACAACAAATTTTGGTTTGCTGATCTTTTGTTATTATTATTATTTAGTTTTTTTTTTTTTTTACATGGGCAGGCACCGGATATCGAACCCAGGTCTCTGGTATGGCAGGCGAGAACTCTACCACTGAGCCGCCATGATCGCCCTTATTTTTTATTTCTTTATTTCTTTATTTATTTTTTTTGAATGGGCAGGCACCGGGAATCGAACCCCGGTCTCCGGCATGGCAGGCAAGCCTGCCCTTATTATTGTTATTATTTAATGTTCTAATTTATCCATCTGTTATTTTATCTCCACATAATAAGGGGAAGACCACAGTTTGTTCATATTTGTATCTCAATGACTCATAGAAAGTAAGACTTAAATTACTAATTATTAAATGGATGAAAAGATGCCCTAAGTGCAGAAAATATATTGACTTGTGATGGCTATATCCAGAAATACAGAATTCCTACAGACTTTTGTCATCTTGGTTCAAAGATGGTTAATGATAAAATAAATGTCCTTAGGGATTATTTTGACCCCTCCTTCCCTTTTTTTAAAATTCTGGTTTGACCTTGGGTCAGAGTTAAGTTCATTATATTCCTCATTTCATAGCGTGATATTTCATATTTATTTTTAATCTTTTTCATTTCTCTTGATCACCATTCCTATCCCCCACTGTCCTATTGAACTATATTGTGTGTCTCATGTAGGCAATTAAATATATATGTATCTTGTGAAATATATAGTATATTTTTGTTAAAAAGTTCAATTTTTATGAAAAGTATTATACTATAAATCTTGTTCCTTTCCACTACTCAAAATTATGTGTACATTCTTACAAGCTTTGGGAGGCATTCTCTGGGAATATATCCCCAAAATTGGAATTGCTGACTCACAGAACAGACATACACTTAATGTTGATAAATAATGCCAGGTTTCTCTCCAGGATGACTACTTCATACTTCTGAGTGTAGTGTTTGAGGTTTCTCCATTCCTATGTCCTTTCCAAGCCTTGGTATTATACTCTACTATGCATTCTTCTTGTAGCATGCATGAAAAAATAAATAATTCTATTTCTTTTAAAGAAATTCTTATTGAGATTTTGGGTTGTTCATTCCCAAAACATAACCTGTTCCGATTGATACAATGACCAATTAAGTTTTCACTCTGCTGTGTGTTTAGATCCACATCAGTGGGTGTCTCTGAGGTGTTAAGCTCGAGGCTTTTACTTTCGCAATTTGGATATTGAAGACACATTTTCTTGCCACCACTTCACCAACTACTGAAGATGGAAAGTGTAAAGGATGCTAGAGTGCAATATCAGACTGTTGTGAGCATTTACAATGTCCATTATCTTATACAATCCCTGTACTTCTTTATAACTGGATCATTATTTCAGAATTATGCAACTGTGAGAGTTGCTAATATATGGTATGCTCCTAATTCAATTCTCTGTTGTAGTGGTTATGTAAAAATACAGTTGCAGCATTTTACAGAAAAGGTTCAATTCTTGAATATATAATGTCTGATTCAGGGAGATGGGAAGCTTGATTAAAGCACAGCTATCAAAGTTCTACCGGTCACGGCAGTAAAATTAACCACTATCCTTATGTACTTGCGTAAATAGTAGCAATCTAGGGTACTCTACCATTTGGAATTAAAATCAGAGAGTGATAAGGTGTCAGAATTTCATTAATCGTGACCTTTAATTAAGCATAGAATGGAAAAGCTATACTCTTGAAATAATCAGGCTTTATACTAGTAAGTGAATCTGAAAGAGCAAAATGTAACCCCTTAGTTGGCAGGAAGGAACAGAAACAAAACAGATCTAAAAATACATTTATCTGAACATTTGCTTTTTACTCTATGTTTTATTCTTTACCCCAAGCATTTCCACAAAGAAAAATTCCGAAGTGTCTTTTCTTTTGCTGACAGTGAGGTAGTCACTGTCATTTCTCCTTTCACACATTTCCTACTTAAAGAATGAGCATAGTAATCGCCTGTGGTACGGGTAGTTATAAAAAGACAAATCAGTTGTATAAGGAGAAGGTCCAGTACTTTCTTTTGACTGCAGGGCATAGAAGCCCAATTTGAACCAGCTGACATCATGCAAAGAAGCATGGTATTTGGCAGGGGACGGATGGGTTTCAATGAAAATGCAATCAGATTTCTATAACTTTGTCTTTCATTTGCCCCTGCTTCTCCACATATTTCCAGTTTTGCCACAGGGAATTAAGAATTTATTTTCCATTAGTTCCAGTTCTAAAATTCCTTAAACAGGACCTAAGGAGTCTGGTATGAATTATATAAACATCACTATGGAAGAAAGCTGGACATGCTACTTGAGACACAACTCTGATAAAAATACATAATTCGGTAAAGGAAGAAGCAGTACCTGCAGGTAAGCGGTTTGTCTGGGAGTAAGACAAGGGGGAATAAATTACATATGTGGGATTTATCTAAATTTAGAACTCAAATGTTAATAGTTGTTTAAATGTTTTAGGCACAGCAAATGTCAACAACAAATAACAAACTGCAGCAAAATAATCACTGCAAAATAATCACTCATTTTGAGTCCCCCTCTCCCCAAAGAAGGGAAAGAAACAACAAAGATATTAACTACAAAATGTAACTACTAATTAGCTGGAGCCCTTGAAAGGTCCCAAACTGTTCGCCAATCCCAATATTATTACAGATATTATGTTGACAGGAGGAGACAGACAAGACCACTTCAAAGATGAAGGAAACTTCTGGAAATTTTTCAATATGAAGAACAGCTGAAAAGTGCATATAGTTTTCATACATTGTATTGATGGAGTGGCTTCTATAGATCAAATCCCCTGTTCCATAAAAATTATAAGCATTCGGATTAAATAAGTTTTTAAAATCCTAAACACCTGGAGAGTGGGCAAACTATGAAAGCTGCACATTTAAATAGATTTTTCCCTCAGGGAAAATCCCAGTTCACTGAGGTGCTGGAGGGATGAAGTTCAACCAGAAGGCAGCAGTTTCACCAGGATTAAACAACTGTGATTATAGTTGCAGGCTGTCAAGAGTGACCAGACACTGAAGGGAACATTTCAGAAAGGAGGAAGCGATGGAAAAGAGGGACGCAGATGCACATGCAAATACCCTCACATGCTTGGCTGACTCCTAACTGAACATTTTTATGATGATTTTGTAAGGAACCCAGTGAAAAGCAGTAAAATTGGAAGTTAAAAAGCTGAGCCCCCACGAGATCAAAATTATGTGGCAGGAACTGACTATTTTTCAAAACAAAGAAGGAAAGATGAATGGATGGATGGGAAATTTCAGTAAAGAAATAAAAACAACATGAGGGAGTAAATGGAAATTTTTCTTTAATACAAATATAAAATATGTAAAAGGAAAAAAAATTAGATTAGCTGGACACAGTCAAATAAAAAACCCTTGGCCTAAAAGTCAGATTCAGTCGAAAATTTTTGAACATAAGTACAACAAGAAAAATAAATGATAGAAATGAAATAACTACCCAAAGACATGTAGGATGGCATAGAAAAACCTACACTATGTATGACTGCAGTTCCAGAAAGAGAGAGAATGGGAAAAATAAATATTTTGGGAGATGATGATTGTTTTGGTTTGCTAACACTGATGAAATGCAATATATCAGAAACAGACTGGCTTTTAACAATGGGGATTTATTAGCTTATAAATGCTCAGTTCTCAGGTTGTGAAAATGTCCCAATTAAGGCATCAACAGGAAAATACCCCCTCTGAAAACTGGTTTTTGGTAGGCTGGGGCTCCTCTGTCAGATAGCAAGGCACTTGTCAATGTCTGCTGGTCCTTCTCTCCCAGGCTTCATTGTTTCAGCTTCTGAATTCTCTGTCTGTGGCATTTTCTCTAAATGTCTCAGGGTGTTTCTCTCTGTTTCATCTCTTAGCTTCTGTAGGTGTCTCATCCTCTTACGAAGGACTCTAGTAAGAAGATGAAGACCCATCTTGAATGGGGTGGGTCACATCTCAATTAAAATAACGTAATCCAAAGGTCCCACCCACAGTAGATCTGCACTCACAGGAATGGATTAAAAGAACATGGCCTTTTCTAGGTTGTGTAACAGCTTCAAACAGGCACAACTGTTATTTTTTTTCTTCCAAAATAAATGAAAGACCCATTCAGTCAAAAAATATCAGCAAACTTTATAAATAAAAAGAATGTCACATCTAGGTACATTATAATCTGCTGAAAACCAAAAATAAAGAGAAACTCTTAAAGGCAACAGCAGAGAACGATAAACATAACTAAAGTGAAACAAAATAAAAATAACAAACATCTCAGCAGAATCTAAAGCAAAATGGAAGACGATGGAATGATACTGAGGTGAAAAACAACAAACAAAAATACAGTAAAGAAATATCTTTTTAGAGCAAAGGTGAAATACAAGCTTTTTCAAACAAAATTAGCTGACAGAATTTGCCAGCAGGCTTGCACTACAAGAAATATTTTAAAAATTTCTTCTAGCAGAGTAAATGATAAATGAAGGGAATTTATATCTACCCAAGGGGGAAAAAGGATCAGAAAGGATAAGGATTTTTATTCTTATTGGAAATATATGATATTTTCTTATTATTCAATTTCAAAAATGTATTTAACTGTTAATAGGGACAATGTATTATGACGTCTATTACATATGTAGAAGTGAAATGTTTCAGCACTGGTTTACCAGTGACCAAATAGATCAACAGAATGGAACAGTCCAGAAATATATCCACATATGCAGTCAGCTGATTTGCCATAAATGTATTAACACAATTCAATGAGGAAAATAAAGCCTTTTGAACAAATGGTGGTTTGTGTCTTTATGAAAAAAAAAAATAACCCTGATCCCCATCTCACATCACATGTGATAATACATAAATACATAAATACAAATGCTCAAACTCTAAAGATTCTAGAATAACACATTAATGAATATCTTCATGATCATGGGGTAACTGAAAACCTTTTATGCAGAATAAAAAAGCCCTTTACTATAAAGGGAAATAAGAAATGATAACCTGGACTTTACAAAAAGTAAAACTTCTAGTCAGCAAAAAAAAAGAAAAAAAAAAAACACTGGATAAGAAAATTAAAATGCAAGTCTTACAGACTTAGGAAAATGATTGATATACCTATATGACAAAGGACTTGTGTACAGAATTTATAGAGATCTTCTCCAAATAAGCAATAAAAAGTCAAACAACCCTATTAAGAATTAGCACAAATCTTGAGCAGACCATTCACAAAAGAAAATACAATTCTCTTTCATTTGATAGTAAGCCCAGTCGTCAAGCCATGCAAAGTAACTTCGGAACTAAAATTTGGCTTGTTTTCTATTCTCTCTTTATTTTCAGTAAGAAATTTGATCATTCAAGTAAGAGTTCTGTGGCAACAAAAAAAAAAATGAAAAGAAACTTGAATAAGTGGAAGCTTAAGGGCCCAAGAGCATGCTGCATTAAACTGTGTTTGTGTACGTGTGCACATGTTTAATTTTTTTATTTCACCCTCTTCTGATCTTGGATTTTGATTTTATTCCCATACATGTGTTTTTTTTAATATTATTATGTAAACTTTATACATAGTTGCAAGTGGAGTATTATAGAAAGGAGCATTACAGAGCATTGTACAACAATCATGTGAGTTGGAAAATGATATACATTGACTGTAATAAAATGCAATTGCATTTTTATATTTCTTTTTTTGAAAATTGGAGGTTGGGACAAAAACAGAATAGATGTCAACTTTCTGTTTCCTATTTGCCAGAAGAATGGAAGGAAGGGAAGGAGGGAGGAAGGAAGGTAGTCAGGATTATTAAAAAATAACTTTTGTTAATGAAACTGCAAAGTAAATTCCAAGTGTAAAATAGTATTGCTTTCTTTTGAAAGTATTCATAGCTTTTCAAAGGAACTGGAGCTAAACTGGAGGAGATGGCATCTATTGGCTGAATAAGGTTGTTCGCTAACACTTAGGAATGCAAGTGAAAGTATTAAAACCCAAGGAAGGGAAGGAGTGAAGGAGGGAGGGACAAGAAGGGGAAGGGGGAAGGGACAAAGGAAAGAAACTGTCATCTGTATCCCAGAGTGACACATGTCATTGGTTTATCTTGACCATCTTGGAAAAAGGGCTGAAATAAAGTTTGAGTTTAGTGGCGTCATGCTAACATGATATATACAAAGTCAGTTCCTGCAGATCCAGTCTGTGGTCAGGTTTCAGGGAGTTTACAGTTCTCACTTCAGCTCTTATCCATGCATACCTGGTCATTTTCTATCAAGGTATTCACCTCCCCCTGCCCTTATCCCTTTCCCATTGCCTGTCCTCCTTCCCCTGTCCCCATCCTCTCTTCCCCGCTTTGTCCTTCTTCTTCTTTGCCACGGTCCAGCCACAGCAGAGGGAACGGGCTTGAAGGTGTGGAGGGTCGTCAGCGCAAGAAGAACACTAAGAGACAGCTTAGAGTGCTCTGAGAAGAGTTGCTTAGATTTATTTTTGCTTAACTGATTTTATACCCTTGTTCTTGGCAAAAAAACAGGTATCACAGGATTATGGTTGCGTCATGGCTTACATTTTAGGTAAAGTTACAGGTTCAGGGAAGCAAAGCAAAAGTACAGGTTCTGATTTTCTTAGGAACATTTACACAAGATTTCAATAGCAGCAAGATATTGGCTTAAACCGCAGACATTGTGTTTGCAGTTTTCTGAGTTTAGACTTTCTGTTCCTATTATTCTACAGGTGAGGCTATATGTCAAGACTTATTTTAATCTGGTTAAAGGTTAGCTTGTTTTGATTAAAAGGTTACATTGTCTACTTAGATTTTTTATTGTTTCATAGCAATGGACTGGCGCCGTGGTAGGGAGTAAATTTCTAGGATGGCTCAATGCAGGGTTTTTTAATTGTAAGTGTTTACTCTCTATGGGGTACTTTTCTGTGACTTGTTCTAAAAGCACTTCTGCCTGCTGCATCTGCAGCATGACTTGCTTAATGGGGGTATCCCAACCTAATTTTTCCCAAACAGTCATTAACAAAGTTTTGCAATTTGTACAATTTGTATCATTTTTTCCAGTTCTTAATACAAAATTTTTGCTTTCTGATTCGTTTTGATATAATGCTTGGAGCACAACCAGCAACAAGAAACACACAATTAGTGTCGTTAATCCCAGTATTTTTCTATTACACCATTTTATGCCTCGTCCTCTTTTGGGGCGTTGAAGGCCTTGCCACCGCCTTTCCTTCCAGGGAACCATGTCAAACCGGGGAGGAAAAAGAGGACGCGGCACTTCTTCTCCTCTAGCATTAGGAGATCATAATTATTTGACCATTTTCCTCCTAAGATCCAAAGAGAAGAGCCCAGTTTCTCCTAACCGGCTCAAAATCTCTGTTATATTTAGGAAATTATTTCACTGAATCAAATAATTCTTGTATCTAAATCTCACTGAACATGATATGTTTTTTTCTGAGTAATGAAAAGAATGTGCTCCTGTATTCTTGCTTATAAATCCTAAGTATTGTGAGAGTTTTTTGCTTGTATTTTGAAGAAGGGAAAGGAAGAGGAGTAAAAGAAAGAGGAGGAGGGGCCAATAGTCAAATACCCAATGGAAAGTTTTAACATTCTCTACTACCTGTCATGGTCAGATTTATGTGTCAATTGGCCAGGTGGTGGTGCCCGGTTGTCTGGTCAGGCAAGCCCTGGCCTGTCTGTCGCTGTGAGGACATTTCATGGACTTAAATCAT